>NC_080391.1:49904519-50504519 GCF_028751815.1 Salvia miltiorrhiza
AAAAGACTGATAGGGTTGCTACATAGACATGGGAAATTAGTATAATGAAGACTATTTTATCAACAATTGAATAGATCTGATGATCAATCCAAGCATTATATATGATGAACTGGCTATCTAGCAAGGTTATCATGAACGAGCTCAGTCCGAAATGCCCTATGAACCAACGTTTCCCTACTAATACTAGTCAAAGTAACTAAGCCAACATTGAGGCATACAAAACATCGAAATGATCATCATTTTCGAAATACACAACTAACGTCCTACTAAATGCATAAGAGATTGTCTGCATGCATTACGTGCTTGACCCTTGAGTTGAAGCATACGTGTTTGACTGATTAATCTGATGAGTACCTGTTTGTCCTCGGGTTACAGAAAATCTACCAACAGCTAGTAGATCGCAATGATTCAAATCACAAATGACAATTAGGCAAAGTGTTCCAATAATTTGCCAAACAATTGAAAATGAATAACCATAGGGTAGAAATGAATTGACTGAAAGGTCGAAGCGAAATGACCTAATAGTCTGAACCCGTTTGGCTTTTCATATGAAGGTTTAAAATATATAGGTTTAAAGACCCATATATGACGACTACTGAGATTTTGGCCATGTGGACTGGCCAGGTCCGACACAACTACTTCTCAGTCACTCGGAAATACTTTTCCGAACTTGGTAATTCTTGATCACTAGCTGCAAAAGGTACCTCTGTTATAAAATCTCCATTTTTTTTTTCTAAAATCTATCATTGAGAATGTTCTAGAGATTCTCAATATTGAAGTCTATTTTCTATAATCAATATCATTTCCTAAAATTTTCTATGAGCGAAGTAAGACCTTTCAACAGTATTCAAACTTACTCAACAATCTAAACGATCTTAATATGTTACTTCTAGCATTGAGCGTTCATTCTCATAACGCTTGAAATGTGACCATGTAAATTGAAACACTAACGTGCCCTTGCGAAGGACCTTCTGAATCATGACATCTTTCATAATGAAATAGATTTTGCTTCTCTGAGCATCTTATTTAGTATGGATCGCTACACATAATACTAAATCATGGAACGACTTTAGTCGACACCTTCATTCTGGTCACTATGTTGATCGTCTAACCCGAGATGTTGTAATTGGGGCGATGTCTTTGATAGAGTAAGGTATGTATACTTAACTTGAGTATACTCTTAGGGTTTCATTAGAATCTCAATCCCTTAACCCCATCGTCGAACCGTTGTCGACATTTCAAGCTCTTATTAAACTTGCAACCATCCTTGGGAATTTATCCCATTTTATGCATTTGCATAGATTTTTCTTTTATCAATCATAATGGTTGGTAACTGCTATTATCCATGTCACATCTCGTCTTTTGGATTCGTAGCACGTGATCATAATCAATAAGGGTTCTCAACCATGTCCCTTGTAATGTAATAGGTAATATAAAAGGTTCCGTATATCAGGAATTGCATCTGAAAGGTTCTAGTCACAATACTATATCATCATTAAACAAAGCGTTATGACCCGATGCGAGTCTAACTCTAAAGGTTGAACATAAATCATAAAGGTTCTCTCATGCCATAACTAGTGATAATCGAGCTAGAAGTGAGTCTCAACTTGTTAGGGATTAGCTAAATGATTACATAAGTCACACTCATCGCTATAAGCAATATCATACTTAAACTATCATTGAATAAGGCAATAGTCGATTAGGTGTTCCGTCTCGCGTGAACAACCTGAATGAAGAACAATACATGCGTCAGTGATTCGTGCGTGGCACCTCCGCTTGCACTACTTTTATTGGATTCTCTTCCTCTTTCTTAGCTCTTCACCATGGCTATAGTGAAATATAACTGAGTTTCTAGCTTTTAATTTTTTTTTCTCGTAACAATGATCATGCATTCTTAACGCATCTAAGTTCATTGAGATATCTAATCAATCAATAAAGCATAAAACTTGAATGTAAGCATCAGTACATTCTTATAAAACGTGAACTTCTCAATGGTTTAAAATCATTACCACCTTCTTTCTTGCTGAGCATGATGATGTGATGAAGTGATGAGCTTTGGTTGACTGACTCGTATATACTAGTGATCATACTAGAAAAATGGGCTAACTCTAGGGTTCAGAGCAAATGAACTGCTCTGATACTACTCTGTCACGACCGGCCCTAATTAAGGATAATTAAGCCGGGGAAACCGTGACTAATGGAGGGAGATTAGAAGCGGGGTAGAAAGGGTATAATCAAACAAGGAAGGATCACATTTCATCATTTAACAAAAGAAATATTTATAATATAACAGAGGTTTAGTCGTATAAACTCAAATAACTAGTAAGTTCAGATATCTCTGACTCAGCCAAAATAACATAAACTTCTGAGTACGCAGCGGAATAAGGTTCTGATTACATGTATGAAGACATGTAACCCTAGAGTTCATTAATACATAATAAAGCAAAAGAATCTCGCTCGTCACTTCATCACCATCGGTAGCTACTCAACCTGCACATTTAGAAATATATGCAGGGCTTGAGTACAAAAGTACTCAGTGGGCATGTATGCCTAAGTATAAAAATACATGCTTCAAAACTGTAAATTGTCATGCCATAATAAACAGTACAGCAAGGGAGTTTTTCGCTAAAAGGCCCAAGCTTACTAAATTCATTTGTGATTCTTAAAGTTCGACTGCAGTCTAAGTTCTCTTGTAATCTATCATATCTGGAACTTTGTGCCGGAGAGGTGGCCACCTCTCACGGTCACTTGACCGGCCAACCCGCTAGATGACTCACGGTCACAGGTGTACACTAGCCTTGGCAGGATAGCTATCAACTGCTCAGGACCCGAATTCGATTGCATCATTGGCAAAGCCAAAGCAGATAGATATCATACTAAAATTTAAACATTTTATGGCAAGACAATACTTGAAATAACTTTAACTCAAAGATTTTATCATGAAATAACTTGCTTGAACGTAACATTTAAACTCATTTGATATATATGAAAGTAATGCCCATCTGAATAGGCAAAGCCTGTCGTTTAACCTTATCTCTGAATCGGAATAGCAGTGCTAATCTTTCTGATGCTCAAAGCCTACAAGAAATCTATTCTCAATAGGTCTCCTTGAATCTAATCTTAAGTCACGGTGAGTTGCTTAATATTCTATGATTCACTTAGCCGGGTTTTCAAAATTTAATGAATAAATAATTGAAAACATTTCTCTTGAGTTAAGAACACCAACAATATTCTTACTCATATTTCTTTAATAATTGGAATTATAATTAAAACCAATTAAATACTTTTATTGCAAGTAAAAATGCAATTTCATGTCATGCTTAGCATATAATAAGTAATTTACTTAAAATATGCACATAATAATAATTTAATATTATTATGAAAACTAGTCTTTGAAATAAATTAATTAAACTAATTAATAGTTCAATTAATTAAAATAGGAAACCATTTAAATAGATGAAATAGGGCCCATGCTTAAATAAATAATAGCCCATATAAATTTAAAAGATGAGGCCCAACTCAATAAAATAGGAATGGCCCAAACTGAATAAAATAAATCGAGCTCAGCTAAATAAAATTAAAATCGGCCCAGGCTTTTAAAAAATCGCAGCCCAAATCTATTTAAAAATCGGCCCATCACTCATAAAAATCGGCCCAAATACTCGGCCCAAATCATTGAAATAAATCGGCCCAAATGAGAGCCCATCACCCAAACCCAACTTTCAAGCCCAACAACCCAAACCTACATCTCTTCTTCCTCAAACTCACGCCGCTCCATCACTCTCCTTCACGAAAAACACACGCACACACTCACACAAAAGCTGAACCTCTCTCTCTCTCTCTCTCACGGTTCACGCCAACCCGCCGCCGCAGCCTTCCTCCGGCGAAGAGCCGGCGACTGGACCTCTCCCTCTCCCCCATCTTCTTCTCCCTCGTTTTCCCTCTACCTGCACAACCCGACAGCCGCAGCATCTGGAACCAACCACCGTCTCTGTCTCCCTCTCGGATTCAGGCTCGCCGAGCCCTTGCTCAACTTTGGCCGACGGCAGCAGCTTCATGCCGCCACCATCGCCGCCGAAGCTTGCCGGAGCAACAGCGGCAAGCCGCTGACGACGCTCGGCTCTCCCCTCTCTCATCTCCCTCATCGCACCAACACCCACAGACGCCATCCCTCATACTCTCTCTATTCTCCGGCGACGCAACAACAAAAGCTGCCGCCGACCGGTGACTCCGACTCTCTCTGAATCGACGAGCAGCAGGAGCATCAAGCCACCGCCGCCGTCGCCAATCCTCCCTCTTCCGTCCTCCCTCGATTCTCAACCCCAGCTCTCTCAACTCCCCATGTTCTAGGTTCGGCAGCCGCGGTCATTGGCTCCACGCCACCACCGTCAGCACACCTCTCTTCCATCGCCCTCTCTGCCTTTCTCTCTTCGGCTGGTAACAGCCGCCCTCCGTGGTGCTCGCCGGAGGAGCAGCAGCGACAAGCCGCGCCACCCTCGGCGTCGCAGCCACCACGCCACCGTCGACAGTAGCAGCAGATGAGGCGGGCTGCCACCGGCGCCCTTCCCATTCGCTCAAGACCGAAGATTTAAAACAGGGCTTCAAGACTAAATCCTTTCTTTTCATTTTATTAAAGAAAAACATGTTTCATATGTAGTATGTAAACACAGATGGTATGCACATGTATATGAATGCTTTGTTCAAAAGTCTTCATTCAATTTATAAGTGAGAGTAAGTGACGTGCATACACAAAAACATGAATTGTTGTCTGCTGTACATTAGAGTTTTGAGTACTGGAGGAAATCACTGAAACTGAATTTGGGGTGCTAACCGTGAATGGAGGTAAAATGGGCAGAGTGATTTGTAGATGAAGTCTTTAGAGCTTTCAGCTGAGTTTGTGGAGTCCGTGTGGTATAGCTGAACTTCTGTGGGTGTAGCTCCGCACTTAGTTCCTTGGTATGTAGGAGAAATGGTGAGTGGAAGGGAATGGGGGGCAAGGTATCGTGTGAGTGGGGAGAGTGGAAAGGGTGAGTGGAAGTGAAAAGTGTGAGTGGGTGGGAGTGAAAAGTGTGAGTGGGGAGAGTGGAAAGTGTGAGTGAAAGTGAAATAAAAATATAATAAAAAGTCTTCCGGTTTGTACTATGAAAACTGTAATAATCGTTCAGTGTTCGCTTAAACAAATAGCTCGTGTAGATGCTAAATGTTAAATTAAATAAATATGCAATGCATATTAATTCAATAACTAAATTTACAAATGTTTTTGTAAATTATTTTTGTTGGAATTAAAAAAAAAAATTCATTTTCTTTATATCCGGCGTGAATCATCTTACTTCTAAGTTCGAAAATAAATTCTAAATTTAGCTCGAGGGGGGTTTCTCCAACTAAGTGAACATACTATCACAATGAACAATAGCTGAAATAATTAAGTGGGTTTAGATCTAAGCTTAGGATGTTTACAATGAAGAACGCCTAGTTTAGGAACCTCTAGTAGTAAATTCAAAAGTTTAAACTTGGAACACTACAATGAAGAATAAGTTTATTTTTAAGCAATTGATGTTCTGGAATTTATAACCACAAAGGTTGAAAAACGTTGCAAGAATTCGAATAGAGTTGTTGGAGAGAGCTTTCTTCATAATTCGATATGTCGTCCGTTGAAATCTTCCTGGATCTGCACATTCGTACGATGATGTTGCATATTTGGCAGACATCCTTGTATCTTTAGTTTGAAAAGCGGGATTCACATTTAATGTGAACTCTGTAGCATTAAATGTCTGAAATGACTTGATATGCTCTCTAGGATGACTTTGTTTTAAGCTTGTTGACTTCAGGGCTGATGTGGTGGTCACTAATTTCTTAGCACAAAATACCGCAACTAACACGGTGTAATTGTAGCAAATAATCAGTAACCGAGTATCGTATCCACAGAGACTGATAAACGAAATAACTCTAACTACTCCCTAAACAAACTATCATAGTAGACAGACAAACAGAATATGAAGAAGATTTAACTAAAACTAAACTCAAATAGCAGCAAATAAAATTCAAGAGGAAAAATTCAAATAATAAAAACAACTGATCCTGGAGAAGTAAATACATTAGCTAAATCCACATAATCAATCTATTAATCCTATTAACCAATTTAATCCAGTTATGATGAGAGATCACTTAATTAATCAATTACTCTCGCTAGAGCAACAACGATCGTAGATTAGTAAATTCTCTATCTCCGCTAGGTCTCAAGAAAATCTACTAACTCCCAAAAGCACATAAGAATAGCTTTCTATGATCCAGCTATCTCCGCTAGGCTTCAAGGTTAAAATCATATCATACATTCTCGAATCCGCTAAACAGTTATCTCTGCTAGGTCTCAAACCGAATAGCTAAACATGCAAACTATTGGCCAGATAATTCACAAAAATTTAAGCACCGGTGGTGGACGTCGTATTCCACCAAATAATTCCTGCAAAAGCTAAGAATAAATATAGTTAGTAGCAAGCAGGGTCGAACCACAGAGAACGGGCAATTGCAATCAATTTCCTAAAGATCTAAAATCGGTGTAGCCACCACGCCTTAAATTGATAGAAAAATATTAATTAACTAAGAAAGCAAATTAAATCAAATAAAATAACACTAGAAAATAATCAAAGAAAAGTAACTCGGCTCGAATAAATCCATATTAATTTAATGACTCTGATCATCGACGCAATGATTAATTAATCCCTATCAACCAACCAGTTATAGGATACCGTGAAACGCAACGGACGTACCCCAATTCCTACTTACTGTGTCGATAAACAGCTGGAGACGCCAAACCTGCTTATTTCCCTTATTAAAATATAACCTAGCTGGAGACGCCAGACCTAGATTTAATATTCTAATAGCACTAAGATGAAGGAACCCAGTTTAGACCAATTATCCTAGATACGTTAGTAATAATTAATCCACCAATTTATTCCTACTACGAACATGGTAGCTTTATCACTAATCAGCCCTATTCCAACAATTACGGATTGGGGGAACCAATTGACTGTAATCCAATTTAACCTAAGTTGATCAGGCATAAATTAAATCAGAACTATCTTTAAACACAAGGAACAAATCAAAATCAACAGGAACCAATTTTATGCTCAATTAGGTCTCACAGATTATTAAATCAATACTTCATTATTCTCGCCGAGTTAAAGATTTAGCTACTCATAATTAAACTAAAAAACAATCAAATAAATTAAAGCAATCAAAGCAATACGAAAATAAAAGAATTAAACTAAGAAGTAAAATCACAAAACCAATTCCAAGGTTGATGAGGAAAACTCGAATCTGCCAATTTCAATATCAAAAGTCAAACTTCAATTCTCCACACCCAATCTTGAAAGTAGCGTCTGGAATGCAAGAAAAATAAAAATAAAAATCTAACTAACTCCAAAAGTATTAAAAAACGTGTAGTGCTTAGAAAGAATAAAAACAAATCCTAACTTCTAACTCTACTAAACTTGCGGCTCCTACTGCAAACTAAACTAATAACCTATATATCTCTCTAAAGTTGGCGGCTAGGTGGGGAATAAAAGGCTAAGGGATTAATCCCTAAAGTGCCGCCATATTGCCCAACATGGGCTTTCGGCCTTAATCAAAATAAAAACCCAAAGTAATTAAAAAACATGAGTTTTAGACATAATTAAATTTAGAACAAATAACTCCAAGCCCAATCTCTAATAATCTCCTTTATCAACGCCAAATTCCATCAAAATTTCGACTTTCACCATCTTTCTCCATCCACGAGCTTCTACTTCTCCATCCATGCAAGTCCTGCGCCAAAATGCCAATGAACTTGTGTAGTATCATATAAAATCACACGATAATAACACAAATCTAGATAACTAATTCACACACATCAAATCTCCTCACACTTGAATCATACTTGCCCTCAAGTATGAAGTGGAGAAAAGACTCAATAGTAGAAACAATTATCTAGACACAACCTTCCCTCGACTCAACACACTAATACACGAAAAGGAAAAGAAAGATGGAAGATAAGAAGTGAGACACGAAAACACAACAGCCAAGTAAATGTCAACTGCTAGCTTGTAATGCACACTGCCAAGATGAACCAAGTAATTTACAAACAACTCTCAACCTTCAAAATGAAAAATTAGAATCTCAAGTACGCATCTCTATCATCAAATTAGTCAAAATCAGGCAATAGCAAGTACAGCTCACGACTTCACTCATTCGCTCAAATTGCAATTAAGGACATTCACACATACAAGAAAAAATCCACTCAGTCATGATATGTCGCGGTCAAATAGTGACTCAAAAAGGACTTTGTTCATTTGGCGTAATGGGGCTAGGGACCATTCATAAGATTGGAAGGATCTAAAGGGGTTCCTAGGCTCAAGCAATGAAAATCAAAGTGTGCACATCTAATCCAAACTATCATCCACAATTTCAAGTTCATAGAGAAAGAAAGCAACCAAACTTAGGGGAAAAACTCCAACAATAACAATGATACTACATGCTCAACTCAAACTGGTGCAACATTTTTTTTTTCTCTTTTTTTTTGTCTTTTTTTCTTTTTTTAATTTTTTTTCTTTTTTTTTTCTTTTTCAGCAGCACCCTTCTTTTTTTTATATCTCCAATCAACATGCAATCCTCATTTACAAAATATCCCCACAAATCGTCTCCCAAACCCAATCTGAATTCACTGCCACTGTTTGGCCAAACGGATCACAGATCCTTATCATCTAGCACAAGACAGCAGTTTGGGCAAACAGCATATGTAACCACAGCTTAACTTTCTCTAGCAATTAATGGAATGAAGTTCAAAACTAGACATGCATCACTGGGCCAAAGAGAGAGTCCAAAACAGGCCTTGGCTAAATATTTAGTGACTAGTAAGAACAAAAATGGTCAAGGCTTCAAGAATGGCTCACTAGGGGTTAATGTATGGGTAGGAAATCAAAAGCAGGCCAAAAGGGCTACCCTAGTGCCTTCTATCATTTGTCACATATGACACACTTAATATCACAACCTCATCAACATCAAATCACTCAAAAAAGAAATGTAGTAGAGAGTGCTCTACTCTATTAAGCTCAAATCTCACTTATGTGTGGTTTTACTCACTTATTGCCTTTCTTCGTCATCCCAATTTTCATCTAATAAAGATTCATCCATAAAAATCACAATTCTTCAATTCCAAAAGTATCAAGTCATCTACTTCATCACAAAGTGCAACTTGGCAGCATGCATACACAAAACTAACAAACCAACACTCACTTGACTAACATGCAAGACAACACAACGACTCAACATAGACACACAAAAACAAAGACACATCCCCCTCCTCACACTTAGACGTTGCTTGCCCTTAAGCAAACAAGAAAAAGCATAAAAAAAAAGTGAGAACACACAAGAAAAAATAAAAAATAAACCAACAAACACAAACACTAAACAAGACAAGGAAAAAATAAAGAAACAAAAACGAACAAGAGGGAAGGGTATCACCGTGCTCTCGCTGCCTTGTGGAGATGCTGGCAGAGAGCGGAAGGCGGCGGTTCTGGAGGGGGTCGCGGCGGCAGCGGTGTTTCAGGCGGAGAGATGCGAGTGGAGATGGAGGGCGGTAATGGAGGCTGGCGGTGGTGATTTCCAAATGCAGATGAAAATATATGATAGCGGGAACATGGAGGTGTTGGATTATGGAATTGGAGAGCAGCGGCAAGTGCAGGTTGGAGATGAAGGCTGGAGGTGTGTGGCTGCGGCGGCGGTTCTGGAGTGGGTCGCGGCGGCAGTGGTGTTTCAGGCGGAGACATGCGAGTGGAGATGGCTGGAGTAGGTTTTGAAGGAGATGGAATTGAGAGGAAAACGATGGGGGAAATTTTGATTAGGTCAAATCCTCCATCAAATCCCAGAATTGCAGTTGACTCATCCACACTTAGCATAGTGTCCAATTTGACCCCAAATTCTCCAGAATCTTCAAAATGACACCCAAACCCTACCTCTTTCGAGTCTACCTTCGATGGCTTCACAACAGATGGCATAATCGATTCTGAGCTGGTCGATTTGGGCATCATGCTCGATAGGTGCCGAATTGGAATTTCATCCGTGGAGTACAGCTGCATGATAATCTCTCGAATAGCATCATTCTCCTCCGTTTTGACATCCTCATCATTCAACACACTAAAAATAACTTGCTCAAGCTCCTCTTCCCTGAAATTCTCAACAAAATCATCAACCAAAGGATAAATCACAGTCATAAAAATAGATTCAGGATCCTCTTCGGTTTTTGTTTTTGCATCTGAATCAGGATCCGTTTGGGCAAACAGATCATCTTCCGCAGTAGCGGCACTGGGTTCAGCCATGAAAAACGGTTCCGTCCGAGCAGACAGAACAATCACCGAATCCAACAGACCTTGCAGCTTCATCTCCTTTGCTTCTATCCTCAACCTGGACTTTTTTTTTACAGCATAAACAACAAAAGAAAATAAAAACAAAGAAAATAAATCAATAGGAAAAAGAAAATCAATTAACACCGTTCCCCGGCAACGGCGCCAATTTGGTGGACGTCGTATTCCACCAAATAATTCCTGCAAAAGCTAAGAATTAATATAGTTAGTAGCAAGCAGGGTCGAACCACAGAGAACGGGCAATTGCAATCAATTTCCTAAAGATCTAAAATCGGTGTAGCCACCACGCCTTAAATTGAAGAAAAATATTAATTAACTAAGAAAGCAAATTAAATCAAATAAAATAACACTAGAAAATAATCAAAGAAAAGTAACTCAGCTCGAATAAATCCATATTAATTTAATGACTCTGATCATCGACGCAATGATTAATTAATCCCTATCAACCAACCAGTTATAGGATACCGTGAAACGCAACGGACGTACCCCAATTCCTACTTACTGTGTCGATAAACAGCTGGAGACGCCAGACCTGCTTATTTCCCTTATTAAAATATAACCTAGCTGGAGACGCCAGACCTAGATTTAATATTCTAATAGCACTAAGATGAAGGAACCCAGTTTAGACCAATTATCCTAGATACGCTAGTAATAATTAATCCACCAATTTATTCCTACTACGAACATGGTAGCTTTATCACTAATCAGCCCTATTCCAACAATTACGGATTGGGGGAACCAATTGACTGTAATCCAATTTAACCTAAGTTGATCAGGCTTAAATTAAATCAGAACTATCTTTAAACACAAGGAACAAATCAAAATCAACAGGAACCAATTTTATGCTCAATTAGGTCTCACAGATTATTAAATCAATACTTCATTATTCTCGTTGAGTTAAAGATTTAGCTACTCATAATTAAACTAAAAAACAATCAAATAAATTAAAGCAATCAAAGCAATACGAAAATAAAAGAATTAAACTAAGAAGTAAAATCACAAAACCAATTCCAAGGTTGATGAGGAAAACTCGAATCTGCCAATTTCAATATCAAAAGTCAAACTTCAATTCTCCACACCCAATCTTGAAAGTAGCGTCTGAAATGCAAGAAAAATAAAAATAAAAATCTAACTAACTCCAAAAGTATTAAAAAACGTGTAGTGCTTAGAAAGAATAAAAACAAATCCTAACTTCTAACTCTACTAAACTTGCGGCTCCTACTGCAAACTAAACTAATAACCTATATATCTCTCTAAAGTTGGCGGCTAGGTGGGGAATAAAAGGCTAAGGGATTAATCCCTAAAGTGCCGCCACATTGCCCAACATGGGCTTTCGGCCTTAATCAAAATAAAAACCCAAAGTAATTAAAAAACATGAGTTTTAGACATAATTAAATTTAGAACAAATAACTCTAAGCCCAATCTCTAATAATCTCCTTTATCAACGCCAAATTCCATCAAAATTTCGACTTTCACCAGCTTTCTCCATCCACGAGCTTCTACTTCTCCATCCATGCAATTCCTGCGCCAAAATGCCAATGAACTTATGTAATATCATATAAAATCACACGATAATAAACACAAATCTAGACAACTAATTCACACACATCAACCGGGAATTGTGAATCATAAACTGGAAGGCAAATATGTATTAACAAATTGATCACATGAATTCAATTAACTATTTACAAACCCTAGAATCAGATAAGAAAACTAGCCAGACATACTGAAATAAAACAGAAACATAATTAAAAAGAACGCAATTGTAAAAACTGAATTAAATAAAACTGAATGAAAAATCTTGAATCTTCAATCTTCGCAGAAATCCAATCCAAGCTCTAAAAACTGGAAAACAATAATAATCTAAAGCTATGAAACTGAAAAACTAAAATTGGGAACCCTAAATAGGTCAAAAGAAGACCTATAAATAGTGTCAGGGTAAAATACAGTGTTTGCACTCGAAAATAACACAGAAAACGCATAAAATATCAAATTTTCGGACCCGCGGCGGCATCGGCGGCGACCGCCGCGTTCTAGAAAAAAAAATAGGCACTTTTCGGCGACCTTCCCGGTGGTCGCCGGCTGGGTCGCCGCCATCGCCGAATTTCCGGTGGTCGCCGGCGTTGGTGCAGAAAACCTTCTTCACTCGGCGCTCACCGCCGGGTCGCCACTAGTACGCGCGACTTTCTTATTTCGATCATATCTTTCTAGTCCGAACTCCGATTTGAGATCCGTTTGTGCACACGAACTCCTCTTGAGACGAACTACAACTTCTAGGTTGGACAATCACCGATTAATTAGTTATTTTTCATTATTATATCAACGAAATCGTATTCCGTCATGAATAGGGATGGCAATGGATCCTGGACCCGGTCTAGATCCATGAATCCAGATCCATTTTTACAGATCTGGATCTCATTTTTATGGACCCGGCAGATCTGGGCCGGATCTGGATCTCAATTTTTAAAATGGATCTGAATCTTAAAATTTTAGCTCCGGATCTGACCCAGATCCGACCCGTGGACCTGTTTATTTTAATATATATTATTTTTTTTTATATTTAATTTAGTAATAATATTAAATATATTAAAAATTAATAATAATACACAAATTTAGTAATAATATTAAATATATTAAAAATTAAAATTATATTTGATTTTGTGATTTTTTTTAATTTAATTTAAAAATAGTAGATCCATGGATCTGGACCCGCGGATCTGACGGATCTGGACCTGGATCCAAAATTTTCAGATCCACGGATCTGGATCTGAATTTGGATCTGATAGATAAAAACGGATCTGGATCTGGTATTGATGAGATCCGGTCCAAATCCGACCCATTGCCATCCCTAGTCATTAATCCTTCTCAGCCTATATTTTTTTATGTATAAACTTGTTCTATGTTCAACAAAATACAAATTCAAACTACAATACATCACAATATTATCAAATCAAACATTCGAATTCAAATTATAATAAATATCTAAATTCAAACTCCAAATCATCATACATATACAAACTCCAAACCACAATACAAATCCAAACTAGATCAATGAGGGTATGTGCAGTAAAATACCTGAATAGCTTAAGTTACTAGGATAAATGGTTCATATTTATCATATCGGCATCATTGGTTAACAAAAATCAATTTGAAATCAGAATTAGCGAACGTTCCTAATGGTTTGGGGTTAAACCACCCACCTTGAAAAGTGTGGCCATTTTAATTGGTAGACTAGAATACTCAAGCACCACTACCTTAGGTAAACGTCCATAATAATCTAATTGATCTATATTTCATCATATGGAATTCAAAACCATTAACATAAATTATTTGTAAGTAGTGACTCTTTTTAATAGTTTTAAAGACAAGCTACGCAAGTAAGAGTTCTTCGCTTGATTATTTGGATCTGTAACCTAGGAGAATGAAATGTAATGTTAGCAATTAAATATATATTATAGTTTGGTCAGAATGTTTGGGGTCTACGAAAGCTTACATATAATTTGAAACCAATTGCGAAATTCCTTATTAAGTTTGATCTGAAATTTATTCGATGAAATATTTGAGTATGTAGTATTGATTTCATTGACAAACAATCTATATATTTGAAAAGTTAGAAGAATATCATAGTTTTGCAATTATTATAGTAATAACACATGTAAGGCAAAAGTTATGTATCCCGTGTAATTTTTTGTAACCTCTAAGCAATTGCTTAAGAACATACAAATGTACGGCGTCATATCTAGGTATGCTTCCGTACCACTTAATGATGAACTGCTAGAAAAGTTGCGAAGAACATTCCACTGCTTTATTCTTATATGTTCTTCAAAGTAATAAGAACAAAATCTGGTGACTTCTTCAACAAGGTATATATTTGTAATTAATCATTTGACCTTGGCTTAGGTTTTTTTTTTTTTTTCCTAAGTACTTCTTGAATGAATACAACCATCTATATTGAACCGGCTTGTCATCAATGCTTCATTTGCCAAATGTATTGGAAAGTGTTCTATAGAGTCGAAAAAGTTCGGAAGAAAATTTTTTCCTAGTTTGCATAAGATTACTGGAATATTTTGTTGAATTTACCTAGGATAACATGGCAATCGCGACTTTCATCCTAAACATTTAAAGAATGCTCAAGTTTTCCAACTCAAGCCTACGACAAATCATATTCAATTCTTTCAATTCTTTGCGAGATTTACTAGTAGTATCTTTTATTTTTATTTTGCCCTTAACATTCGTTATAGTGTTGAGTAATCATTGGTCTAAATTCCTTAGACTATGTTTATCAATAATCTTCACCAACCCAACTTTTTAATAAAAAAATTATTTCTATCTCTTCCATATATACAACCTATAATTCAATTCAACTTTGTAACTTTTCTACTTTATCAATAACCCACACCAACCTAAATATATTTTCTTATTTTATTATTTTTAATTGCATTTTTAATAATGAAATGCCAAATGGCATAACCCCATTTAACAAATCAGATTATTGAACAAGTCGGTCTTCAACATTCTTTGATAGCCGACTATGATTTAGAAAGTGGAGTATTTTATTTTAATTTTTTAAATCAAACACTTTGTCTTATTAGCATGATCGTCGATGTAGTCATTAATAAAGATAGTCTTGGACAAATATACATTTTACTAATAATTCATGTTTCTCAATCTATTCAAACTTATCTATATACTTTGAAGTTATATTGGTATAACTTGTTATTATATAAGCTGTAGTACTTATAATCAATAAATAGATCGAACTTAGGAGTAGTACAGATAAAACTCACACCATATACATAATTCATTAATCTAGTTTAAATTTAATATCTACTCATATAATTCAACAACGTCAAATATTCCACAAAAATAAAAATAAAAAAGAATCGAACATGTGACATCATGACTGAGATCTGATGCGTGAAGTTTAGCTATAAAAGGCCCCCAAAGAGCGAAGCCCCCTGAAAGAGGCACGCCTCTACAAGCTAGCTAAGACTAAGAGGCAGAGATATTACTATTAGGTTTTAGATCTGATTACATTCTTATTTCCATATTTATGCAGAATCTCTTATCTGCTCTTGCCCAAAGCCTTCTCTTATATATTGCCGCGGCCTCTAATTCGCTTGGTGCAGGTCGGGAACTTTCTTCGCCGCCGCCGCGCTCCAATCACCAATTGCGTGTTTGCGTGCTGCGGCAATCCTCGATTCCGACTCGGTGGAAAAATCAAGTTCCCGCCTTGCATCAACTGAATCGGAGACTGAAGTGAATGCCATAAATACGCCTCTTGTCGGATTGAATTGGATTGGATTTTTCATGGATCCACTCTCGAATTGGTCTAGATTTGCATAAATTTTCATAAATTTGTGAATAATTGAACGGATTGAGATGGAAAGTTGCATATCCTCTGATCGTTTATTTTTATTTTTAGGGATCTACCGTGATTGGTCTGATTGATAGATATTGTTTCCGTTCTTATGTTTGATTTTAAAAGTGGTATGGCTTGTGAATTTCTTTTTTGAATGGTAGAACGAGCGACCTCAATTTAGGATCCTACCTAGTTAGACTAGGGTAAGTTCTTATTCCAGAAAGGGAAAGAGGTGTTTTTACGGTCTTTGCTTGTCTTTATACCGGTTGGTTTTCCTAGTAAGTTGCTCTCTTTTCCCTCCTGATACTGCTGCAATCCTTTTACCTTAGGCAAAATCTGGCATCTGTTTTGCTTTTGTTATGTGTATTAACTGTACGTGCATTCACTCAGATTGATTACAACTTTGCAATTCTTTGTAATAAGACTCGGTTGCTTGTTGAGTTGTTTTACCTTGCCGTTTTGGATATCTGAGGCTCTTGTTTTTAGGAGTAGAGTATTATCATTTAGGGTTTCACCTCAATAGAAAAAGGCATCTTGGGTTTGTGAGATCCTTTTGTGAAGTAGTTGTATGCTTTGACTTGTCACTGAGAAAATGGTGCACATCATTTCTTTGATCCACCCAATGCCAACTGTCTTCTGTTGACATTTAATGACTAGTGTTTCTCTTCATAAATGGTGAGTGTTATCTCTGCCATTGGTTTCTCATTGCTCCTGTGTTTTTAGACTATATTTTCTTTGTTAATATCATTGTGCAGGAGCAGGTTCTAGATAGTTGTTTGATTAGTCATTATGTTTTTAGTTGATTTAATTTCACTCGTCAGTCAGTTGGATAACCGTGTGGAGAATCTGTGGTATTTCTTCTGTTCATTAATGCTAGCGTAGATACAGTTTTGCACTTTTTGATGTCTAAAATTTTTGTGACTGTTGTGTAAAATAGCAGTGACCATCAGTTTGAAGAGGCTCTTGTATATCAGGGTATGGACTTCAGGAAGAGAATCTTTTGTGTGCATGTAACAGAGATCTGCAGTATTGGCATCTTAGAACTGCTTTGACTTGCAATGAATTAAGTGGCTGAATTACAACATGATACTTGTATTTTCATTTATGATGTACAACTATATACATTTTTATTGATTTTTAATACAAGCTAGCCCTTTTCTTTTTCTTCTTTTACTTTTCTGCAGGTCATATATACTTGTGTGAATAATGTGTGCCCTTATGTGTTGGTGTACTCACTTTTTTCTTAATAGTGAGCCTTAAACACAGCTGCTGCTATCAGAATTAAGAGTTTCTTTCTATCTCTTTATTGGTAGTTGTTGCATTTATTGTTTGAATTGTGTACATTTGATCTTTGCAGGTAGTTTTTTGTGTTATTCTTCATTTCTTCTCCTCCATCAGGTTATGTTGTTTATCGTTTCTATCTCTATTTATGGTAATCATCAGTTTCTTAGGATTAATTACTTAATTAGCGCATACTTCTACATATAAATATCCCTATGTTTTCTTTTATATATATATATCTTGTTGGATGATGGCATGGCATGCATGGTTGTAGAATAAATTTGGTGGCTTGTAAAGATTTGTTTTTGTTTGAAGTTGGAAAACTTATTGCTTAATCAGATGCTTTTGTTGTTGTGCAGACAGACTATAGCCTTTATTCTTACAGTTACAGCTTGTTTAGTTTTTTGCTGCTCAGGCTTGTAAAATCTTATTGGTGCATGATTTGCAGTTTCAAAATCTTTTGATGAGTTTCGTTTTATTTTTTTTGTTCCTTCCGAATTTAATGTTCAGTTTTTAGTAATTTGGAACTGGTTACTTTATTTTTATGATGCATAATTATTCTGTGATCAATTACTATTTTAATATTTGGATTTATTTAAAAATTAAATACACGATGGCGCCAAACGTACTATTTCTACTGTGGGTGCTACAACTTCACTAGTAGACATCATTAGATTCTGTAAACAGTTAGGTGAATCCATGTTCTATGATAAAGATGTTTTTGCAAATTTGTTGGAAACGTGTACTTTCTAGGGATCTTAACTATTTGAAAATTCAAAAATACATTTTCTTACCAATTTGTGTTCTTTATTTTTAATTAGACCTCGCCCGCACAAGTAAGAAAATGGTAAAATTTTTGCCACATAAGGAAAGGTCTCAAGATAGGTGAGACGTCCAAAATTGGGACGAAGGGAATATATTACAGCATCATTTAACGCGTTAAAAAAGATACACAGCTTAATTTTTACAATTGGAATCACTCCTAATTTTTTCAACATGGAATTGTGATGCGCCTTCCTCTTTAATCCATCTAGATTGATTAATTTTTGTTGATATGGACATACTATTGCAAGTTTAAATAAGAGAAACGAGAAAGCAACGTTACAATTCCGATAGTCGGAAAAATTGGGGGGTGATCTTAATTGCAACAAATAATAGATATTGTCTTTTTTTAACACTTCTATAAAAGTAATGTTGTAATTGCAAATTGAGTTATATATGGTGATTAGGGATGGCAATCTACCCGTGGATAACGGATATCCGCAAAAATCCGAACCTATTAGGGTGGGTTTGAGAGGTATTTGATATCCATGGATAGTTTCGTGGTTGCAATTCACTATCCATTTAGCCCGTGAGTATGAATTTGGATACTTACTATCAATACCTGCGAAACTCGATTACCCGCGAAAAATACCTGTCATATATCCGTGAAATACCCACAAAATATATTTAAAATATGGGCTTTAGATTTACATATTAGATATGGGCCATCACATTATATCTAAAAAACGGGCGATTCTATTCATAGCCCCCGTTTTACTCTTTATAGCCCCCGTTTTAAGATATTAATAATAATTAATTAAAAATTTACTATTTTACCCTATATTCTGTAGCCTCCAATTTACGTTAAATTTTAAATGTAACCCCCTGAGCAGGCGTCTTCCTCATCTCCTTATGCTGCTTCACAACTATAACCTGGCTATCGGTCAACACACTGCAGTGCACTAAGCTATAACCCCCTGAGCATGCATCTTCCATCACTACTATTACTGCTTTTTGAATCCCAATCATGTACGTCGACATTGAGGCACAAATGTCTATAACCTGTGGAGGGTCCCTTTCCAAATGCTGTGAAACATAAACCTAAATCCACCCAAATTGTTTAGAAAGACTGAGCAACAATGGATTATATATATGCTGAGGTAAAGGAGACATCATTTGGATATGCTACATACATATGAAAAACGAGAAACTTATTTAAAGCCATAGTCCCTTTCATTTATATTACGCTCACTACTATCATGAAGAAAATTTGATGACAAAACAATCCAGGAACAATTTTCGATAGATAATATATCAAGGTTATTGGCATTAAGTTTGACCAATTTAAGATAACATAGTCCCTTTCTCCTCCGGCTTCTTAGCCTCCTCCGGCGCAGGCAGCGGCGGAATCGGCAATATGAGCTCGACTTGGCGGTGGCTCTTCCGCTGAACCCTCTCCAAAACCTTGAGCGGATCTGCTTTCTCACCTTTCACCACCACTTTACTTGTCTTGCAATCCGTCGTCACATCCTCCTCACCTACAATTTTATTTCACAGAAATTAATTAATTAAAATTCTCGAAAATGAAGGATCTAATTTGGTTACAATCGAATCCTTTGAGACAACGGCGGGCTTTCCGAGCGCAGCTCTCGCAATGCATGTCGACTTTGAGGATGATCTCCTGCGGCGGGTCAGCGGTTCCGCTGCCTCGGGTTTCTTGTCATCTTCGACCTTTGGGGGTTCGTCCTTCTTCTCCTCCAGCGCAGGCGGAGGTGCCGGCTTGGCTTCCTCCGATTTCTTCTCCTCCTACTCAACAAAAATAAAAGGAAAACACAAATGAAGCGGATGCATTCACACATTCAGATGAGGAAAGAGAAAGCGCATGAGGAACGCAAATATTAAGTTTGTGAAATTGAAGTTCATGGGGTTATGAAGTTATGAACTGATGCGCAAATGGGGGAATGGGGGCTATGAAATTTATTCAATTTCAAATGGGGGCTATGAAATTAAATGATGATTTAATTTAAAATTTAATAAAATTTGAGGCTATACAATATAGGGTAAAATAGTAAATTCTTAATTAATTATTATTAATATCTTAAAAATGGACTATAAGGAGTAAAATGGAGGCTATGAATAGAACCACCCTAAAAAAATGCCCAAATACTCTCCTAAACCCTAAGCCCAAACACTACAATCCCTTACTCCTTATTCTGCTATCCGTAAGTTGCGCCTCCCTCACTACAATTCTTCCACCAATTCCAGGGTTCCAGCCATTCGTCAGCGCCGCTCGTTATCCGGCTGCCCCGTGACTCTGTCGTCCAGTCCCCGCCTCTCGCTGTCCGTCGACGCCCATCACTCGCGAGCCCCAACCAGAGCCCGCCGCACCTCCGCGCCAGAGCCCAGCCGCACCTCCATAGCGGGTGGCGGATACCCGCCGGATAGCGGATTCGCGCATACTCGACGGGTAGCGGGTATCCGCGGGTGGCATTTTGATACCATTTGATATCCATGGATAGTTTCATGGTTAAAAACTACTATTCATTTAGTTAGTGGGTATGAATACGATAGTCACTATCCGTATCAGTCGTACCCGATTGTCTGCTGAAATAAGATTTTATTAAAAAGAAAAAAAGAAAGAAAGAAACAACAACGGAAAACCGAAAACCCTTGAAAGCACAAAGCTGCAGACTAAGGGCCGAGCCTCGTTAAAACCTCAAAACAGTAGAGGAAAAAGAGTACTCGTCAAGGACCAAGGTTGACAGAGCTGAGTTAGGAGGTCTCAAGGATTCCGGCCGAACCATTACCCTTAGGCCTCCCGGCTCAAAACCGATCCAGAACGAAGAGAAAAAGAAAGAAAAAAAAATCCCCAAAAAATTAAGCGAAACGAGTAAAATAGGGAATAGAAACATCCTCCTTGACAAAATCATTTAAACCAGCAATGGCATGAGGCCAAAAACCCTCTTCCCTAGCTTGAGAAGCCAAAAAATCCGCCGATCTGTTGCCCTCACGAAAAATGTGAGAAATGCGCCATGTGAAAGTATGGAGTTTGGAGAGAGCGAGCTGCCACCGAGGCTTGAATCTCCAAGGAACCGTTTGGGAGAGCGACTGAAGGAGCTGGACCACGTAAGAAGAATCCGACTCAAACCAAACTCTGTCCCATTTGGCACGATGCACAGATTCAATCGCAATAATAATAGCTAAAAGCTCTGCTTCGAACGCAACCCCCTGGCCGCCTGAGAAATGATAACAACCAAGAACGTCATTGAAGGCATTCCTAAAGACGCCCCCCGCATGAATCCTGTAATGCCCCGCTCTTTTAAATATATATTAGATTAAACATGTGCATTAGTTATAAAATTCTTTTAATTATTTATTGTGACTATTTTATTCAGATAATATTATTTCAGCAAAAGTCTGTATAAGAGATACAGAGCTGCGATTTAATATTCAATCATGAATCAAACCAATAATTAAATTATTGGTTTAGCTACACGTTTGAGACCTTGCATTACCAGTTGATTGATTTAATCAATAGTATTAGAAATTTTAGATTTATAACCGATTTCATAAATCGTGTTATTTAAATCGAATTGCTAGAATTATAACTCGAGTTTATGTTAATAATAATTTTATTATTTCACGCTTTATATGTTTAGTACTAAGTCGAGAATTAATTTCGACTTTCACGTATTAAATCTCAAGATTGAGGATTTAATTTATATAAATACGACGAGTATTTATTAAACGAGAATTGGAGAATTATTACAGGAACTAGGAGAAACTAGATCACGGCACTACACGTATGTCTCGATTTTTTCATCCAACACATCAATTCCTACACTATTTCCTACACTATTCCTACACTATTCCACCTTCCCCTTCAACGTATCATTACTGCAACAATTTTTTCAAAGTTGCAATATCTTCCATGCAATCCAAAAAGCCCCAATTTCAGGAGCAGATGATCACGCCGAGAGCAAAGTTTTCAAAGGTGGCAGAAGAAAATCACGCCAATATCCACAATTTTCAAAAGCTGCAGATTTCCATCGTCTGCAATCCAAAATCTTCAAAGATTCTAAAGTAATCCTCTCCAACTCCCTACACAAATTTCAACCTTCATAATTTCCATTGTCTACGGAATCCACTTATAAATACATAGCATATCAGTTAACACACAGCTCACTCCACTCTAGCAAGAACCACACCCGTGCAGAGAAAGTGAAGCCAATCACAACTTTGCATACTTCTTAAGCTCAAGTGAGCTCCCTTCGCCGGGCTGTTTCTTCGCCGACCGGCCACTAGGCTCTGAACCGAGAACGTGTACTCGTTCCTCCATCTTCAGGCTACCAAACCCAACAATCGAAAGGCCGAAGCCTTCTCTATATTTTCCTGACCAAAGGCCGCAATATCCTTCGGCGGCCAACGTCGAATTCCCGACTTAGCCACCGGCCAACTTACGGCCTTCGTTTCTCACTATCCTTACGACGAAAAAGGATCGAGAAACCACCGTTGTGTAGCCTGATCTACCTCGCACGAGGAAAACTAAGTCGTAGACCTTCGCGGCTAAACACCATCGCGGAACGACGACCGGAAAACCCCCGACGAACAACTTCCATTAGTGCTCACTTGGACAAGGGTAAGTTGACGCCCTTATTTCGATGCATTCCCGTTTCTATTATATTATGGGAAATTTCTGGGGTATAGATAGGAGTGTGGTGAATATTTGTACAAAGTTTCATGTCATTTGAACTTCGTTTACTACCCTTTTAAAATTTGAGAAGTCTACTTCCAGTATCTGCTGAAACTGTCGTGAGGCAGATGATTAGGTTAATTATTTCAGTAACCATATGTTGATATTTAGCTCTCAAATTTTTATTGTATGAAGATATATGTGTTAGCTATCTTCATATAAAATTTGAGGTTATTCCGGTAACGTGTGCTATTTTTTCAAAAATCTGGACTTTCAGTTGGCAGAAACTGCCGAATCTGGTAGGCGATGGGAAAATCGCTATATCTCTTAAACTACTTGGAGTTTTTCAACATACCTTTTTTTCAATTAAACTAGACTCCATACGAGTTCGGAGTAAAAACAGTTTATTAGTTGAAGTTGAATCTATACAGTTTTGTTGAGATGGAAATGATTCAAAATAATTCCTATTAAGGATTTTAAAGTTTTATTGTTGATAAAATATCACTTTTAGATTATAAATGAGCTATTGATGTGTATATATATATATTGGTGATTGGCATTATTAAATGGGGAAAAGGAAAACGTTTTATGTTTATAGAATTATTCTTTATTTATAATAGGTAAATAAATGAATAATATAAAATGGAATTTCCTACATCCTCAAAGGTACATGAAATATTTTGATAAAGGAAGAACGATTGTATATGAGTTAGATATAGTCGTTTAAGGAAATATGGTAGTTAGAGAAATGAGTGAATAGTGATTCACTGCATTTGTTGTTATCTTTTCTATTATTCACTCGAACACATGTTTTCGTGTTATCAAAAGTTCAAATAAACAAAAGCGTCTGAGTAACCTATCGCGCTAAGGAAAGAGAATCATTGTCTTAAGTAGCAAAACACTGCAATCAGGTGGGCATTACTTTTACTATACGTATATAGAGATCCCCTGCGTGTCGTAGGCCTCTTATACGAATGAATGCATGGGATGATCTAACTGTTAATTTCAGTTTCATATATATCAAATGAGTTTAAATGTTACATTCAAGCAAGTTATTTCATGACAAAATCTTTGAGTTAAAGTTATTTCAAGTATTGTCTTGCCATAAAATGTTTAAATTTTAGTATGATATTTATCTGCTTTGGCTTTGCCAATGATGCAATCGAATTCGGGTCCTGAGCAGTTGATAGCTATCCTGCCTTGACTAGTGTACACCAGTGACCGTGAGTCATCTAGCGGGTTGTCCGGTCAAGTGACCGTGAGAGGTGGCCACCTCTCCGGCACAAAGTTCCAGATATGATAGATTACAAGAGAACTTAGACTGCAGTCGAACTTTAAGAATCACAACTGAATTTAGTAAGCTTGGGCCTTTTTAGCGAAAAACCCCTTGCTGTACTGCTTATGATGGCATGACAATTTAAATCTTTACGAAGCATGTTATATTTCATAGTAGGCATATGTGCCCACTGAGTATTTTTATACTCAGCCCTGCATGTATTTCTAAATGTGCAGGTTGAGCAGCTGATGGAATGGAATGATGTTGAGCGGGTCTTCCTTTGACATTTCAAGAAATGTAACCTTGAGTATACATCTTCATATGTATATCTCACACGTTTTCCGCTGCAAAACACTTTAATTAGAATAACTCTATGTTATGAAGTTGTGACACGTGTTATTGGGTAACCCACCTTAATCAGTTCTCCTTTATGTGTATGTTTTATAAGTATCCAAATGATCATATATGATCTTAGCATTTTATCTATGAGTGACATTTCCATATACTTTAATGTTAAGTAATTGTCCATATCCGTTCCCACTCATTAATTCTCATCCCAAGTCATAATCCCGGCTAAATTTGTCATTATGGGTTGCGGGCTGTGACAGAGTGGTATCAGAGCGGTTCGTTCGCTCTGGCCCTAGAAACCTTATTCTAAAATAGTCGAGTCTAGTTTGATTCTTTAGACTTACATGGGTTTATACGGCACCGCTCAACACTCCATTGCATCGTGCTCAATCAAGGAAAGAAGGTAACTGTAGTTCAACGTGTTAAAGATGTTATTGTTCTAAGATGTTTTATGAATATGTTTATGTAAAGAGCATGCTATGATGAAATGTTGAATGTTTTGCCTTTCATGGCATATTTTCGCAATCTATGATGTTATGATAAGACGAATAATAGAAAAATTGACATATGTTTTCCCAGAGAACATAGATTGCTATAAGTTGCATGATCATAATTTCAAAAAGAACATAGACTACTAGGTTAGTAGGATATCTCTACAATCTAGATTCTTAAGGTGATGATGTAGAAGAATGAAAGAGAACTTAGAGCATTTCAGCTCCCTCAAGAAAACAATGATTCTTTTGAACTACAAAGAGGAATGAAAAGATATGTACGAGGTAAAGGAAAAGCACAGAATGACGATACGCGACGAATTCAAGGTAAACGTTGCATCAAAGGTTGAACCATAGTCTCTACGTTCGAATGTTCAAGTGCGACGGAACATCGAATCGACTTTTGCTATACGATAGATTTTAAAGAATAGTGTGTTTCGCCTGTGTACGTATGTCTGTGTGTATATGTCTTAAGAGAGGTTTGGGGTTTGAGATCAATAGGATAGGGAACCTTAAGATAAGTTTAGTTGTCATGATGAGCTTATGTTTTGTTATGTATAGTATGTTCATGGCTCTCCAAGTTCGGGACGATGTTTCCCGTGTGACTGGGAGGTGATGATGTTGGACCTGGCCAGTCCACATGATCCAAATCTCAGTAGACGTCTTTTGGGTTGAAAATCCATGTGTTTCAACTTTCGGTTGAAAAGCCAGATGGGTTCATACTCGAGGTCATTTTGTTCGACCTAGTAGTTAATCATTTCATACCCTCTGGTCATTCTTTTGATTCTCTTGAACAATTTCTACAACACCTTGCTTTGATGTTGTGTTGAGTTTGAGCCTTGCAACTCGTGAGTTGTCATAATAAGATCCCCTTGATTGATAAGACTAACAAGTGTTAGTCTACTGACGTAGTATACTACCCAAATTATGGCTTCGTATAATTGTGTCTCATTGTAATTAGTTGAGATTAGTCTTTGTCCTATAAATGATATCGACCACTCATTATGATAGAAATTCAGAGTTCAAGCTAAGATCGTAATATAGTGTTCGAGTACGAGGACTTAAGTTAATTGGTCTACGATAGTTTTAAGTGATTCTTATTTTTATAGATCTAGATTGTATGATGTTATGTGTGAAGTATATGCCTTGAGATGTGAAAGTTCGATGGAGTTTAGTTTACCCAAAATTGGGAACTTTTGAGTCAATGGTTAAGATGATTAATAGATGATGAAGATGAGTCCATGAGATGTATATGATGATGATTGATGGAGTAAATTGAGTATATGATGTCAATTGATGATTTTGATATGAGTTAGTTTAATAAAATTAGGGATATGTGTATCTATGCTCTAATTTGTAAATTGATGGGTTATATGTGAGATTAATTGGCTAAGATTGATAGATCTATGAATGGATTAAGGTATCATGCGTGTTTATTAAATTTCAAAGAGTTTACTTTAATAAAAATCAGGACTTTTTGCCTATGTGTTATTTAAGTGATTTTGGCTTAAGATATATGTATTTGAGCATGATATTAGTGTATAATTATGTTTGAGTAAGTCTTTTGTTGGCTAAGAAATTTTGACTTAGTTTAGTTTGTATGAGTTTTTGAGTTTTCATATTTTGAGAAGTCGATGATTGATAAAATGAGGTCTAATTGCTTTATGACCATTATGTGAAAGTTTGTCATGTTTTATTAAGAGTTTTATGATGATACATGAAGTTTCATTAGAGTTTAGTTTACATGATAAAAAGGAATCTATATGTGTATAATGATTTATATGATAAATGAGATCATGTTTGAGTATTTGAGTAATTTTGAGCACGAAAATGAGAAGAGAATTTTAATGATGCGTTCGTTGAAATGTTTTACTTAAGATTTGAGGTTATGATGTAAGAAGAGAGTCAAGATTGAGTATGATGAGTATTATAATGTGCTTGAATGTTTTCAAGTGCTATATGTGTTTAAAATGAGCTTTGATTGGTTTTCATTGAAGGGATGTTGGGTTGAGCATTTAAGAGTTTGAGATGAGTGGAGAGTTTATATAGAGTTAAGTAAGGAGATAGAATATGAGATAGAGCATAAGTTTCCTTTCATGTCTCTGATAACCATAAGTTTTTGATGTCGAGTCTAGAATAGTATCTCTAGACTTCTAAGAATGTCAGTAACCCTCAGCTCGCAGTCACACTGCCGCAACAAAGGTACAATAATAGTTTCAAAAATATACATATATGTATTTCAGACGTTATGAAAGTTTTTCAAGAAAATGTGCGCCTTATGTTTACGATGCTATGTGAAAGCTTTTTGTCGTGTTTGGGACTACCCGAACCCATAACGACTCAATGAATGTATTTCGTGTTTGGGACAACCCGAGCCCTTAACGAATCAATGTATGTATGTATGTATGGTCGAGTTAGATTCCTTGAATCTTTCCGGCATAAGCAAAGTTTTCATGAAAGGGACATTAAATGTCCATATATGTTAAGGTTTCAAAAGAAACAGAAGTATGTATGTATGAAAGAATGAGAAAGCTTTATGTTGTCGTTTTAGGCTAGCTGCCTATACGATTAGAATGATGGGTCCTCTTACAAACCGTTTGAGTACCACCCAAGAATGCTTTGAGAATGTTAATCGTGATAGCACCGCTTGATCGATTTAAGTAAAGACTGGTAAGATAGAAATGTTTAACATAGAGATGTTACAACATAGAGGCAATGCTTTAAGACTAAGGATTCACTTGAGCTATTTCAATAGCGGTGAGATTAAGTTTTTCACATAAGAACTTATGTTGCTTATGATTATGATGTTAGTCGTGATAGCTTGGCTAGAACAACATAGAATGGACTTTCATGGTATCAGTAACTTATGATGAAGTACTTATTAGTAAGTGCTTTAAGTTAGAAGTTGACTTAGAGCTTTATAAGAGATAAGAAGTTGACATGATTGGGGGCGAAGCTCCCATCACTACTACAAAAGTTTACATACATAACAGTGCATAGATAACGGTTTTTTTCAAAAACCGTTATGTATGAGCGCACTTTTAGGAATAGATAACGGTTTTCAAAAAATCCGTTATCTATGTAGTGTTGTCTATATGCATAGATAACGGTTTGAACAAATGCGTTATGTTTTTGCGTTATCTATTAGTTGCATACATAACGGTATTACAAAACCGTTGTGCCACCGTTATCTATGACCGTCTTTTATAACGGTTTATTTATAACGTTAAATAACCGTTATGTATAAGAGTCATTTACAACGGTTTTTGAACCGTTATGTATGAGCGTCTCTAAAAACTGTTATGTATAATTTTTTTTATTAATTTTTTTAAAATAATATTATATTATCTTATATTATATTAAAAAATAGTAACAAATAAATTATTTATCCTAAAATTTGAATTTATTCCTAGATATGGACTTTGAAAAATAAAAAATTCATAACATTTTTTTATTTTATTAACACTTATATAAAATCTAAATTAAATATCTAAATTAGAAATCTAAATACCAAAAATTGAATATTAAAAGTGAAAAAAAAAGAAAAAAAAATTAGGAAATTTAGAAATTAACCCCCCCAAAACTAGAAGCCCTAGTTTTGTTCTTCCTCCCTGTCTCTCTCGACTCTCTCTCTCCCCTCTTGACTCCGCCGCCGGCGCCGCTGCCCCGAGCTAGCCCGTCGCCGCCCACCCTTGTCGCGCTGCGTCGCGCCGCTGCCGCCCACCCTCGCTGCGTCTCATCTCCTCCCCAAATCTCTCTCTCTCTCTTCGCGATCTCGCTGCCATTTCACCCTCATCGCCTCTCTCTATGGCCTCTGATGAAATCCGGCGAGCCGCCGCTTTCAACGGCTCTGTGCTCTCTATCCCTTCTTTGTCTTCCACAGAACCCCAAATCTAGAACCATAGGACTTCGACCTCTTCGTGCCGCCCTTTTCCGCCGACCTCTCCTCACGCAGCCTGTACACGCCCAAACCCCTTTCAATTCCTCAATCCCTCTTGCCCAATCACACGATTCGAATCTCAATTGTGTGGAAATGCCAAAGCTAGGGTTCAAATGAAGCTGGAGGGCTAAAATCTTCTTCTGCTTCCAATTGATTTGTTGCTGAGAAAGAGGATGTCCGTCGCTGAACTGAAGGAGCGGCAGCAGCCATGGCCGCCGGCACACCAGACCCTAATCACCTCTCTTTCTCCTCCAACTCCCGGCGAGCAGTGGCGGAAACGATGCCACCGGTCCACCTTTCTCTTTCCACAGAGAGCGGAAACGATGCCCCTTGCCCTGAATCTCTTGTACAGTCTTCACGTTTTTTGTTGTTAACCTTGAACATTGACCTGAATGTAATGCTTGATGTTATGCATGTTTTTTTGGTAAATGCATTTGTGCATTTTCTTATTTTTTTTAGGGTTTAAGATGTGAACCTTCAATGCGGGTTTTTTCCGCATTATTTTTGCTTCATTTTTCGTATTTCTATATCCTTGCATTTTTGTGTTTCGTTTCTTTCGTTTTTGTTATACCTGTTTCTTATGCCATTTGAAGGGTAAGTGTAACAGCTTTACGAGTAGGAAATTTCGAATTTATAAGGCGTTGATGTTAATGCATGCAGGCTTGAGTTCATGTTCTCAGTTCTGTGGTAAGAGATGGACAAATTATTGTAGCGAATCAGCTTTACGGGGATATTATTTCATGTCCATGTTAATGTTCTCACTTCTGTGTGTGTGTGTTTTGTTTATCTCTATCCAGTCAAGAGGTTGTAATGTTGTATTTGGTATAATTATGTGTGTATATTTTTGGCTGTACTTGGATTTGCTTCTTGCGTTCCTTATTGGGGGTTATTGGCTTGTGGCTTGAAACTAGTGCTCCTGTGTGTTTTGACTTTGAAGCAATACTCCTATCTTATATTATGCATATGTTTTATTGGATGTGGTGCAAGCTTGATGACCTTTGAGTGTGATGTTTATTCTTCATTATATGTTTTGTTGGGATAGCTGCAGGGTACGTAAAAGTGAAGCTTTGATATGGCTGCAGCTACGGCAGCTGCATCTTCTGCTAGTGTACGGTATGCACCAGAGGACCCTTCGCTTCCAAAACCATGGAGAGGACTGGTTGATGGTAGGACTGGAAATCTTTACTTCTGGAACCCCGTGACCAATGTAACCCAGTACGAGAGACCTGTTGCCTCCTCGGGTGTAAGCTCGGAACAGTCTAACAATGCTTTGGGTTCATCTGCTGCTGAAAAGGACCCACAGTGCCGTGGATCTCATGATGAAGGCAGATATAGCAATGCTGGTTCAGCAAAGTACACTTCTGATCCAGAAATTGACCAGGTGCTTCAAGTTGTTCTCTCATAAATAGACTCAGAAACAGAAAGTTCTCTTATCCAATTTACATAGATCTTCTCTATTTTCTTGAGCATATGGAGCTGCATATTATATCTCCTGCATTGTTTTGGAGTAATTTAAGAGCTTTTCTTTGCATTTTTTATGCATGTGATTTAACCTATAATGCTTGATGTATAATTTGTCTGTGTGTATTTTATAAGAGGCTGACAGTGTATAGCTTCATTTACATGCTACTGTGTTATAGTCTGCCAGAAACAGACCTGATTATTCACAGAGTGATCCAGATGTGGCAAAAAATGCTGTGCATAAACCCATTGAATCTAAAGGCCCAGAAACTGGGTTGTCTGTGGAGGCATATTGTCGTCGTCATGAAATTTCTGTAACTGTAAGCGTTCATCTATTCTGTTTATGTATTATTTGTGTACTAAATTTTTGCAGAAGTGACGTTCATCTTGGGACCAATACTCAATTGAGAATTTGAGATAGATGACTCATGACTCCTAGCCTCTACCAACTTACCTCCAATCTGGCTCCATCTAACTCCGAATTTGTGCTTAATCAAGAATTGAACCAATATTGTTTGTTGGATTTTGATCAGAGATGCAATGTCTAGCCTCTACCAACTTACCTCCAATCTGGCTCCATCTAACTCCGAATTTGTGCTTAATCAAGAATTGAACCAATATAGTTTGTTGGATTTTGATCAGAGATGCAATGTCTTGGCAACTAGGGAATAATGATATTTATTGTAGCCACATAGTCCAAGACCTCTTATGACTGACCTCATGCTTAGTAAAGCTTGGCAATCTTTTATAATGATAATTTTTGTATAACTGAGCTATTTACAGTTCAGATTTTGCTGTTTGCAAACTTTTGAAACCTAATTTTATTTTTGAAATGTATCATTTGAGACAGCACAAGAAGAGGCATAGATATTATTCTAGTTATGGTGTTTCCTTTAAGACGTTCTTGCAGAGTTCTTTCGATCTTCAGTTTTTCTTTTACCATGTCTACATAATCAGATGAGGTCCAAACCTGTTTAATTTTTAGTTTCAAGTTCCTTTGTCAGTGAACTTAGTCCTTTCTGATAATATAGTCTGTCTTTTCTGGTTATCCCTGTGTAAGTTACTTTCCTTTGTTTATTTTGATTATTAATTGTTATATTATTTATCAATAAATCTGAATTTATTGGTTGTATTCAATTGGCTAGGGAGGAAATGTCCCGCCTTTCATGTCATTTCAATCCACTGGTTTTCCTTCAGAGATATTAAGAGAGGTATGGGAACCACTTTTATCTCAAGAATTACATAGACAGATGCTCTTATGAATCTGAATTGTTGATCAAATGATTTTTTTTTTTTAATGTTGAAGTGCAACTTGATATCCAATGAGGAGTTTTAGAACTCATGACTCATGAGTACACTATTTTTCATTTAAACTTTCTGTTGCAGGTGCGATATTTGCTCCAGAGAGGAGCCAAATGTCGTACACTGTGTCACCCTGCTTTTGGGACTTGCTTATTATTGGAGTGCTCTTACAGGTCCTTCAATTCATGTGAAGGGCTTCTTGACTCACACTGAGGACTTGCCTTCTTGGTGATTTATAAACTGGCCTCTGGTCAGAAGAGAAGAAGAATCATACTCTCACTCTTGCTCACATCAGCAAATAGTGCCTGATAACGCTAGAGGATGAGGCTTCTTCTTTTCTTGGAAACTTGCATAAGTTCATGACAAGCCAGTCCTATTTGGAGCAGTAGTGCACTACATCTGCTTATACAGATCCTTAATTTTCTTTTCTTCTTTTTGTTCCCCTTATCTCTGTTTCTCGCCCTCTCTCTTCCCCCATCACAATTCCCAGGCACAACAAGCTGCTCGCCCTCTATGTTGCTTCTCACTACAAGAATTCGCCAGATGATTGTATCAATTCATTTGTTTACCATTGTTACTACTATCGGTATATTTACTCTTCATCCCACAGGTCCAGTTGATGAGTCCAAAAATCATCTTCCTGATATTTTGTGTGTTATTCAGGTATGTCATTCTAATTGGTGATCTAATAAGTTGCTAGTTCGTTTCTTGCCTATTAGGTGATATAACCAAACTATCTGAAATAAAAATCATATTTCAATATATACTAAATAAATGTGCTTGAACTTCATATTAACTTATTGTGTTAGCTAGAAAATCTGGGAATGGTTTTTAGATCAACACTTTGTTTTATGTCTTGAGTGATAACTTTGAAATTCTCACTAGCCTGTATCTTTCATCTGGTCGATGAAGACATTTATCATTGACTGACCTTGACCTGAACTGGTTCTTGAAAAAGCTGATTACTTTGTCCTTTTTCATTTCAGTATATGCTCTGAAGGTTCGTTGCTGTCTTTACTTGTATGCCCATTTTTTTTTTCCTTTTTGGATTATTTCCACCTCTTTTGTTTGTCACTTTAATAATTCTGAAGGTAGCGGTCATTCTTCATTTTTCACTAAATCTCTATTGCAGATTACTTTCACGAGGAAGAAGGATTTCAGGAAAGAGCAACTAGTTCTTGAGGACTTAGTGCTAGAATACATAGTATGATAGATTTTTGTTTTAGCTATAAGATAGTTGGTACTTTCAATTTTGAATCGAATATGCAATGATGATGTATACTTGATACTTGGTTCATTTGGATGGTAATGTATGAATATTTTGGATGATATATAAAATTGTTATTGTTGATTTTATCATTTTGTCGTTTTATAAAAATTGCAAAATTTAAAAATATACTACAATTATAAAAAGTGCAAAAAAACTGTTATAAAAGGTGCAAAAAATCGTTATGTATTCTAATCAAAGATAACGGTTAAAATCGTTATAAAAACTGCAAAAATCGTTATAAAAAGTGCAAAAAATCGTTATAAAAAGTGCAAAAAATCGTTATAAAAAGTGCAAAAAACTGTTATGTATTCTATCAAAGATAACGGTTAAAACCGTTATAAAAAGTGCAAAAAACTGTTAACTATGATAAAAAAAAAAATTAATACATAACGGAAAAATCTTAATACATAACGGTGAAAAACCGTTATGTATTCTATCAAAGATAACGGTTAAAACCGTTATAAAAAGTGTAAAAAACTGTTAACTATGATAAAAAAAATAAAAAAAAAATTAAAAAAAATTAATACATAACGGAAAAATTTTAATACATAACGGTGAAAAACCGTTATGTATAACCTTTATAGATAACGGATGCGTACTGTTATGTATGACGCATCGTACCGTTATCTATGCTACTATACATAACGGTTTTGAAACCGTTGTGTATGACGTATAGAATAGATAACACCACTATACACAACGGTTTTTTTGCTCATAGATAACGAATAAAATCCGTTATCTATGAGCGTTTTTCTAGTAGTGCATTTGACTGAGTGATTCATCGTGCTGGGTCTGGTCAGCCCATATAACTAAGATCTCGGTGATTGTCAATTAGGATTTTGACCTTGAGTAGGGCGTCATCCCAATGTATAGACTCACACTATGTAGTTGTCACAATAAGATCTTATTTTACCACGATAAGCACAGTAATGACTAGAATGACTTAGTTTGCTGTCAGTTCTCGAAGTACTAGAAGGTGATATTCTCACAGTTAGAAAGATACACTAAGCATCAACCTATCTTTTGACCGATAGTCGGTAGAAACAAAGCAACTTCTGGAATCCCAAGAGGAGAACCAGGGCAGATAACTAGTATGATAGAGTTTTCAACAAAATGTCAGGACGTGCTCCAAATATGGTGGACACTTATGAGAAACGCGTGAAGGAGTTCGCAAACGAATGGCGTCATGAGATATTCAATTCCCCTACCAAGCCAAAGAAATATTACGTAGGAACAACCAACGAGCAAGACTCTCACCATCGAATCACTGCTACCAAGGGAGAATGGGAAGACTCCGACACAATCTGGATATACACCACCTCAAGATGTGGTGAAGGAAAGAAAATGGAATGAAGAAAACAACAGAAAATTCGAGAATAGAAAAAGAACTTTAGAATAAGACTTAAGATCTAACCCAGCCTCAGAGCCAACAACCTCACACTAGAAGGGTGATTGTTTCGGCTATAGTATCAAAAGCTCCATCAATAGGAATGCTCAAAGGAAGCAAGTATTTGTTTTAAACTTCAGAGAACTTGAGCACTATGTCTCATTAGCCCCAAAGTTGAATTACTTGACTTATGACTTAGAACTCGTTGTGGTTGTGCACGTGTTGGAAATTTGGAGATACTATCTCTACGGAGTTAAGTGTGAGGTCCTTATAGCTGACAAGAATTTGAAGTGCTTTTTTGAGCAAAGAGATTTCAATGTAAGACAACAGAGACGATTCGAATTAGTGAAGAATTATGATGGTACTATCAATTGGAAATTAAGATAAGATGTTTCACCACTAAATATGAAGTACTGATTGGTGATTGCCTTATTCGGTTTAGTAATTGTTCACCATCCGGAGATAATATCAAGCTGTGTAGTTGCATCAATAGTTAAGTGTGAATTGCAAGAAAGGATTATGAAAGCACGAAATGAAAATGGATATTGGTGAGAAAATGTGTCTCGCCTTAAGAATAAGAAAAACGAAAGGATTCACGAAAGTCAGGAATAGTGCACTAGTGGTTAGTGGAGGATTGTGGATGTATACACTGAATATTACGTCTCGCAGTTAAGAAAGTATGTGATTAAGAAAGATGAGATAGTCCAAGCTCAGGGCTTAAGTTATGAAGAGAAATCAGTTTAGTGACTAGATTGCAAGGTTCAAGTGTTACGAGGCAATAACATTGTTCTCGTCATGTAGTGGAACCATCACAGGATGGAAAAGGCTACAAAAGAGATGAATGAAACGAATGACTAGTATCACAAGCTAGAATACCAGGTATGCAAATTTCGGGACGAAATTTATTTTTAAGGGGGGTAGTATGTAATGCCCCGCTCTTTTAAATATATATTAGATTAAACATGTGCATTAGTTATAAAATTCTTTTAATTATTTATTGTGACTATTTTATTCAGATAATATTATTTCAGCAAAAGTCTGTATAAGAGATACAGAGCTGCGATTTAATATTCAATCATGAATCAAACCAATAATTAAATTATTGGTTTAGCTACACGTTTGAGACCTTGCATTACCAGTTGATTGATTTAATCAATAGTATTAGAAATTTTAGATTTATAACCGATTTCATAAATCGTGTTATTTAAATCGAATTGCTAGAATTATAACTCGAGTTTATGTTAATAATAATTTTATTATTTCACGCTTTATATGTTTAGTACTAAGTCGCGAATTAATTTCGACTTTCACATATTAAATCTCAAGATTGAGGATTTAATTTATATAAATACGACGAGTATTTATTAAACGAGAATTGGAGAATTATTACAGGAACTAGGAGAAACTAGATCACGGCACTACACGTATGTCTCGATTTTTTCATCCAACACATCAATTCCTACACTATTCCTACACTATTCCACCTTCCCCTTCAACGTATCATTACTGCAACAATTTTTTCAAAGTTGCAATATCTTCCATGCAATCCAAAAAGCCCCAATTTCAGGAGCAGATGATCACGCCGAGAGCAAAGTTTTCAAAGGTGGCAGAAGAAAATCACGCCAATATCCACAATTTTCAAAAGCTGCAGATTTCCATCGTCTGCAATCCAAAATCTTCAAAGATTCTACAGTAATCCTCTCCAACTCCCTACACAAATTTCAACCTTCATAATTTCCATTGTCTACGGAATCCACTTATAAATACATAGCATATCAGTTAACACACAGCTCACTCCACTCTAGCAAGAACCACACCCGTGCAGAGAAAGTGAAGCCAATCACAACTTTGCATACTTCTTAAGCTCAAGTGAGCTCCCTTCGCCGGGCTGTTTCTTCGCCGACCGGCCACTAGGCTCTGAACCGAGAACGTGTACTCGTTCCTCCATCTTCAGGCTACCAAACCCAACAATCGAAAGGCCGAAGCCTTCTCTATATTTTCCTGACCAAAGGCCGCAATATCCTTCGGCGGCCAACGTCGAATTCCCGACTTAGCCACCGGCCAACTTACGGCCTTCGTTTCTCACTATCCTTACGACGAAAAAGGATCGAGAAACCACCGTTGTGTAGCGTGATCTACCTCGCACGAGGAAACCTAAGTCGTAGACCTTCGCGGCTAAACACCATCGCGGAACGACGACCGGAAAACCCCCGACGAACAACTTCCATTAGTGCTCACTTGGACAAGGGTAAGTTGACGCCCTTATTTCGATGCATTCCCGTTTCTATTATATTATGGGAAATTTCTGGGGTATAGATGGGAGTGTGTTGAATATTTGTACAAAGTTTCATGTCATTTGAACTTCGTTTACTACCCTTTTAAAATTTGAGAAGTCTACTTCCAGTATCTGCTGAAACTGTCGTGAGGCAGATGATTAGGTTAATTATTTCAGTAACCATATGTAGATATTTAGCTCTCAAAATTTTATTGTATGAAGATATATGTGTTAGCTATCTGCATATAAAATATGAGGTTATTCCGGTAACGTTTGCTATTTTTTCAAAAATCTGGACTTTCAGTTGGCAGAAACTGCCGAATCTGGTAGGCGATGGGAAAATCGCTATATCTCTTAAACTACTTGGAGTTTTTCAACATACTTTTTTTTCAATTAAACTAGACTCAAAGAGGTTTCTATTGATATGAAATTCGACTCTATACGAGTTCGGAGTAAAAACAGTTTATTAGTTGAAGTTGAATCTATACAGTTTTGTTGAGATGGAAATGATTCAAAATAATTCCTATTAAGGATTTTAAAGTTTTATTGTTGATAAAATATCACTTTTAGATTATAAATGAGCTATTGATGTGTATATATATATATTGGTGATTGGCATTATTAAATGGGGAAAAGGAAAACGTTTTATGTTTATAGAATTATTCTTTATTTATAATAGATAAATAAATGAATAATATAAAATGGAATTTCCTACATCCTCAAAGGTACATGAAATATTTTGATAAAGGAAGAACGATTGTATATGAGTTAGATATAGTCGTTTAAGGAAATATGGGTAGTTAGAGAAATGAGTGAATAGTGATTCACTGCATTTGTTGTTATCTTTTCTATTATTCACTCGAACACATGTTTTCGTGTTATCAAAGGTTCAAATAAACAAAAGCGCCTGAGTAACCTATCGCGCTAAGGAAAGAGAATCATTGTCTTAAGTAGCAAAACACTGCAATCAGGTGGGCATTACTTTTACTATACGTATATAGAGATCCCCTGCGTGTCGTAGGCCTCTTATACGAATGAATGCATGGGATGATCTAACTGTTAATTTCAGTTTCATATATATCAAATGAGTTTAAATGTTACATTCAAGCAAGTTATTTCATGACAAAATCTTTGAGTTAAAGTTATTTCAAGTATTGTCTTGCCATAAAATGTTTAAATTTTAGTATGATATTTATCTGCTTTGGCTTTGCCAATGATGCAATCGAATTCGGGTCCTGAGCAGTTGATAGCTATCCTGCCTTGACTAGTGTACACCAGTGACCGTGAGTCATCTAGCGGGTTGGCCGGTCAAGTGACCGTGAGAGGTGGCCACCTCTCCGGCACAAAGTTCCAGATATGATAGATTACAAGAGAATTTAGACTGCAGTCGAACTTTAAGAATCACAACTGAATTTAGTAAGCTTGGGCCTTTTTAGCGAAAAACCCCTTGTTGTACTGCTTATGATGGCATGACAATTTAAATCTTTACGAAGCATGTTATATTTCATAGTAGGCATATGTGCCCACTGAGTATTTTTATACTCAGCCCTGCATGTATTTCTAAATGTGCAGGTTGAGCAGCTGATGGAATGGAATGATGTTGAGCGGGTGTTCCTTTGACATTTCAAGAAATGTAACCTTGAGTATACATCTTCATATGTATATCTCACACGTTTTCCGCTGCAAAACACTTTAATTAGAATAACTCTATGTTATGAAGTTGTGACACGTGTTATTGGGTAACCCACCTTAATCAGTTCTCCTTTATGTGTATGTTTTATAAGTATCCAAATGATCATATATGATCCTAGCATTTTATCTATGAGTGACATTTCCATATACTTTAATGTTAAGTAGTTGTCCATATCCGTTCCCACTCATTAATTCTCATCCCAAGTCATAATCCCGGCTAAATTTGTCATTATGGGTTGCGGGCTGTGACAAATCCTCCCTTCACGAACCGAACCATCAGTATTAATTTTAATCCAAGACGGCGGTGGAAGGTGCCAAGCAACGTAAATATAGAAGAAAGACTTCCTGGGTTGTCCAGCGATGGAGATATTCTTAAGAATGAGAAGATCAGAAACCGAGTTGGCCATAGTACCAAGGACAAAATTGTTGGCAGCTTCACAAAAAAAAACCCGGACCTGCTTGAGAATCAAGTGGCGCGAAGGTGCTAAATTTTTGTGTATGACGTTGTTGCGGTGAGACCAGAGACTCCAGAGGAGAGAGACCACCCCAGCTTTCCACAAATTGCCAACTTGTTTGCTGTTCTTCTGGTGGATAGAGAAGCGAATCATGCTGCCCACGTCCAACGGCAAAGGTTGCTCAATCAAAAACCAACGAAAGACATCCGCCCAAATAGAAGCCGAGAAGGGACAGTTCAACAGAACGTGATCCATCGTCTCTTCCGCTGCCGAGCAAAAAGTGCAGCGGTTAGGCCCCTGAATACCAAAGAGGCGATTCATATCAAAAGTAGGAAGCTTGCCAACAATAGTGCGCCAGACAAAGAGAGATCGCCTAGCTGGGATAAAAGGGGCCCAAATCCAGGAGCCCCAGTCGACCTTAGGGAAATGTGGTCGAATGTGAGCAAAGGCCGAAGCAGCTGTAATGTTCCCGAAACCCGAGTGTGTCCAGGATCTGTCGTCCGCCAATCCAGTAATGGGGGTAGATATGATGTCTAGAGAAATGCGCGGGAAAGACTGTATAAAACTAGAAGTGAAGTGCCATTTATTATCAAAGTAGTAGTCTGAAATTTTCTGAGAGAAATAGGGTGTCATGAACTCCGGAATTTGAATTTTGTCGATCAGCCGATACCCGAGCCAATTATCTCTCCAAAAATAAATCGTATCTCCAGTGCCAATCGTGCAGAAGGTATCCGAAACAATCTCCCGAATCGTCCTTCTCACACCAGTCCAAATCGACGAACTCGCCCATTGGGAAGCCCAATCCATGGTCTGAGTGAGATATTTTTGATGAAGCAGCCGATAGCCGAAGCTGTTCATGTTCATAATATGCCAGCCCAACCGAAACATGAAACTATTATTGATGTCAGAGAAAGATTTGACTCCAATGCCGCCATGTTCCTTCAGAGCACGAGCTCTGTTCCAACTCACAGAAAAAGAAGGTTTCTTTAGAGTACTTCCAGTCCAGATGAATGCTTTACAAGCTCTGTCAAGGGCATGCAGAAGTTTCGCTGGCCATTTATAAACAAGCATGCTATGTACCGCAACACTGTTGATAACAGAAGAAACTAAGCAGAGCCTGCCCGCCATAGAGAGTTGACCACCTTGCCACCTAGGGAAATGGGCAAGAATCCGATCAAAGATAGGTCGAAGCTTAGCCGAAGAAGGTCGACCCGAGAAAATAGGCACCCCCAAGTATGTGAAAGGCATGGAGCCAATGTTGAAGTCCAAAATCCGTTGAAGCCGAGAACGTCGCCCAAGAGACACCCCTTTCCCGAAGTAAAGAGTAGACTTCTGCTTGTTGCAGTATTGACCAGAGACCGTGGCATATAGCTGAAGAATTGAGTCTATCATAATGCAGTTGCGCTTTGAGGCCTGACAGAACAGGAGGACATCGTCAGCGTAAAGCAGATGAGAAGGGAAACTCAATGATCTCGAGAAACGCATGCCGGCGATTAAACCCCGATTAGCAGCATCCTGAAAAATACGGCTAAGAACATCTTCCGCCAAGGCAAAAAGAATGGGAGACAAGGGATCTCCTTGTCTTACTCCCCTGCCGCATTCGAAATAGCCATAGAGAGCACCATTGAACCGAATAGAGATGCGAGCTGAGCTGAGAATAGTTTTGATCCAAGAGCAGAAAATATTGGGGAAGTCGAACTCTTGAAGTACGAACAGAAGAAAATCCCATCTAAGCGTATCAAAGGCCTTATGAATGTCGACTTTAAGAGCCATGTTTTTTCCGTGAAAAGACCTCTCCATGCAGTTCGCCCCTTCCGAGGCAAGAGTGATACATTCATGAATAGAACGTCCCAAAATAAAGCCAAACTGATTGTTGGAGACGATGGTGGCCGCAACAGCATTTAGTCGGATCGCCAGAATCTTGGCAATAACTTTGAAAAAGAAATTGCCTAGAACGATGGGCCGATAATCAGAGATAACCTTGGCATCAACTTTTTTGGGAAGAAGGCTGAGAGTATTCGAATTGAGACCCGAAGGGAGATAATGATGAGTGAAGAATCTTCTGATGGCGGAAGTGAAATCCTGCTCAATAATGTCCCAGGCGGAACGATAGAAAGTACCTCCAAAGCCATCCGGGCCTGGAGCGCTATCTTTGTTCATAGCAAAGACCACCGCTTTTATCTCCGTGGCAGTCGGACAAGTAACCAAAGCCGACTTCCGGTCCAAAGTGAGGCTACTGGTGATATAATTAGTAATCCACGAAAGATCGGCCCTAGGATTTGAATCCGCCGCAAAAAGAGATTTATAAAAGTTTTCCACATGAGACGCCAAAGTGTTATGATTTTCAACCAGGACGTCGTTAATCTCAAGATGCTTGATGGTATGGCTAGCGCGCTTCATTCTCACCATGTTATGATAAAACTGAGTATTTCGATCTCCATCCTGGAGCCATCGAATTCTACTTTTCTGGCGAAGCAGGTCCTCTTTTCAAGAGAGCATGACCGAGATAGAGGCTTCAAGCTCAACTTCTTGATCAAAGAGCGCCTCAGAATAGCCTGCATTATCGATATGTGCCTGAAGAGAAGAGAGCTTATTAAAGAGCTCCTCAAGCGAAGTGTTGAAGTTTCCAAAAGTGGATTTATTCCAAATTTTTAGGTCCTTCCTCAAACGTTTCAACTTGAGCATCATACGCACCATGGGGCAGTTCGAATCAACAACAGGGGCCCAAGAACGTTGAACCATTGGGATAAAATCAGAGTGAGAACTCCACATGTTCAGGAAACGAAAAGGACGAGCGCCAGAGGTATTAGGAGGAGTGGAACATTTAAGCAAAATAGGAGCATGGTCAGAGCCTAGACGAGGCAAAACCAGGCTTTCAGTAGAGTGCCATTGCGCAGCAAAATCCTCGGAGAAAAGAGTGCGGTCCAGCACAGACTCAGTAGTCATTGGAAATTTACGCCTGTCCGTCCAAGTAAAAAAAGGCCCAGAGGTGGGGGCTTGAATGAGAGTATGACGATCAATGAAAGCTTGAAAATCTCTACTGGAAACACGACTGGAAAGCCGGCATCCACGCCGCTCATGAGCTCCAAGCACAGCGTTAAAGTCTCCAAGAATCACCATTTGAGGGACCATACAAGAAGAGATATCATCCCAAAGAATCCTGCGAGTGATATAATTACAACTCCCGTGAACAATAGCCACTCTGAAAGAATAGCTAGAAAACAAGATGTCAAAAATAACCATCTGCTCCGTGGACATAATCAACGAGCAGGTAACCCCGGTGGCGATGAGAATCCAGATGTTGGAAGCATGTGGGGTGCGATCATTTTGATGGAAAGGAGTCAAATTGATAGATTTCCAGAAGGAGGTCGGAATATGAAGAAAGTTAGTCTTAGGTTCAATAAGGCCCAGAATAATAGGATGATGAACACGACAGTAATTGTGAAGCAAATTACGTGCCGTGTCCGTCATACCACGAATATTCCAAGAGAGAACATTCATTGAGAAAGGTGGATATTTTCGTCCTCCTCCTGAGGATCATAATCATCATCCACTAAATCACCCCATTTGCGTGAAGAAGCGGTGTCCATACTTTTACCAGCATCAGAAGAAGTTTGATAGATAAGGAACTCTGAAATTTGGACGCCTTTATCCACCGCTTCCTTAACCAAAGAGTTAAATTCCGTCGTGGTCCCCTGAAGTTGTCCTACCTGATCCCCAATAGGAGCGGCCTGGTTTTGTCGTAGACGATCTTTGATAGTCGGAGTAGCCGATCGCACCAACTGTTCGACAGTTTGCTTGGGCGGTCTACCCCGCCCTCGTTTGATTGGCACGGCTTCAATCATGTCATTTGTAGTACGACTAATGGCACCATCTGTTCGACAGTTAGTCTCTTGTTCTGGCCTTTCACTAGCATTATCTGCCTTTTGATTTTGAGTTAATGTTGTTTCTAAAATCTGCACTTTCATCATGTTTCCCAAGGCCACCTCCTTATCAGCAAAAGTATCTGTCTCAGTGCTATTGTTATTAATTTCATCTTCGGGTATTATATGTGGTACGGTGTTCGAATCAGGAACGGGTCTGCACGCAGCTGCAAGCAAATCAGGTCCGGACAAACCTTCTTTACGCTGGGGCAAATTCTGTGCCACATCTGTCTGACGAAACTGCTCAGCGGTAGTGTGATTAAAATGTTCCGAAGCGCTGATAATGGAAGTCCTCTCCTTCTCAATAACAGGCTCCTGGTTGACGTCCGCATCTCCAGAAGGCTCTTGAGATAGAGCATCGAAAGAATTATCGATACGAATCTCTTTATTTTTCCGCCATTCTTTCCCCATAGTTTTGTTGTGAATGGTTTTGAGAGAAGGTTGATCCGAGCTTGTAGGATTGGTGATGTTAGTGTTGTTGTCCTGCTGTTTCTTGCGGCGGCATTGAGCAATGTTATGACCTGCAAGATTGCAAAAGCCACAAAAATGCGGCAAATTTTCATAAACGAATTCAACCTCGAACGAGCGCGTCCCCTTATCCACCGTGAGAGTTTCGGGAATAGGCTTAGAGACATCCATGTCGACAAGAACACGAGCAAAGTGACCCACTTGCCCAGAATACGCAAAACCATCAAGTTTAATAGGAAGACCGACATATCTGGCGATGCCGATTATCACTTCCGGATGCCAGTATTCGTGAGGAAGATAATAGATTCTCAGCCAGACTTGGGAGAGAGAAGATGATTCTTTGTATGGGTCAAAATCCGGAACCCATTCCCTGATTCGAATAATACCTTTGCTCAATTTCCAAGTAGACCTAGATTTTGCCGTAGCAAGCTCAGATTCATTCGCGAAAATAATCGAAAAGAAACCTTTCCCAAGTGGCACCACACGGATCGCATCCGAGGTTTTCCATAAAGCCATGAGTTCTTGTTTAATGTCAGAAGCAAATCTGGGGGCGTCTCCCTTATTCAGCAAAAGCCTGGCGTGAACAGCGAATTCAAACTCCTTGAGTTTACTTTGATACAGGGCTTCTGGAATCCAAAGAATAGATTTGTTGCCAATGTTAACCGGGTGAAGAGCGTTGAAATCCTGGGCGAAAACATCTGCTGGTTTGGGAACTGATCGCTGGACCGTTCGCGCAAAAGAGAGTTTGTTCCTTTTCGTCTCAGCGCTATGGCTAGATATTCCATGCCGCGTCGAGTTGACAAGAGCCTCGGAATGACTCTTGTTGTTCTCAGAAGCGGGTTTGAGAGTGGAACTCGAGGGAACATCCGAGGGCCGAGTTTGGTTCTTACCGGAAGAAGCAGGCAAAGGCCTGACAAAGTTGTTTGATATCGGAGGAAAATCTGAATCCATGGACTTCTCTGACACAAATCGTCGAACACTTTATGTGCACAGTGGAACCATTCGCTCCTAAACCAGCCCCAATCTAATATGCTATTTTTCTTTTTGAATTGATTATGGAGTAGGCGATATAAGCAAATGACAGGAAAATCAAAGAAACAATTCGAATATAAAGAAGAAAAACAATCACCACCGTGCAAAAATCTGCCTCTCAAAAGAGCTCGAACTGATTTCGAAGAAAACACTCTATCGAGAACGAAGATTCACTAACCTCTCATCAAGAGCAAAAGTGGCCGTTCTGATCGATGTGGCGTAGAGTGACGCCGTCCTTCAGGCAATCGGAAGCTGCTGGTGCATCTGCTGCAAGGGCTACGCAGGGCAGAAGCCGACCCTGCTGACTGAAGCAGCTCAAGAGCTGTGTTGGTGCTCGCGAAACAGCGGCGTCGTTCTCCGCAGCAGGATCTCAGCCGGAGCTCGGGCGTCGTTCTCCGCGGCGATCGGCGAGGCGCTCGGCCCCGCGGGGAGGGCGCGGGTGCGGCGCACGTCGAGGATGAACGAGAAGGTGGAGGTGCTCGCGGATGGATGCTGGCGCAGCTGGTTCTCGGTCATCCCTAATGGTGATTTTGTTTGCAATATATCCTATTTTTAATTTGCTACATGCCTAATTACATCTATATACAGAAGAAGAAAAAAAAAAAAAAAAAAAAAGACAAAATCCACGTACTTGATTTATATATTAATTTTTACTTCATTATCTTAATATTTTTTCCCCCACTTAAAAAAAATGATATTTTGGTCCCATAAATAATCGTCATTCGTTATTTATTCAGACTAGTGAACCACCAGCGCGATGCGCTGTAACATTTTGTACATATTCACATATATTATAAATATGGTTTAATATATATTTTACACATTCACTCATATACACTATATAATAGTGTGTGTGTGTATATATATATATATATATATATATATATATATATATATATGGGTTAATAGCCGAAAAATACACGAAGTTTGCCCGAATTTGCAAATTGCACATGACCTTCAAAAATAGCCTCAGAATACATGACCTTTTAATTTAATCGTGAATTGCACACGGCGAGAATTCCGGCTATAATTAAAGTTGACCGGCAACGACGTGGCAATACGCGTGGCATCTTTAATGCTGTGGCAATACGCGTGGCATAAAAATTAAAAACAATGTAATTTTTTTATACATGTGGCATAAGAGAGAGAGAAATTGACAAATAATCCTTCTACAGCGAGGAGCGGAGGTGGTCGTCTTCTACAGCGAGCAGCGGAGGTGGTCGAGGGTGAGGCCGCCGCAGCCGCGACCGGTGGCGGCTGGTTTCTCAACGCCGCCGCCTCCCCCGCCTCACCTACTCCGTCTTCCTCCGCCATGTCGCCTCTATGTCCACCTCCCTCAAACCCATCGTCTCCAACAACGCCGCCGCTTTCATCCTCCTCCACCGCCAGGAGCTCCATGGCTGCAGATCTGGGGATTTCTTCCCATTTAACATAGATTTTCCCTCACCACTCCTTCGATTTCATCCGGCTCGACTCCGATTTTGGAAGGTTGGAGGCGGAGGAGGATTGTGGGGGATTTGTGTGGTGTTTGTGTCGTGGTGTGGTGGTGGAAGGTGGCGGCTGGAGATGAGGCCGCGCTATGCGACGCGGCGGAGATGGAGGATGGCGGCGACTCCTCTTGCCTATTTTTTGATTTTTCCAGATCTGAGCCTCATTCCAAGGAGGAAGCCGGCGGCCGAGATTTGGAGAAGCGACGCCACGTCTGGATCTGGGCAGTTCGCCGGTCCAGGAGGAAGGCGGCAGCTGAGATTTGGAGAAGAAGGGGTGAGCGGCGGCGCGGCGGCGGCAGCGGAGGGGTGGGGGCAGTTCGCCGGTCCACTCCTTCGATTTGTGTCGTTTTTTTCTTTTTTTAATTTTTATTTATTTTTAATTGAAAAAAGCTTCACAAAATGACGTCGTTTTGTATGATCGTCGGTATGTCCACGTCTGCAAATTCCAGGAGACACGTCATCTAAGATTTAAGGGATGGTCAACGCATGTGCAAATTACAACAAAATTAAAAGGTGGTGTATTCTGAGGCCATTTTTGAAGGTCATGTGCAATTTGCAAATTTGGTGATAGTTCGTGTATTTTTTGGCCATTAACCCTATATATATATATATATATATATATATATATAGAGAGAGAGAGAGAGAGAGAGAGAGAGAGAGAGAGTTCAATAGTGAAATGCAAATGTTGAAAGAAATGAGAAACAATTTCAACCATTAAAATAGCTCAATTAAACGGTCAATAATTAAGAATTAATCTAGTGTCCAAAAATAAATCAACACTATTTTTGCGTGCTTAATACTCCCTCCGTTCCCCACAAATATACATATTTATTATCTCATTTTTTTACAATTGTTATACTAAAATTAGCAATATAATATTTAATTTTAATTTAATTATTATAAAACGTAATGTAAAAAAATGTTGTGAATAGGGTACACATTTTATTATTAATTTTAATAAATGTTATTCAATGAATATAATTTTAAAACTTTTTATAGCATCAATCCATGATTTTCTCTATTTGGCTTTAAATTTTACATTTTTTCAACATATTGTAATTTAAAAATTAATAACTGTAATTTTTATTATGAGAAGATAATTTCTAGTAAATATTATTCGCTTTAAGATTATCTTACAATTATTAAATACTTTTTTAGTTTTTACTAATAGTTAATCACTTACAAAAAAGCACTATTATTATTTTAAAAAGTATAGACAAACATCTTTTTAGAACATGACACCTTTATAATTTGTTTCTTAAAATAAAATAATCTATTATCATTTCATATTAGTACGTTGGGTTCTTTTGATAGAATTTTAATATAACGTAAATGTAGATACATAATTTGATTTGTTCTTAGATGCTTAATTCGAAAATTAAAATATTAGATGAGGAAGATGCGAAGAAGAAAAGGAAAATTTTAAAAGGGTTAAGGAAACGTTTGTGAAATCTTGGCTCTTAAGAAAAATAAATAATAAAAATCATTTAATAAGCTATTATTTGAAAGAATATTTAAAACATTTGAATGATAATAATTTGTTTAATTCGTATTCATTTTTTACCTACCACGTGTCGAATTAAAAGTATTTTTATGATCTTTCATTCAAGATCCATATTTCATATTTTATTAAGAATAAATTTACACCAAAATGAGAATAAATGTATCTTTTTAAAAGAAAGAGTAAAAAAAAAAAAAACTTAAGCCACCACATCTCATTTTTTCCACAACAAAATTAACTACCTGCACGTCCTTCAATTATATTGTAGTATTAGAAAGTTTTTCTTTTAAAATAATAGGCATTAATTACATTAATAAATAAAATTACGAAACTAACCTAATTTTTTCAAATTCCAATTATATCCTTCTAAATGAATTTATTTACATTTACTTTGCTTTTTATATATACTAGTATTTTCCCTCGTGCGATGCACGAAAATAATTTTGTATATATATATAATAAGATATATATATACTATATATATATATATATATTAAATAGTAAATCAATTATAATAGTTATAAATATTTGAAAAATTACAAGTACAAATACTTTTTATAATTAAAATATTTGTAGTAGAATATATGATAAAATATGTAATTTTCACAACGCTAGTATTTTATATTTTGTAGAGTATTTTCATATAAATGTTAAACCAAACATTAAAAGAATAAAAATTAATTGTAAGCTAATAAACATACCACCTAGATTTTGCATACCGAAAAAGTTTATTTCCCCATCAACTATTATACAAAAATACATTTAATTGCATGTTATAAAAAAAAGAGCAATTAAAAAATAAATATCGTACTGATTTTGATATTTATGTCGAAGAACAAATTACTCTCCTACGACTCCTCCAATGTTGAATCAACATTTCGGTCGATATAATTTATTTCTTTAAAAATGAGTGCGCAAATTGTGCATCTAACATTACTATGTATAGTGTATCCAACTAACCATCATTACATTTTTTTTAATATAATATGTATGTCAGTTAATGCATCAGCTAGCATCTAAAACATGCAGATTAATTACTCATTTCCCATTAATTTTCAAGATTAGTGTTAAAAATGGATTAACAAATTCAAGTAAAAATATATAAAAAAAGAATTTTTGTAATGTTTATGCAATACCTTTGCTAGGCATTTCTTCAATATTTAAATCAATAAGTCCACCATCTTCGAACAATTCACCATTTGTGGAAGAAAAGTTTTTATCCACTAATTCGTCATTTGCTTGAATTAATATCAAATAATTGTGTTCATTTAATCTCACAGAGCAAATTATGATGATAATTGATAATGATTAATTAAAAAATATCATGGCCAACAAACTTATGAATAAAATTATCATCTCAGTTACAATATAATAAATTTTATATGAAACAAATCATATATAAAAATCAATAAATTAACATAAGAACTAAAGCAAATAAATTATTTCAAATTATTTGTGTAATCACCTGCCAACTAAGAATAGTGTCCATAATCATTTCTTTGATCTAATTTACCATTCCATTTAAATTCGTTTGATTTTTTTTCTTGGTAGAAAAATATTTCAAATTTCATATAATACACATTAAATTTATAATTATGGTAATAAAATAAAAATGAAATACATTTGAATTGTCTTTTATGCATAAACTTATGATGAATGAGGTTATTCCGAGAAAAATGAATGTTCTAAGTTAGATCGTCAAATTCTAATATGAATTATGTGATAATTTTCACCATAAAAAATATTATATCTAAAGCATTTTCATTGAATATGCATTATATATATATATATATATATATATATATATATATATATATATATCAATATATAAGTGAATTACGGTAATACAAGTGCCCATCTTTTGATATACAGTAAAATACTTCTTCGAATATACAATCTAATTTTTCTACCTAATTATCTATAGCATGTGCATTATTTAGAGTATCAATTTGAATTTATAATTTGTGAATATGGATATACATATAAAATTAAATAAAAGACCAATCAAATATAGTTTTAGTAATTGATCGTTAGTTTTTATAATATATTAGTGGATTTATTTGAATTTTTTGAATGGGTTAATGTGTAAGTGAGATAGTGGGGTGAGTGGGATATAATTTATTTGTAACCTTCATGTTGAATATATTTTCAAAATTGCCATTCAAATCAATTTCAAATTGATTTGAAATCAATTTCTAATTGAAAACTGTTGTTTTAATATAGTATAGATAAAGATAAAGATAATAGTTCCATCAATTTAGGAGTCGGATCAAAGATTAATTAATTCGTGAATAACAATTTATTTACTACCTCACCTTCAATAGATGCGTGGATCCATAACTAAAGTATAATAAAAGTAATTTTAAATACTAACGATATAGCACAAATTTGTAATTCCTATCTTAATTTCATTGGGAACTTTGAATGATGAAAGCATTCATGAAGCTTTCAATAAGGAGTATGTCGGCATTCATGAAGCTTTCAATAAGGAGTATGTCGACACTATTTGACGAAATACACAATAGAACAAATTAATATTTGCATAAACCAAAAAAAAAAAAAACAAATTAATATTTGCAAAATTTTAACATAATAACATAAAAATTGAACCAGAAACTTATTCCACTCCAACAACTAAAAAAGAAACAAACTTTTTTGTGATCTGGGGGTGGGTGGGGGAGAGGGGATGGTTATTGTCGAAAAATACTCAAAATTTGTCAATTTTTTTTATTTATATCATAATTTTTTTTCTGCTAGAAAATACATGAATTTAAGAATGATTATGAATCGTCGCACGATAAGCAATTTTGCCCAAATTCAATTTAAATCTCCAGATTAGGGGGTTTAAACACTGCAGACCAATAATAGGATGGAATGAGAAAATTTTGTCCAAATCTAATCTTAACAGTCCCGACTTGCTATTTCTCACTGTAACATCAAATTGGATTTGGGTGAAATTGCTTGTTGGCAAAGAAAAAAAATTATGATATATAAATTAGAAAATGTGACAATAGATCTCCTCAGCTAATCTCACATGGTTTATGACTTGTATAGCCACAAACATAAAAACATGACTTTGGGGTCAAAATGCTTTGAAAAGACTATCCTTACTAAAAGTGAATAAAAATAAAAGAAAAAAAAATTCTTTTGGTGATTTATGAGAAGTCAACATTTTCTTTTACACCATTTCTTCCTGAGGGAGAAATATTTTTCTTCCCAGCGTGGGAGAAAAAGTCCATGAGCGTGGTTAGGAACAGGATGTTCCGCCCATCCCCGCCACCCACCCCCTGACCCCTGCCGCCCGCCGCCTTACCTCGCCGGACGACCACATCACCGGCCTACTCTCTCTCTCTCTCAGCCTCCGCCTCTCCCCCCATCACACCCAAAACTCCACCCTCTCTCTTCCTCCCCATCTCTCTCGAAGAGTCGCCGCGCGGGGCTGCTGCAGCTGCTGCTGAAGGAGCGCCACCATCGGTCGCTGCTTCGCCCAGAGTCGCCGCCTGGAGCTGCCAGCCCGGAGTCTCCGCCGTTGCTGCTGTTCCGGAGCTGGCGAAGGACGGCTGAGCAGCTGCTGCCGACTGTACCCACCGACGCTGCGCCAACTCCGTACACCTACTTCCACCTCCGGTCTCGGCCACCACCGCCTTGAAGCTGTTACTACACTCTCTTCTTACGGAGTCAGCAGCAAGAACTCACCAGGGAAGCACAGGCGCCCACGCCAACGCCAACCATAGCCGTCCTAAACTGCCGTTCTCCTGCCGGTGATGGATTCGAATTCGCCGGAAGTCCATCGTGACAAGGGGGGCCTCAATCTTCCCCTGGTCTCTTCTAATTTTGACAGTTCTCGATCTAAGTCCCCTGCCAATTTTCCGTCTCAGCACCCGCCTCTCGTAAAGCCGGGTTATTCTTCCGTCGCAGTGGCTGTTGGGCAGCGCTCGTCGGGTTTTTCATCGGCGCAGAGTTTGATCGGTGATCCTAACCAGGCCATCCCTGGTTTGATACAACCGCTGTCGTCTGTTGTTACTTCAGTAGCGCAGGTGCCGGGTACTGCTCTGGCTGTTTCTTTCGCTGCGAAAGTTGCTGATAAAGTCCAACCCAAATCCCTTAAGAAGCCGGATGTTGCAGAGTATGGCCTTCGAGGCCTTCCAATACAGCGAGAAGGAAAGGTTGTCACCCTCTCAGTGCCCAAATCGGAATATCAAACAAAGTTGGAAGAGTTTAAATTTGCACTAATCGGTAGACTTATCCAACGTAAAGGGGACAAGCCACGCACGTTCGCCGACCTCTCTCATGAACTTCGAACCATATGGCAGTGCGCCGACTGTCAACTGGTGCCCATGGCTAAGGGATTCTTCGTTGTTAAATTTTTGACGATGGAAGAGAAAAAGAAAGCTAAGGGGAGTTCTTTTCTCCAACTGTCAATCGGCCACGTACGCTTCCGTGAATGGACTAGGTATTTCGATCCGTATAAGGAAGTGTCGTCTCTGGCTCAGGTATGGGTTCGGATATATTATCTCCCTGTGGAGTTATGGACTCCGGTGATTATTGCTGGTATAGGTCGTGTGCTTGGTCATCCTCTACGAATTGATAATGCCTCCGAAACTGGTCATGTGGGACACTTTGCGCGGGTTTTGGTGGAACTTGACATGGCTTTGCCTATTCTCAACTCGATGTACATTGATGACGGCGATAGATCGTTCTACATTGAGTTTGGTTTTGAATCTATGCCCCTTTTTTGCTCGCGTTGTAAACTTACAGGTCATTTAACGGATAAATGCCGGAGAGCTGATAGGGCCACGAGCAAGCAAAAGATCACTGAGCCTCCTGCTGTGGTTGTGAAGAATCTTGATAAGGGAGAAGGTCCGACTCCTACATGGCAGCCCAAAGTTGATATTCTTAAAACTCTATCAGGTACAGATCTTCTAGACGCGGCTACAGTGCCGGTTAATAAAAATGATCTCCCTCTGGCGGGGGATGCTAACCGATATCAAGCGCTAGATGAGGATGAGGAAGAGGAAGTGGAGGAGACTATCATTGCGGACTCCAATTATGAAGCAGAGGCTTTAAATGAGGAAGAAAATGATGGGTCGCCTCACACGGACAAGGCTAGTGATAAGGAGGGCTCAAATGTAGAGGGAACTTTGGAGTTGGATCCTGGAACGAATAGTGGAGCTGTGGTTGAGCAACAACCGGTAGTTGGGGCAGAAGATTCAGCGAGCCAGCGGGCTAATTCGCCGATTAAGGAAGTTGATTTTGATAATAAATCTATTCCTTCTCCGGATTACATGGCGAGTCGTATTATTAGGTTAGAGGAGCAAGTTAATCAGGGGATGCAGTTGCTCTCGGAGCAGAAGCGCGGACGTGGTCGTCCAAAGGGCTCGGTAAAGGGACGAGAGCCTGTACATGCAATTCCGGAAGGTTTTATTAAAAGTCGTCTCAGGAATGCGGAAGAAATGGGTAACAAGCCAAGGGAGTTTGTGGTTGACGTCACCAATAGGCCTAGTATGATTGCAATGAATAATGTCGCCCATAGGCGTTGGTCGGATGATTTGGATAATGATCCTGACTTTCCTTTTTGAGTTGTTCTCCTTCGCTTTTTAAGTTTTGTGCCCTTAGTCTGCATCTTGTGCTTTCAAGGGATGTTTTTCTTTTTCACTTTATAATAAACCTCAATTTAATAATAATTACACCATTTCTTCCTCACTCATAATCAATTCAAATTCTCTCTTTTTTTTTCCTGCTCGAATTCTGCTAATTTTTCACCGTATTTTTTGATACTTCGCAGGTGAATCTTCATCATACAACAAAATTAATGAACACTTGAATGTTAATATAAGGTAGGTTGATAAAGGATGATGAGAATAAGGCTTGTATTAATGGAAAAGTAAAAGAGTACAAAACATCCAAGAAAGCGCAAAAGAGAGCAAACAAAAGATCGAGCCTCATTAAAACCTTCTAAGAAGAAGAGACCTTAGAAGGAAAAAGAGTACTCGTGAAAGACTCACATTCGGTTCAGGAGCGGGAAGAGACAACTTCAGGAGTTCCGGCCTAACCATCACCCCTAAGAAGCTCGGCTCAAGAAAACCGGAAGAAGAAGAACCAAGAAAGAAAACAGGAGACCAACAACAAAAGAAAACAACCCAACCAAAGCCTAAGGGAACCAACGAACCTGCTTATATAACCATACGGATATGACTATGCGTCGACATATCCCTTGCAACCGCAATCCTAATCTCCTCAATCGCAAAAGGCCACCAGCCTTCTTGCCGATCATCATTGGCCATAATATCTGCCGGTTGATTACCCTCACGGTAAATATGCGAGACCATCAAAGAAAAATCCCGAAGCAGGCGAAGAGTATGCTGCCAAAACGCCCTAAATCTCCAAGGAACATCACTCGAGCGAGAGTACAAAAGGTGAACCACATACATAGAGTCAGCCTCAACCCACAGATGCCGCCAGCCTCGGGTATGAGCAATGTGAATAGCATAGATCACAGCCAACAATTCCGCCTCGAAAGCAAAGCCGTTGCCGCCTTTAAAATGAAAACAACCTCGGACATGAGACCACTTGTCTCGAAAAACCCCACCCGCAGCAATAACTCCAGGAGCTCCCGCCGCCGAGCCATCTGTATTAACTTTAATCCATTGACCAACGGGAGGCCACCAGTGAACCTCCACCATACAGGGGGGAGGAGCAGCACGGCTCCTCACCCCAATCGCACGAGTGATCGAATAGTCAGCCCAAGAATTAGAAATATTACCCAACTTTCGGAAAACCCCATCAATCTCCATAAAGTAAGCCTTGACAAAGGCCAAAACCGCACGTCTATCAAAGCACAAATCCTAAAAAATAAGCGCATTGCGTCCCGACCAGATACGCCACATCAGAGTGATAATTCCCGCCTTCCAAAAAGAACCAATTTGGGAACTCCAAGAGAGATTCCAAGCCAGAACTAAGAAGGAATGAATATCCATGCACCCCAAGAGATTCTCTTTACCAAACCAACCTAAAAAATCAGTCCAAATAGGGCGAACACACGAGCACTCCCAAAGCACATGCGAAATCGTCTCACTATCTTGGAGACACAAAGAACAAGCATTGGGCGCAACTAACCCTTGCCGGATCAGAACATCAATAGTAGGCAAGCACCCATGGAGGACACGCCAACAGAGAATAGATCGCCTCATCGGAATAAAGTCCTCCCAGATCCATTTGCCCCAGCTAACAGCAGGAAAACGATGGGAAATATTAGAAAAAGCCAAAGAGGCTGAAACCTCACCCTTAACCGACTGTTTCCAATATCTCGTATCCCTCTGGCCGCCCATCGGAATACGCAGAATATCATCCACAATATCAGGAAAGCGAGAAACAAAGGATGTCGTGAAATGCCAAACACCATCATAAAAATAATCACTAACCGAGAAGCTCAGAAAATCATGCATATATATCGGAATTTTAAGTTTATCCACAAGCTTGTACCCAAGCCAATCATCCCGCCAAAAGTAAGTATGCTCACCACGGTCAATACAAACATAAGAATCATCCACCAACTGATTGACTTCTTCTTTCATCCCAATCCAAACAGAAGAGTTCGACACCGAATCCTTTGCAACCCCAAAATTGTTTAGATATCTCGATCTCAGAATGGAATGCGCCCAAACAGTTCCCTGAATTAACTTCCAAGCCAGCTTCATCAAATAAGATTTGTTCATTAACGTAAAAGATCTAATGCCGAGGCCGCCTTCTTTCAAGGGGGAGCAGACTCTACCCCAACTAACAGCACAGCTGGGCCGTTTATCAATATTTCCCGACCAAACGAAATTACGACATTTCCTGTCAAGGGAGTGCAGTAACGATTTTGGCCATTTGTAAACCATCATGGAGTGAACAATCGAACTCTGAATAACCGACTTGACTAAACAAAGCCTCCCAGCCATAGAAAGATGACGACCTTTCCATCGAGCAAACTTCTGGACAATCCTATCATGAATTGCCTGAAAGAAAGAAGCTCTCGGACGCCCAACGAAAATCGGAACTCCCAAGTAATTGAAAGGAAGGTTCCCGGTAGTGAAACTGAGCTCACGATGAATAGCACTTTTCCTGTCATTGAGAACTCCCGAACCAAAGTAAATGCAAGACTTCTCCAGACTACACTGCTGACCCGAAAGAGAGTCATAGTACGAAAAGATCTGATGAATTTTTCTAGCATTCCGAACCGTAGCTTTACAAAAGATCATAACGTCATCCGCATAGAACAAGTGAGTAGGGAACTGAAAAGTTCGACTATAGCGCATAGGTTCTAGATGCCCAGAATCAACGCAGCTGCTAAAAAGCCGACTCAAGATATCCTCCGCAATTCCAAAGAGAATCGGAGAAAGGGGATCTCCCTGACGCACTCCGCGAGAACAAGCAAAATATCCCCGCAGCTGACCATTATAGAGAATAGAGAGCCTGGCCGAGCTGAAAATAATAGAAATCCAGTAAATGAATTTCTCATGATAGTGATTAGCTCGCAAAACTTGCAAGATAAAATCCCATCGAATAGTATCAAAGGCTTTTCGGATGTCAACTTTACAAGCCATATTACGTCCCCTGTCCGTGCGTTTCATACAGTTGAAACCTTCCGAGCTGAGCATGATGCAATCATGAATATTACGCCCGCTAATAAAGCCGAATTGATTGTCAGAAACATGAGACGCAGCCACCACGCCAAGACGAGAGGCAAGAATCTTCGAGATAATCTTGAATAAGAAATTCGAAAGGACAATCGGGCGAAGATCAGCAACAGTGTCGACTGAATCCTTCTTGGGAATCAAAATCATCGTACTGGAATTACACCCAGAAGGTAAATAAGAATGGCGAAAGAAATTCTGAACAGCCGCAAAAACATCCGCTTTAATCACATCCCAGCAACTTTGAAAGAAGTTACCAGAGAAACCATCAGGGCCAGGAGCACTTGAAGCATCCATATTAAAAACCGCCGCCGCAATTTCACTCTCATCGGGTATACTCACCAACCGCGCATTCTGATCATCAGACACCCCCGACTCAAAAAGCGCATCAATCTCTAACTGATCTCCAGAAGGTCGACCATCATCAGCGAAAAGAGACGTAAAGTGGTCAATAATATGATTCTCAATAATAGTGGCATCATAAGTCTCTCTACCATCAATCTTGAGGCGAGTGAAAGGCGCATTCCGTTTCTTGAACTTGGTCAAACGGTGAAAAAACTCAGTATTCCTGTCTCCATCCCGAAGCCAGTTCGCACGGCTTTTTTGCTGAAGCAAACAGTTCTTATGTGTCAACGATACATTTAGCTTTGCCTGAAGACTAACCTCCTCATCAAAGAGATCGTTCGTATATCCAGAAGCAGAAATCTTCCCCTGAGTAGTCTCAAGCTGTTTCATGAGAGAAGAAATGGAGGAATCCACATTGCCAAAAACCTCTTTATTCCAAACCCCAATCTCCTTACGAAGCCTTTTCAATTTCAACATAACACATAAAATCGGACAGCGTGTGCTGACAGTCTCCCTCCAAGATGTCGCCACCATCTCCTGAAAGGTCGGATGCAAGGTCCACATATTAAGAAAACGGAAAGGCCTCCGACCAGTAGGGTTTGTCAATTTGCATTGCAACACCAACGGAGAGTGATCCGAAGTGAGGCGAGGCAGGACAACAGTAACCAACGACGACCAGAGATCAGCAAAACCCTGCGAAAACAAAGCACGATCTAAAACAGATTCCACATGGTGTGGTAAAAATCTACGTCCCGACCAAGTGAATCGAAGCCCCTCCGTAGGGGATTCAATAAAGCCAGAGTTATCAATAAAATCACAAAACTCCTCACAAGAACCTCTATGTGGCGAAGCTAAACTCAGACGCTCATGAGCACCTTTCACCGCATTAAAATCGCCCATGAAAACCATTTTTCCAGAAACGAAACGAAGAAGATCATGCCAGAGATCACGGCGGTCATTTTGGTCATTCGAACCATGAACAAAAGCAATACGAAAATCATAACTATGCCACAGGCAGTCCACCACAACCACCTGATCAGAAGAGAACAAAACATTAGTAACAACAGAAGAGTGAACAAAAACCCAAATATTCGAACAGCGAGGAGACCGGCAGTTTTGATGCACCGGGACAAGATTCAACGAATGCCAGTAACTCTGTCTAACTTTCCGAAACGCCCGTTTCGGTTCAAGAATGCCCAACACCACCGGGCTAAAAGAATTACAATGCTCCTTCAGCAGACGTTTGGATTCATCCGTTAAACCACGGACATTCCATGCAATAATATTCATCAGAATTAATTTATGTTAGCGGAGGCAGCTCCGCTTCTTTCAACCTCTTCCGCCCAGCTCTCTTTGGCGACGCTCTCCATGGCTAGAGCGCTGTCTCTATTACTTGTATCAATCACAAAAGTACGCGACGTATCCCCCGTGTTACGAAGTCTACTTTTAATGCTTGTGTCCGCTGGCCTGTTTGCTTTGTTCTCCGCTGCCCTAGCAGCTTGGTCCTGTTTGGATGGTCTTCCTCGTCGCTTAGCAGGAGCAACTGTTTCTGGCATGGGCGCTTTAGCTATCGCCAAAATCTGCTCAAGTCTTTGAGCTTTCAAGGCATTATTAACAGCAATATCATCCGTTGTGGAAACGTACTTCCCACTGCTGTCATAGTTCACTTCTTCATCCTCATCCGAAACCTCCTCCGAGATATGTCCATCATTGATCGCAGAAATGTTGACTGGCTGATCAAACACCGAGTTTTTACAAGGTTTTAGACACTCGGCCAACCTATCAGGGCCGTAGTGTTCAGCAGAATTGGAATCATCCAAAGATTTACCCCTAGAAAGAGGTACCCGCCGCTGCTGCTCCGGTTCTTCAAGCAATTCAGTGCCTTCGTTATCCAACAGGGCAAAACTGTTGTTCGACGCCGAAACCGGCAAGCTTAACTGTTTATGGTGATCATTTTTCTGAAGTGAGTAAGATCCCGGGTCCGAACGAGCTGGGGAAACCTGTATGTCGCTTCTCGAACCCACCTCAACCGGCCTATCTCCCTTGGCTGTCTCCTGCTCATGTTCTCTCTCGTCTCTAGCATTACCAGAGATAGGTTGCCACTGTTTCCCATTTTTAACCAAAGGCATTTGACTTCTATCTTGAACATCCTCTTCCACAACCGTCTTCTTAACGGAGATTTTCCGACACTTTTCGGTGGGATGTCCTGTAAGTTTACATTTTGAGCAATAGAAAGGTAAATTCTCATACGTGAATTCAACATAGAACGAAAAAGAATCGTTATCAATTAAGAGAGTAGTAGGAAAGGATTTGGACATATCTAACTCAATAAGAAGGCGCGCGAACTGCCCAAAATCACGACGGGCCGAGGCTCCGTCAATTTTAATAGGATGACCAATGTACCGCCCAATCCCGGCTAGAATCTCAGGATGCCAATACTCAATTGGCAAATAATGTATCCTCACCCATACATTCGCCATGGAAGAATTCTCTTTAAATGGATCAAAGTGTTTGGACCATTCTCGAAGACGTACATGACCACAAGATAATTCCCAGACCGGCTTGGCTTTAGCACGAGTTTTGTCTTCAGAAGTCCGGAAAACCAGCGTATAATACCCTTTCCCAAGAGGAATAAGTTGCCACTCAGATTCTAATTTCCAAATTTTGTGAAGTTCTGCCTTGAGAAGCAATGCAGGTTGAGGTTTGTCTCCTTTACGAAGGAAAAGACGACCAATAATAGCATGAGAGAATTCCTTACTGACTTCTTGCGCATATAGGTGTTGTGGAACTTTTAAGGAGAACTGCTCTCCCTCTTTGGTGGGACGTAATGAGTGAAACCGATGAGCAGCTAGGTCGGGACGTCTCGGTGGCCTGTTCATCGTGATATCAGCATACGATTTGGATTTGGGCATGTTATCAGCCCCCACATCCGAATCATTAGGGTTTGAGATAGCTGTGGCGTTGGGTATAGCAACTTCTCGTTCCTCCACAAAACCAGAATCTGCTCCGTTACCGCCAGCCAAGCCCGCACCAGTCTTTGTGTAGTCATTCATCGGGGAATTATTGCAGGCAAAATTGTTCGAAACTATTGGGAGATTCAGACCTCCGGGAGAAGTCATGTGGTACCCAAAAACTCCTGCAGCAAGAGCCAGAAAAGCAAACAGACAGCAGCTAAACAAGGGAGCAACGCATAGCAAAATCAGTCTTTGGTGCTTTTTGTCAAACAGCTGGTGTGCTGTTTTTGGGACCTTGTTTGTGGAGGTTGTAGACGCCAAGGAGACACTAGCCACCAGATCGGTCCACCACGCTGTCGGATCCGGCCACCAGAGTTTGGCCACCAGAAACGCAGCCACCGCCTGTTGGTTGACTGCTGCCAAGGGGACGCCGGTCGCCGGGCTTGTGGATAGTCGGTGCCGCGCAGACACAGAGGGACTGCCGATGACGCCGGTCGCCGGTACGGTGGGGAGAGGCAGCGCCGCGCAGACGAGCTGGGAGCCGCGGTGCAGTCGCGCAGCTGAGATCGGCGAGAGACAGTCGCGCAGCGAGCTCCGAGATCTGGGGCAGGCGGCAGCGCGTCTCAGCGGCTGTCGCTGCTCCTCCGGCGCGGTCAACGACCGGTGCAGATCTCTCCTCTCTTCTGCTCTGCTGCAACGGGCCGTAGGTGGAGACGACGCCGACTGCTGCTGCTGCTCAACGGAGATCTGCTCACGGAACGCCGGCTGCTGCAACTCCTTTGCTGGTCACGGCGGCTGCTGCTCACGGAACGCCTGCTGCTGCTCACGGAGGAGGTTGGAAACTGCTGCACCGGAGGCTCTACCTGGTCGAAGCCACCGAGAACGTCGGCAACGGAGGTGTGCCGGTCAACGTGAGTTAATTCGCAGGTTTGAAACCCATCTCTCTTTTGTCGTTGTGGGTAGGTTGATAAAGGAAAATAGATGAAAAGTGTTGAAATTGTTCTTTCTCTTCAGTCTTTTCTTTTTGGGTTTTTTCTCAAAACCCACGAAAACTACAAAAAAAAAAGTTGCGATTTTTCAACTGAAAAAGCTTGGGTCGTGCGGAATTCTTTGGGTATTCTGATTGTATTTAGGTATATATGTTAAATTCATAGCAAATGTATCAATTGTATAAATTATTTTTTGATTTTTTGGTAAGTTGTGCACAGTAATGTTGCAGTACACAATTGTGTTTGCTGAAATAGAAGTTTTATTAAAAAGGAGAGAAAAAAAAACAGAAAAGGACTAAAAAACCCTTGAAAGCACAAACGCTAACAAAGAGGCGAATCTCAAAGGATCCGTCAAAAAGCAAAAAAAACTACGTGAAAACACCCGCAAAGGACCATGGGTAGTCGAAACAAAGAAAGCGAAAACTAAGAGAACGCGTCCTCGTTTTCATCACCCTCGTCGTCCAACATTTCTCCCCAATTTTCCTTTTTTCTAGAGACCACTGCCGACATAATTTGGGCTGCGTCGGAAGATGAGTGAATCACAAAGTTTTGCAGAATCGCTCCTCCAGACTGAGCCTTCTGCACTTTATTCAAGAACTCCACCGGCAACGGAGTGTCAAGAACGGCGCCCTGCAAAACGGCACCAGTAGCACGGCCTGGAGCTTTTTGAAAATCCGAAGACATACCATTCTTGATTATACGCCTGAGTCTGTGCTTAATAGAAGAATCATGAACCTTCCCCTTCTTGGTAGTCCCCTTTGGGCGCCCTCGGCCGCGAGTTATCGAAGCTAGATCAGGATTGCTACTGTCTTGGAGCATCTCCTGAGCTCGCTGCACTTTTATATTGGTCTTGTTTCCAAGAGTCTCGTTCTCATTAGCGCCCAAAGAGCTCTCTCCCAACTTCGGAGCAGCATCCATTATGAGCACCTCATCAATCTCCTCTTCACTGTCTACTTCCGAGGAATGTCCCAGCTGCTGACCTCCGTGTGGTTGAATCAACTCTTTTCCAGAATGCCCCTTCTGAATCAATTGTGTTTGTAAATGACACAGTTAAGAATATAATAAGATAAAAATCATGATTTGTTGTTTTCTAATGTTAAAATTTAATTTTTTCACATCTAATAGTACCACATTGAGTATGAAAAATATAAAATAAATGTTTGATAGAGAGGACACAGTTGAGAGCTATGAATGTATTCTTAACTACACAGTTGTGTTCCATCATGAGACAATGAACACAAACAATCGTACACAATTGAGTTCAACTATGTACTTAAAAACTCAGTTGTAAAACAACAATCGTGTAAAAAGTCAATTAACTGTGTACATATTATACACAATTCATTTTGGTAGTACACAATTGAATTCTTTACGTACATAGTTGATTATGTTTGTGCACAGTAAAAAAATCAACTGTGTAATATTGTACACTGTTGAATTGTATATACACAGTTGACATATTATTTATTAATTAGTTTAATTATCATTTATACGCTAATTTAATTAATTAATTAATTCATATTGAATTTATTAATATATTTATTAACTAATGAGTTGGAGCTCAAGCTCATAAAAATCTTAATAAGCTATTATTAAAAATGAATAAATATTTAAACTTTGTAAATTAGCTAGTTAATTAAATTACTAATTAAGTATATTAGTTATTTTTTTTATTAATTAAGCTACATATTTAATTATTATTTTTTAAATGCTCCCTCCGTCCCACGAATCTTGACACGTTTGATATTAGGCATGTCATGGGCTAACAGGAACCGGCGGTTCGGCCCAGAACCGGCCCGAAAGTCAACGGTTCTGGCCCAAATCGTTGGCCACGGGCCGGTTCTGAGCCTCTATTTTCTGAACCGTGGCCCGGCGGTTCAATCCGTGAACCGGTGGGCCGCTCACACAAATTTATTTTTTCCTAATAAGGTACTTAATCTCTTCCTAATAAGGTACTTAACTTCTTCCTTTTTTAAAACCATCATTAAATTTCCCATTTCAATTCATTTTTCATTTTTTTCAATTTAATTTTATAGGTAATTATTAATTAAGATTTATTCCATCCAAATAAGGTACTTAATTACTCCCTCCATCCACGAAATGAGTACCCATATTTTCTTTTTCGTCCGTCCACGAAATGAGTACTCATTTTTCTTTTTGGCAAGTGTACCCAACAAAACTTTTTAATTAATACACTAAAAAAGGTGGGACCCTTATTCTATTCACACTACACTCAATACATTTCTTAAAATCTGTGCCGTCCACAAATGGGTACTCATTTCGTGGACGGAGGGAGTATTTTTTATCATTTAATTTTACTTTTGTTAATTTATCATTCGTTATTAGGGTATATAACTGTTTGAATAAAAGTTAAACTACAATTCATAATATTACACTTCTAAATTTTATATTTAAAAAAAATTATTAAATTAATAAATAAAATACTGGATAGCTCAAAGAATCTTATACATTTTACAATATTTAGATTTTAAATAGTTATTTTTAATATCGGAAATTTTTAACGCTTGTAAGTTATCATACTTTTAACACTTGTAAGTTATTATATTATTTAAGATATTAAGTTGATTAATTTTAAAATTATTTAAGTTGAGTAATTTTAAAATTTAAAAAACACAACATATATTTATAAGTTATTATATTTTTTAAGTTGAGTAATTTCAAAAAAATTCAACACTTGTAAAGTAAAAAATTTTGAAATTTCAACACAAATCATTTAATTTAATAAAAAAATACAAAAAAATATTAAAAAAAAAAAAGGAAAAGCCCTTGAACCGCCGGTTTTTGGCCCGGCCCGGAACTGACAGTTCAAGGGTCGAAAATCGGCCCTTCAACAGAACTTGCGGGCCGATGAAGGTTCAACTTTTTTTCGACCCTGAACCGCCGGTTCGGACCCGGAACTGGTGGTTCATGAACTGGTGGCAACACTAGTTGACATATTATTTATTAATTAGCTTACTTATCATTTATGTACTAATTAAATTAAATTAAATTAAATTAATTATTATTAAATTTATTAATATATTTATTAACTAATGAGTTGGAGCTCAACCTCATAAAAATCTTAATTAGTTATATATTAAAAGTTATTCCTTCCGTCTCACTAAAAGTGACATGTATTCCATTTTGGGTCGTCCCCGATCTGTGAATAGGGGAAGTTTGAGAGAGCAGAGGGAGAGATGGGCTGGGTATTGCTGAGGCTGGTCTGGAGGAGCGAGGGAGGCGGCGACACCTCGCCGTCGCCAAGGAAGAGGGCGGAGGCGGCAAGGATGCTGTTTCCGCCAGGTCCAGTAACACAGAGGCAGAGAGATGGGAGTCGCGGTCGGCGGCAGCTTTTGCTGCTGCAGTCGCCGGAAACGGGCAGAGAGAGAGAGAGAGTCGGCGGACGGCAGCTGCGTGCTGCCTTCGTCCATGTGTCTGGGTATGTGTGTAGAGAGCCGAGGGTGGCGCGGCCTATCGCCGCTGCTCCTCCGGCGAGTTCCGCGGCGGCGGATTTCGGGATAGGGTGGGCGATTTTCGTGAAAGAGAGAGAAAGTGATGGAGCGGCTGAGTGAGTTTGAGGAAGAAGAGATTTAGGGTTGGGGTTGTTTAGTTGGGCCGAAAATGTAGAAGGAAAGAGTGAATGGGCTTAAGTCAGTGGGGCCTTTGTTTATGTGGGCTGCGAATTTTTAAGAAGTTGGCCCTTACATTTATTTATTTTGGGCAGTACACATTTTAATTAATTTGACTATCACTAGTTGATTAATTATTTTAAAGACAAATTGCATAATAATATCATATTATTATTATGTGCATATTTTAAGTAATTACTTATTATATGTTTAAGCATGAAGTGAATCCGCATTTTCATATGCAATAAAAGTACTTATGATTTAAATTGGTTTATATAAATCCAATTATTAAAGAAAATCGAGTAAGGATATTGTTGGTATCCTTAACTCAAAAATTTTAGTTTTGAATCATAGTAGTTTAGCACACTCACTAAGAAGTAAGATTAGCTTCACGAGACCTATTAAGAGTAGAATTTCTTGTAGGCTTTGTATACCAAGGGGATTAGTGCTGCTTCTCCGAGATGAATTTATGTGATTATGAACTTCAGGCTTTGCCTAACCAGGTGGGCTTACTTTCCAAATGTATAAAGTATGATTGAGTTATTAAGCTCTAAATGTTTCAATGAAATGCAAACTGTTTATCCAATAAAATGTTTATGTGCACTCTGCTCTGTTTAAGGCTCGCCATAATGAATCAATTGAGATTCTCTTATGGCCTAACACGTTATTTGATAATTGTGTACACTCGTTAGCTGACTCGGTGGGTTGATCTCTATCGGGCACTAACTAAGAGGCGTTATAAGGGTGTTTGCTGGATATGTTCCGATGCATGTAATGTATGGACCTGCCTGGGTAGCGTCCCGAGGTCAAAGTAAACTTATCTGGATTACGCCCTCAGTTCAAGTAAATGGGAGAAATGGATCCGTCGGTGGCTAAAAGGTCCGAGATCACAGCGAGTAACAGAAAGGGAGTGTGACATGTGCGCACAAATGAAAGAAATTATTTTAACATGCTTAGAAGTTCTTTCAATTTAAAACCTTCTAAGTTATGTCAAGTATGATTGGATAAACTGTCTTTACGAAAATATGAAATGTTTCAGAAAATGCATGCCCACTGAGTACATTAGTACTTAGCCCAAATATACTTTCAAATGTTTTCAGGTTGGCTGGCTGGTGCTGACGGGACTGAGCTGAGGCTAGGGTTCAACTTTATTTTAAGACTTCCGCTGTAGCAGTAGATAATATTTTGTCTTTTGTTTTCCCAACTTAAGATCTTCATGTTAAATTTCAAATGATATACCTGACCGAGCTTAGACTCTTCACTACTAAATTTATGCTAATGAATGTCAGTTGTCAGAAGCATGAAACAAAACTTGTGATCCAAAGGGGCATAGCCCGACTTTCTATCCTATTTCGGTTTTTAACAAGGATTTTTACTTGTTTATTTCTATGAATTATTCATACCTCGATTATATTTATTCATTCAAGAATTGGGGTGTGACACAGACGAAAAGATATAATGGCCAGAACATGGAGGTGTTGGATTGTGGAATTGGAGAGCAGCGGCGGGTGCAGGTTGGACATGGAGGTTGGAGGTTCTGTGCTGGTTGATTTGGGCATCCTGCTCGATAGGTGCTGAATTGGAATTTCATCCGTGGAGTACAGCTGCATGATAATCTCTCGAATAGCGTCATTCTCCTTTGTTTTGGCATCCTCATCATTTAGCACACTGAAAATAACTTGCTCGAGCTCATCTTCCCTGAAATTCTCAACAAAATCATCAACTAAATGATCAATCACAGTCATGAAAATAGATTCAGGATCCTCTTCGATTTCTGTTTCTGCCTCTGAGTCAGGATCCGTTTGGGCAAACAGATCATCTTCAATAGTGGAGGCACTGAATTCAGCTTTGAGAAACGGTTCTGTTTGGGCAAACAGAACAAATTTTCGATTCTGACAGTTTTCGCAACTTCCTCGCCTTACCTCTTTTCTCAACCTGGTTTTTTTTTTTTTTTAAATCCTACTCATATTCAACAAAAGAAAACAAATAAAAACAATGAAAATAAATCAATAGGAAAAAGAAAATAATCAACACCGTTCCCTGGCAACGGCGCCAATTTGGTGGTCGTCGTATACCACCAAATAATTCCTGCAATAGCTAAAAATTAGTATAGTTAGTAGCAAGCAGGGTCAAACCACAGAGAACGGGTAATTGCAATCAATTTCCTAAAGATCTAACATTGGTGTAGCCACCACGCCTTAATTTTGAGAGAAATAATTAAGAAAACAAATAAAGCACAAAAATATTCTAGAAAACAATCAATAGAAAGTAACTCGGCTCGAATAAATCTATATTAATTTAATGACTCTGTTCATCGACGCAAAGATAAATTAATCCCTATCAACCAACCAATTATAGGATACCGTGAACGCAACGGACGTACCCCAATTTCTACTTACTGTGTCGATAGACAGTTGGAGACGCCAGACCTGCCTATTTCCCTTATTAAAATATAACCTAGCTGGAGACGCCAGACCTAGATTTAATATTCTAATAGCATTAAGATGAAGAAACCAAGTTTAGACTAATTATTCTAGATACGCTATTAATAATTAATCCATCAATTTATTCTTACTACGAACATGGTAGATTTATCACTGATCAGCCCCATTCCAACAATTACGGATTGGAGGAACCAATTGACTGTAATCCAATTAAATCTAAGTTGATCAGGCTTAAATAAAATCAGAATTATCTTTAAACACAAGGAATAAATCGGAATCAATAGGAATCAATTATATGCTCAATTAGGTCTCACAGATTCTTAAATAAATACTTCATTATTCTCACCGAATCAATATTTAACTACTCATAATTAAACTAATAATAATTAATAAATAAAAGTAAATATAAAACAATAAAATAAATTGCAATAAAAATAAATAAGTCACCACTCTTGAAACAAGAAGAATTCGTTGCCACTGTTCGAAGTTCCCCAGTCGCCAAGTTGAGAACCAAAGTAAAAAAAAAAAACAAAACAACTAATTCCAATTCTCGGGACAAAATGTGTAGTGCAAGGTTAATAATTAAAACAAACTAATCCTATCCCTCATATGCAGCTAAGGGCTCGTTTGGTTTTCAGTAAAGGATTATGTAGGATAATTTGTAACCAGTATATTTAGCATGGATAATGACAGATTATTAATACTGAGTTGGTGTTTGATATCGTAGCTAAATACAGAATATCCTGGTTTAAGTTAATCCTAGGGGGGATGTTTTGTCGTGTTTGTGCCATTGTCTATTATTAGTTTAGTCATATTTCATTGAAAAAGTTGTGTAGAATAGTGGTGATTTTGTGTTAATTTGAGCTTAATGGTTAATTGTGATGCTTTAGGTGTTAAATGAAGAATGTCGATGTTAAAGCATTTGAAGATTGTGAAGAAAGCTCATAATGACGCAAAAGAGAGTGTTTAAGACATGCTAACCATGGCGCACAATGAATCGGGGGTGATTAGAAGAAGATTGAGAAGAGAAGGCAGTGAGCCGCGGCGCGCTAGCCAACCGGGTTGACTGCTTGAAGGAAAATGGGCAGAATGTGAAGTGAGCCGCGGTGCACTAGTCAACCGAGCTGACCCTGACAGTTTTCTGACAGGATTTCTCATAAGAAGGGCGGTTTTTAGAGATTCAAATACACTTTTTTCACTTAGAACTTCCATCCTCTTTCCTTTTTGAAGCAAGAACAATATGAGAACTTTAGTTTATCATTTTATTTCACTTTCTTTACGCATTGGAACAGATTTGCACTTTGAATTTCGCAATTATTTCTTTATCTTTCTTTTTTATTTTAATTCCATGGTTTACTCTTTCTCCTACTTTGAATTCTACAGCATGATGAACTAATTTCCATAATCTAGGGGTGGAGATTCAATCGGGTTTAATTGATTTGCTTGTGATGTATTGATGCACTTTATCCGATTCAATTGTTTGAAATTCGATTTAGCAATTGATCACTGCTTGATTGTGTTTTCAACGTATGAGATCGAGAGAAGAACTCGTTGCTTGACCGTGGTTGAATTGGAATTAGACTTAATCGGAAATGCGATAGTTCTTGGAGATGCAGCTAAGAATTATGTGCTCAAACCTATGCATTTTAGCCAGCTATCTTCTTTCTATGGAATGCCTTTAAAAGATGCATTGAACTTCATCAGAGAGTTCTATTCTGTGGTTACTGATTTTCCTCCACAAGGACTCAACACAGATCAATTGAAGATGAAGTGTTTTCCATACACTTTGAAGGACAAGGCTAAGGTGTGGTTCATGTCTCTTGAACCAAATTCTCTACGGAATCGGGATGCCGTCTACGAGAAATTCATGGCTAAGTACTACTCCAACTAGAAGACTCAAGATTTGAGAGCACAAATTGTCACATTTGCTCAAAATTCTAGTGAGACTTTTCATGAGGCATGGGATCGATTTCGGAGTCTTCAGCGACAATGTCCACATCATCATCTACCACCTGCATTGCTTAATAAGTTTTTCTATGATGGTTTGGCTCAAAACTTTCAATACATGGTGGATAACGCTGCAGGAGGAGATATTGGTAATAGGACAGCTGAAGAGGTCAAGAACATATTTGAGACGATGGCATCAAATTCTCAACAAAAGAGTGCTAGAGGAGAAAGGAAGGCAGCCGTCAATGAAGCTACGCCAAGTTATAATGTTACAAGGCAACTTGCCGAGTTGACTAGGCAAGTGGAACTTTTGAGGGTGAAACACTCTAAATCTCAATAAGTGATGTCAGTCGAGACTTGTGGGATTTGTGGAGAATCTGGACATGGAGCAAATTTATGCCCGAAAATGGGAGAGCCTATATTTGAGGATGAGGCACAAGTTAATGCTTTGCAAGGTTTTCAACCTCGTCCTAAACTAGACCCATTTGCTCCAACTTACAATCCGGGGTGGAAGAATCACCCAAACTTCTCTTGGAGACAAAATCAAGGTCAAGGTCCGAGTCAGAATGCTCAGAATTTTTAGCAGCCACAACAACTAAATCAGCCACAGTATCGGCAACAACAACCGAGATTCTATCGACAACAGCAGTATCCCAACCAACAAGCTCCACCGAAGAAGCCTTCATTGGAAGATTCACTGAACGCATTTTTTCAGTCAACTAATCAAAGATTTGAGTCTGTTGAAGCTTCAATAAAAAGAATCGAGATTCAAGTTGGACAGATTGCAGGACCTGTAGGAGAGCTAGTTCAGTAGAACACCAAGGATAAGTTGCCGAGCCATTCTGAACAGGCTCATGCTATTTCTATTCTTAGAAGTGGCAAAGTGGTTGATAACAAGGTAGAATATCCACAGGCTGATGAATCAAGTTCTCAAGAGGCAGAATCAAGCAAGTCGGGAGAAAAGAATGAGGATGCAAAGAAAGAAGAGGAGAAGAAGGATAATGGGCTTCACAAAGCTGCTAATCCTTACACACCACCTATACCTTTTCCAAGCCGACTAATAAATGCAAAGCAAGATCAGCAGTTTAATGACTTTTACAAGCTGCTATCAAAAGTGAATGTGAATCTGTCTCTACTTGATGTGATTCGGAATGTTCCAGCGTGTGTAAAGTTCTTCAAAGAACTAGCATCGAATAAAAGGAAATTCGCCGATGATGAGAAGATTGTGGTGTCTGAAGTGGCAAGTGCAATATTGCAGCATCAACTTCCACCAAAGCAGCGAGATCTAGGAAGCTTTGTTATCAAAATTGCTTTGGGGAACGGGAAAGAGGCGTCAGGTATGTTGGATTTGGGAGCAGGTGTTAATCTAATGCCATTTTCTATATTTGAGCAACTTGAATTAGGGGATCTTAAACCTACTCGTTTGTGTTTGCAATTAGCTTATAGGTCTGTTCGGTATCCTAAAGGGATTGTCGAAGATATATTAGTTAAAGTTGGTGGTTTAATTATTCCCGTTGATTTTGTTGTCTTGGATGTGGGAGAGGTGAGAGAGAATGAAAAAGAGCATACTTTGTTGTTAGGTAGACCGTTTATGGAAACAACCAACACGTTAATTGATGTTAAGATGGAACTTTAAAAATGACTGTGTTGGGGAAAACCGTGTCTTTTTCTGTTCGAGATAATAGTGTTATACCTGCTACATCTCTTATGGAAAATTATTCTTTCGTTGATGCTGTTGATGCCACGGTCGAGATGGTATTTTTGCAAGAGAACAACCTTGATAGTGTACTTGCAGATTCAGAGGCTATGGATGATGAAGAATTACTTCTAGAAGAAAGCATTGGAGTGATGGAAATTCTTTGGTTTGGAACTCAAAAAGAACCCGCACAGCCTAAATTAGAGCTTAAGGAGTTGCCAAAACACCTTAAGCATGTTTTTCTGGAGGAAGATGAGCAAAAGCCCGTGATTATTTTCGCTGGGCTCAATGAGGAGGAAGAAGAAGAGTTAGTGAAAGTTTTGAAGAGAAACAAAAGAGCAATAGGCTGGAGTTTATCTGACATTCGAGGAATTAGTCTTGCTACGTGCATGCACCGGATCATACTCGAGGAAGGAGCAAAACCTGTACGTGATGCACAGAGAAGGCTAAATCCAAATCTTATGGAAGTGGTCAAGAAAGAGATTTTCAAGCTTCTTGCTGAAGGAATCATCTATCCGGTGGCTGATAGTGAATGGGTCAGCCCGATACATGTGGTGCCAAAGAAAGGGGGTATCACCGTGGTGGAGAATGATAAAGGAGAGTTGGTCCCTACACGAGTCACCACTGGGTGGCGAATGTGCATTGATTACAGGAAATTAAATGCAGCCACGAAAAAAGACCATTTTCCTTTACCGTTTATTGATCAAATGTTGGATAAGTTAGCTGGGCATAAATTTTATTGTTTTCTTGATGGATTGTCTGGATATTATCAGGTGGCTATTGCTCCAAAAGATCAGGCGAAGACAACTTTCACGAGTCCTTTTGGAACTTACGCCTGCAGAAAAATGCCCTTTGGATTATGCAATGCACCTGGGATGTTTCAAAGGTGTATGCTTTCTATCTTTACTGACATGATTAGAGACTTTATTGAGATTTTTATGGATGATTTTTCAGTTTTGGGTCTTCATTTCATGATTGTTTGAATAAACTTGAGCGTGTTCTTGAAAGATGCATTGAAAGTAACCTCACATTGTCATGGGAAAAGAGTCACTTTATGGTAACAAGTGGAATTGTACTTGGACATGTTGTCTCAAGTGAGGAGATTGCAGTAGATAAGGCTAAAGTGGATGTTATTGAAAAATTACCTCCACCGGTTAATGTGAAGCGTGTTAGAAGTTTTTTGGGTCATGCGAGTTCTTACCGTAGATTCATTAAAGACTTTTCTAAAATTAACCAGCATTTATGTCGATTGTTAGCTCAGGATGTTCCTTTTGAGTTTGATGAAAAATATTTACTTGCATTTAATACTCTTAAGGAAAAGTTAATTTCTGCTCCTGTTGTTATAGCCCCCGATTGGTCTTTACCATTTGAGATAATGTGTGATGCTTCAAATTCTGCTGTTGGAGCTGTCTTAGGACAACGAGTTTACAAGATGTTGCGTGTAATATATTATGCAAGTTTGACACTGAATTCTGCTCAAGTGAATTACACGACAACAGAAAAAGAGCTACTTGCAGTTGTTTTCTCATTGGATAAGTTTAGATCTTACATTCTAGGGTCTAAAGTTATAGTACATAGTGATCATGCAGCTCTTAGATACTTGTTGACTAAGTCCCAAGCTAAGCCTCGTTTGATTAGGTGGATTTTGCTTTTACAAGAGTTTGATGTTGAGATTAAAGATAGGAAAGGTTGTGAGAATGTTGTTGCAGATCATTTATCTCGTCTTCCTCTTGTTGATTATGATGAAGCATTACATGAGCATGGAATGATTTCTGATTCTTTTCCATTTGAGAATGCTTGTGAGATAGGTGTTATTCCATGGTCTGCTGATATTGTAAATTTTCTTGCTTGTGGAAAAATGCGCCCTAACCTTTCTTCTCAGCAGAAGAAGAGATTTTTGGCAAATTACAGGTTTTACTTTTGGGATGATCCCTATCTTTTCCGCCTTGGTAAAGATGAGGTGATTAGACGTTGTATTCCTGATGAAGAGATACAAGATGTGTTGGCATTCTGCCACGAAGCTCATTGTGGAGGTCACTTTGAGGGTCGCAAGACGGCTTTTAAGGTACTCCAGTGTGGATTGTATTGGCCCTCTTTATTTAAGGATGCCTATAATTTTTGTCTTGCATGTGATAAGTGTCAAAGAGTTGGGAATATTGGTAGAAGAAATGAGACGCCTCTTAATAATAATTTGGTTGTTGAAGTCTTTGATGTGTGGGGTATCGATTTTATGGGACCATTTCCCAAGTCGTTTGGATATGAGTATATTCTTCTTGCTGTAGATTACGTGTCTAAGTGGGTTGAGGCAATCCCCACACGGACATGTGATGCTAATGTCGTTATCAAGTTTGTGCAGGATCATATTCTTTGCAGGTTTGGATTTCCTCGTGCTATTATTAGTGATGGGGGAAAATATTTTTGCAATAAACTCTTTGAGAAGTTGATGAGAAAGAACGGCATTACGCATAAGGTGGCTACTCCTTATCATCCCCAAACTTCAGGGCAAGCTGAGACGAGCAATAAGCAAATTAAGGGGATTTTGGAGAAGACGGTTAAGCCATCGAGGAAAGATTGGTCAACCAAACTTGGAGATGCATTGTGGGCGTATCGTACCACCTACAAAAGTGTGTTGGGAATGAGTCCTTATCGGCTTGTTTTTGAAAAAACGTGTCATCTCCCGGTTGAAGTGGAGCATAGAGCTTATTGGGCTATTAAGTCGGACAATTTTGACTTGCTTAATGCAAGAAAAAAACGAGCTTTGCAAATTTCGGAGCTCGATGAGTTAAGGAATGAGGCGTATGACAACGCCAAGATTTACAAAGATAAGGTGAAGAAGCTCCATGATCGAAACATTGTGAGGAATGAGTTACGCCCTGGAATGAAGGTTCTTCTATTTGATTCTCGATTGAGATTATTTCCGGGTAAGCTACGGTCACGTTGGAGTGGACCATTTGAGATTGAAGAAGTTTTTCCATATGGAGTGGTTAAATTATTCAATCCGTGGAAGAAACAGTCGTTTCAAGTCAATGGTCATAGGGTGAAGCCGTACATTGAAGGAGGAATTCGTCCAAAAGGAGTCGAGTCCATTGTACTCGATGATGTGATCTATGATTGAGCATGAATTGGTCGAGTTAACGACATTAAATAAAGCGCTATGTGGGAGGCAACCCACAATTTAATTGCTTTGTTTATTTGCTTAAGTTTTAGTTTAGTTTTATGTTGTCTTGCTTCATAATGATTTGATGGAGTTTATTATTTTTGTGGTTGCAGGAAGGGGTTTCTATGAAGTTTTATTGGTTTGGAAAGGAGATGAAGTTGATGGAATAAAAGTTGGCAAATTCGAAATTTGGAATTATTTCGGAGCGAGCCTCGGCTCGCAGTCAGCCTGGTTGGCGCAACATCTCAATTTCGGACAGAATGCAGCGTGAGCCGCGGATGACTTCTCATCCGGGTTGACTCGCGTTTAATTAAATAAGGCGTGCGAGGTCAGAATGTCGTGTGCGCCGGGGGTGGATATTCAGCCTGGCTGACTTCTTTTGAAAAAAAAATGAAAAATCGTGAAAAAGAAAGAAAAAAAAAAAAAAAAAAAAAGCAAGTGAAAGGGTGGAGCCCTAATTCAAATCTGCTAACTCCCTCCCTCACTTCACCTAACCACCGCCCACCTCTCCCTCTCCAGCCAATCTCGCCGGCTGCCTCTCATCGCCGGCCACCAAACGTCCCTCCTCGCTACCGGACGCCTCTCCACCGTCGTCCATCTCTCTCATCTAGAATTCGCGCGCCGTCGACAATAGAGCCGCCGTTCGTCGCTGCTCAGCGTCGGTCTCTGCGTGAATCAGTCGGCTGAAAAAGGTGCAGCCTTGAATTCTCCAGTCGCCACCGCCTACCTCCGGCCACTATCAGTTCCTCGCCGTCGTTCCTCCTCACCGTCTGTCTTCAGACGGTCTCTTTTTCTCTCCCGACTCCGAGCAGACAGCGCGTTGCCAGATTCAGACGCCGAGCCCCACGCACAGCGCGACTTTTCTCCGGCCAGAGAGCGGCCACTTTTCTTGCCGTTTGCTCTCCCGATCTGCTGTTCCGGCGCCTCCTGCGCATTGCTCCTGCTCCGGCTTCAATCCAGCAACCGTCAGCGACCCTGCACCAGTCAGCTTCCACACTTGCTCCTGTTCTCCAAGTTCAGCCATACATCAGCAATCCAACACTAACACTTGAAGTGTTTTTCACTCTTGTAGCCACCATTCCTATTTGTCCATCATTAGCTCAGTCATGGGACGAACGAAGACAAGACCCGGCACTACTTCTAGAGCTCCGATTGAGCAACCCGAACCTATGGACGAAGATGCTACACCACAAGATATCCGTAAAGAATTCCATGCACCCTTTGCTATCTTCAATGATGACGAAGGTACTTTTTATTTGCAGTTGAAAAAGAAACAAATATCTTGTCCACGACATCTTGATTGGTGGTTGTTGGAAAACTTGGGAGTAGATAAGAAAATGGATGAGTATTTGGGGTATTTGGGACTGAGTACATATGCACATATGAAGGATTTGGTTGGCTTTGAGCCTTTGTGTTTTGAGTTTTTCTCAACTTTGAAGTTCGATGAGAAAATGAAAATTTTCACTTGTCGAATGCTTGGGAATGAGGTTAAAATAACGTTGAAGTTGATGAAAAATGTATTCGGTTTTCCACTTACTGGGACACGTTCTAGACCGAAAAACTTCAAGTTGAAGGAGGCGTGGCATGATTTATCTAGGTGTGATAATTGGAATGCATCGGGTGTATCCAGTAGCTTCATCAAGGATCCGGCACTAGCTTTTGTGCATAAATTTCTTGCCTACAATATTTTAGGGAAAGATCAAGGGAATAAAGTTAATGCCAATGAAGTTTTCTTGTTGTGGAGTGCAAAGCGGAAGGACAAAATATGTCCTATATACTTCATTTGGTCTCAGCTTGATCTTATTAAGTGTCGGAGTGCTTTCCATGTTTCTTTGACTCCAATCATCACATGTTTAGCGGTTCATTTCAAGCTTATTCCAAGTGGCGCAGAATTTGTTCCGGGACAAGATTCAACTTATTTTCGATCCATTGATGACAAAGAACTTATGAGGGGAAATTTCATCAAGGATAGGCACACTATTGTTCCCTATCATAAACGGCACTGCGTCATTGAGTATGCGAATGCTAAAGCTGCCGCAGGCATTGCACAAGGCGCTGGTCCATCTTCTCATTCAGACGACGAGGACGAGGAAGATGAGGCTGAGCCCACTGCTTCACCCGAGCTAGCCCTCACATACCCTGATGCACCACTCACACAACACCATTTTGATACATCTATGACTGCTTTTCAATCTCATTTTGACAATGTCATTGGTGATTTTCGCAGAGTCCTGTTAGCGCGTTTGGATACTCAGGATCAGAGGATATCTGCGTTGGAGACTAGCTGGGATTCTTGGACCCAACGTTATCCCCATCCACCACCCGTGGGCCATCAATGAATCACACCATTGCCGGCTCATCGATTTTCAGGGAAGTTTCGTTTTTCTCCTTTTCACTACTTCATTGCACTTGAGCATTGAGGACATTGATCAGTTTTAGTGTGGGGGGGTCGTTGTTTCTCATGTGATTTGATGAGTTTGCGTGTGTTGTGATGTGTGAGTATTTGTGAATCTGTGCAGTAATTTAGTTTTGCATAGTAGTGGTTTGATTTAAGTTAGTTTATTTTTTGTTGAGTCGGTTAGATTTGAGTTGAACCTTTGGAATTCATTGTTGATTGGGGCTTAACTGAGATGAGGTCATTTTTATACTTGTTGCTGTGGGACAAGTTTATGAAATATGATTGAGGTGATTTGTCCGGCTGAAATTTGAAGGAGTGTTATCATTGCAGTTGCTTAAATACTTGTCTCTAATTCAGAAGTGTTTCATCTTGTACGAATTGATTTGGTTGTAGTTCATTCTTGGGATTTTGTACTCGTTGGAATTTGAGGAGTTGCTTTAAATAATAATAAAAAAAGAATGAAAATGAAAGAAAAAAATGAAAAAAAAGAGAAAAAAAAAGAGTTTGAGAATAAGAGGGATGTACCTCATTTAGTTTTCCGTTATTGTTGAATAAATGTAAAGAGACTTGTTGATATAAGCAGCTGCATTAGGTAACTCACTTCTTATGGGGAGCTGGGTCTGATCCGATTGATTATCTCATAAATGAGTAATATGCTTCGTGTTAATTGTGATATTCATTGATGTTGGGAAATGGTTGACCATGGTTCTGAAGAGGATATGATGTCTATGTTGAGTTAATAGGAAATGAAGTCTCTTAAGTTCAAACTCTACTACGTTGAACTAGATTTTTGCTTGAGGACAAGCAAATGCTTAATGTGGGGGGATTTGTTTTGTCGTGTTTGTGACATTGTATATTATTAGTTTAGTCATATTTTATTGAAAAAGTTGTGTAGAATAGTGGAGATTTTGTGTTAATTTGAGCTTAATGGTTAATTGTGATGCTTTAGGTGTTAAATGAAGAATGTCGATGTTAAAGCATTTGAAGATTGTGAAGAAAGCTCATAACGACGCAAAAGAGAGTGTTTAAGACATGCTAACCATGGCGCACAATGAATCGGGGGTGATTAGAAGAAGATTGAGAAGAGAAGGGCAGTGAGCCGCGGCGCACTAGCCAACCGGGTTGACTGCTTGAAGGAAAATGGGCAGAATGTGAAGTGAGCCGCGGCGCACTAGTCAACCGGGCTGACCCTGACAGTTTTCTGACGGGATTTCTCATAAGAAGGGCGGTTTTTAGAGATTCAAATACACTTTTTTCACTTAGAACTTCCATCCTCTTCCCTTTTTGAAGCAAGAACAATAGGAGAACTTTAGTTTATCATTTCATTTCACTTTCTTTACGCATTGGAACGGATTTGCACTTTGAATTTCGTAATTATTTCTTTATCTTTCTTTTTTGTTTTAATTCCATGGTTTACTCTTTTTCCTACTTTGAATTCTACAGCATGTTGAACTAATTTCCATAATCTAGGGGTGGAGATTCAATCAGGTTTAATTGATTTGCTTGTGATGTATTGATGCACTTTATCCGATTCAATTGTTTGAAATTCGATTTAGCAATTGATCACTGCTTGATTGTGTTTGCAACGTGTGAGATCGAGAGAAGAACTCGTTGCTTGACCGTGGTTGAATTGGAATTAGAAATCGGAAACGCGTAGTCTAATAATTGATGAATTCTTGTGATTTAATTAGCGTAGACTCATGCTTGAATGTGAAAACTATGGTTTGAGCACCTACGTTAGGAGAATTTTGTGAGTTTATAAATTGTGCATGATCGTCACTTGTTTATTAATTTCCCGAGAAGATGATCCGTCGCCCTAGAATCTTTAATCCTTGAAATTCCGTTTGTTTCATTACTTTGAATTTATTTCTCGTTGTTTTAGATACATTACTTGATCACTTGAAAATTGGTTAGAATGTTTAGGTGTTATTGTTTTTACGTGTTTAGCACATAGATAATTAGCCTTGCTAAGTCTTTCTCGTGGAATACGACTTGGGTCAACTTGTCACTCTACGATTGACCTCGTTCTCTTGCGAGCGATCTAGAGAGTATACTTTAGATTGAACAGGGGAGGTGGTATTATTAATCCTAAGAAATCTGGATTAATAATACTGGGTCGTGGGATTAAACCGGGTCATCCGCATTATTACTAAATAATACCAAACACTAGACTGATCTGTACTAAATTAGCTAATACAATGTATTAGCCAATATCAAACACGCCCTAAGTGGAATCAAAGATTTATAGGGAATTAAATCTCTAAGACAGCCGATACCTAGCCATACATGGGCCAATCGGCCATCACCAAAATTAAAGCCCAAAAGATAATAATAAAAATATGAGTTTTGAGCTTAATTAAATTTAAAATAATTAACTCCAAGCCCAATCTCTGATTCCTCTCTAAAATCCACGTCAACATCATCAAATTCACGTCATTCTCGAGCTTCTTTATGCGCGAGTCTCCAACTCTGATCCATGCAATTCCTGCGCCAAAAGCACCACAACTTGGGTAATATCGAATAAAATCACACGATAAACGACACGAAAGTAGATAACTAAATCACACACATCAATAACCAATAACAGACCAAAAAATTCAGAGATCAAGTCGAACACTACATGGTTGCCTTCCACTTAACTAGAGATCAAATCCCAAGTAAATACAAACATTAGCACAACAATAAATCAACGCACACACATATATATATATCCATTTAGATAGTCTATTCGAAGGGTACTCCAAACTGAAACAAAACGTTGCATTCGAACAAAAATAAAATTCATGTTTGATGTGAGTAAAACAATTGCAGAATAAGAGATCTCTCATTTGACTCATCCTCTGCAGCTGCTGCGATGAAATGAGTGGTTCATTGCTTTCTTCAATACATCCTCAATTTTCATCAATCTCAAACTCCTTGTAGACAGAATGGAAATGTAGATTGTCTTGCTGAAAGCTTTCTACTGATGTAATGAGAAACCAACAATAGTATTATTAGTTTTGCAATGAAGCCAATTTTCGAAACTAGCCAACTGGGAGCCTTGTTATGCCATATGCTGGGAGATGTAATTAACTGGATTTTCCTTTATTGAAAAGATCATATGTTTGGCAGCATGTCTCTATAGGAATGATTTGAAATTCCTTTGCTTCACCACAACGTAAGTACTTTCATAGATCCTACTCTTGTATATTGACATTTTTGGGGAGATCTAATATACCCTCTGCAGTTGTCTACTCGCATTGTCTATCCTGAATTCATTTGTATGATCTAGTCTCACTTTGTAATGCAGGAAACCCTGAAATCGAGTTTGGAAGTTTCTGTGATCCCAGCATTTTAGATGTCGTGTAGGACCATATTTGAGCAGGTCGATACAACATTTCAAAAAGAAATGGCTGAACATATGTGCCCGGCAAGAATGAGAGAACGAGGAAGGGTCGCGTCGCTGGCTACTGCTGGAGAGGAAGCTGCCGCTTCTAGAAGTCGCTGCCGTTGAGGAAAGGTCGCGCCGCCGGTTGGAGTGCTCCGCGCCACAGAAGAAGGGTCGCCGCTGCCGCTGGAGAGGAAGGTCGCCTTCGCCGGTGGAGATTTTTAGGGGAAGGTCAACGTTGCCGCAGGGAGAAGAGGTCGCCGCTGGTGGTTCTGAGGAGGAAGAAGAAGAACCGCTTAAGAATTTGAAATGGGAGGAAGAAGAAGAACCGTTCCTCGTTTACGTTTAATTAGGGCTTTTTCTGTTTTTCTTTAATTGTTAAGTCAAAGTTAGATTTTTATTTTGTTTTAGTATTTCATATTTTGTAAATTAAAATTTATTTTAGTTTTTTCTATTTTTATTCAGTAATTAGTAAGGGTAGTAATACTCCTATTTTTATTTTTAGTCAAACTTTTATTAGACAGAGACAAAGGGAGGAGAGAGGGATCTGCAAGAGAAATACTCCTATTTTTTCTCACCATCAAAAATAAGAGAGATCAAGAAAAATAGGAGTATTTCTCACCATCAATTCAACCCTGCCACCATAACATACACAGAGAGAGAGGGGGAGGAGAGAGAAAGAGATATGCAAGAGAGCCAACAACAGAGAAAATGAGGGAAATTGGGTGGGTGGAGGGGGTGGAGGCGGAGGAAATCAGAGACGAAGGCGGTAGATACAGAGGGTGGAGGCGGAGAAGATGGGAGACGGAGGCGGTGGAGAGATGGGAGGCGGCGGCGCCTTGCCGTCACCAGGAGAGGGCAAAGGCCTGGTCGCCGGAAAATGGGTGGCGGGGCAGGGGCCTTGTCGCTGCGGTCACCGAGGGAGAGAGAAGAGGAACAATGGTGGTGAGGCGTCCGAGATAGATAAAAGGCGAAGAGAGAGTGACAGATTTGGGAAAGAGAGTGAGAGAGAGTGACAGATTAAAGTTACAAATAGAGAGAGAAGTGTTAATTAATTAACTAATTGTATCCTAACTAAAAGAGAAAGGAGACTAGTTACATAGGACGGTTCAAAAGGGAATACTAGACTTGAATATTGGGACGGAGGGAGTTAACTTTAGAGCATCTGTAGTGGAGAGATAGATTTGGCTCTTAAATGGTGGTCCCCATAATTTAAGAGCCACCCTCCATAGTGGGAGAGCATTCACCATGACTCTTAAATTTAATTTTTTATTTTATATTTAATTTTAATGTTGTTTACAATTAAATTGACATCTAATTTAATAATTAAAATTCCATTGAAATTAAAATTTAATATTTTGTTAATTAAAAAATGAAATAATTAAAAAAAGTATTAAAATAATTTTCATTTCTAATTTATCTTTATTTTAAATTTATTTGTAGATTAAAAAATAATAATTAAAAGTGAAATGAAAAATTAAAACAATATGGAAGCTACAAAAACTTGATATTGAATTGAATCCACGTTGAAAAATTTAGGATTCTCTACAATGTGTAATACACTATAAATAATAAACATATACTTAGTTAAAATTAAAATTAAAATATTAATTTTAAAACAATTTTAATAAAAAAAATTAATTGAAAAATAATAAAAAATAATATATTTATTTTTATTTAAAGGGCAGTGCAACGCACGCGCCCTTCAAAATCAATTCTGTACTGGGAGCAGAGGAGCAAGCCTAATGCGTAGCAAGAGACTAGGCTCCGCATCCCCCAATAGGGATGTTTTTAGGTATTTTTCAGTAATAACCCTTCTTTTTTGTCATTGTTGCTCGAATAGTGAATTTTTCGCTATGAAGCACCAAATTTACAAGTTTTAGGCAAAATTGGACTTTCTGCAAAGAAAGTGGAGAAAGAATAACTCAAATATAAAACATAAAAAAAATGAATAAATTACTTTTAGTAGTATTTAAGGGTGAGCAAAAAAAACCGAACCGCACCATTTCGGTGCGGTTCTGCAGGAATTGGTGCGGCAGTTCGATTTTTATAAGTGAAAACCAAAAAATATCAGTTCGATTTCGGTTCCTTTGATTTTTTTCGGCTGGGTCCCAAACCGAACCGATAAATAAATAAATACACACACACACACATATATATATATATATATATATGTGTGTGTATATTAATTTTAATTATAATTTTTAAAATCCAAAACCCTAATGCGACACATTTTGAATCATATTTGACTTGAGAACACAATAGTGCAGCGCCGCTCTTCATCTTCTTCCATGTTCGAAAATCGAAAGTTCCATTCCAGTCGTTCTTCACCGGCTTCCGGACCTTGCCATCAGCCGTCGCCACTTTACCACCGCTCTTCCTTCTGCCCCCTGCTTCCATCCTCCACCGGCGTGGCCTGGCCCTTCTCCGCTCGGCGCAACAACAGGTCAGTTTTACAAATGTCTACTGCCTCCCTTCATCGGCGCAGCTCCCTCCCTCACTCAAACCCATTCAGTTGAAGTTCGATGGGGATGAAGACGACTCTTGAAAATCTGTTGATGGCATCTTGTGATGAACACGAATCTATTACTATTATTTTAAAAGTACATATATTGTTCTTTTCTACAAAATATTTTATATAAAAGTAATAAGAAAACAACAATTTCGAAAAGATTTTGTTCCTTGCCAAATTCAATATTTGCTGCCAGTCAAACTTCCTAGTTCTTGGGATCTAGCATCATTCTTATCTCATGTATTTAATTTGTTTCATTAGCATATATAAACAATTAAACAAAAATATAATAATTTAATTTGTTGATGGCATCTCTCGAATATGTTGATGAACATGAATCCTCTTTCTTTCACCAGAAATAAAACAAATTTTCGAGCAATGTTCATATGCAAAACAAAGAAGATAAAAAAGAATATAGGTCGGTTCGGTTAAACCTACCGAAACCAATAGTTTTATCGGTTCGGTTGTGGTTCGATTTTGGAATGCCACTGGTGCAGTTCGGTTCTTGGGGCAAGGGATCGGTTCGATTTCGATTTCCAAAAATTGGTGCGGTTTTGCACCACACCCCTAGCAGTATTTAACGATCCACTAAAATCTCTACCCCTAAATCTAATCTTTTCTTTTCTCTTTGACAAGTCACAATCCAAATCATTTTAGACCGCTCTGAGTTGTGAATTGCGTAGAGTGAAGTCAGTCTTGCTCAGCTCTACACAAATTCAATGCAGCACTCATTATTGCACCAATAGCCCCAAATTGATTATCCCAAAAGAAATGGTTGCACCAGATCCTCTTTCAATCACAGTAATCTGTTGTAATAACCGAGTTCGCCCATGTTTTTGGAAATACTATCTCTTAATGAATATATTTGAGCATCGATCGTTGTGGGTTGAAATGATTTTGTGGGGTTTTCATGAATGCGGTTTTTATTTGTGCTTGCACGTCAACTGTTTAATGAAATGACTTAAGTGGTTCTTCCATCCGTATAGTGAAGCTCTCGTCCTGTAGATTTTCATTTGCAAAGAGATCGAAAAGCGGCGAGTTGTTGTGGGCTTCCCATCGCTAAGGAAAGAATCACGAATGGATTGGAGCGTTGTGCGAAGGATTTGGGATAAATGGGCAACAAACAACGTGGGGTCTTCAGGTGCAAAAGTTTGCAACTTTTTTATTTTTTATTTTTTTTAGTGAGTTGATTTTTGTGTACATAAAGGAGAGATGATATCTAAAGGTTTGTTCGAATTTTCAGGCTAGGATTTGAAGGCAGCTCTGTTGATCAACTATGATCCAACCGGACCTTCTCGCTTGGTGTCCACTATGTAAGCCATAGCTTGAAGTTCTTGTTCTTGTTCAAAAAGAAAGTGATATTTTCAATTACTTGATTAGTGGAAATTTAGCTTGTTGTAATCTTTGATGGAATGAATAGTTCGTGGATTTAATTGGTTGACTATCACATTAGTTTCTCGGTTTTTCTTCCTCTATAATACTTTGGTTTTTGCATTTGTTAGTCATGTTGAATATGCAAACTTAGACCAGACTTAGAATCAAGTTTTGATATTTAAAAAGAATGTGTTTCAGTTGTATGGTTTAGTATACTGAACCTAAAACTAGGGTGTTGAGGAGTTCAAAAACAAGACACATTTAATGCTATGCCGAATGCACTCGTTAGTTGTTACATGTAGTCTACACTTTGTGCTAATAATCATCTCTGTTTCGTATAATTTGTTTCTCAAAATCTTGGATGCCTGTTTTGAGTGGTCGATGTGATAACCTATTTCACATACATTTGCCTCTTCTTGCAGTGCAGAGCAAGAAGGCATAAAAGCAGATCCAATTGAAATCAGTCAATTTATCAGTTTTGTCAAGAGAAACAAACTTCAGACGGAGACCTTCTTCATCGGGCCAAACCAATGTAAGTTCTACCCTCGCAAAGACTCCATTAGATGTACAACCATTGCAGTAATGGTTCTTTTGTCTAGGAAATTATTTCTTAGTTAACTAAAATGCTATTATATCATGTCTTGAGCGCAAATCATACTAGTACGTTTCATTGTACTCGTTCTTCATCTTCCTAGCTTTTTGATGTGTTTGTTGAATCTCTGAATCTCGTATCTTGTCCGAAGAACAAGAAGGTCCTCAATTCTGTTTGTGGTATTTGCAGAAACATATTTTCATTGATTTTACATTTTTAACAGATCTTGTCACCTCGATCCATGAGAGTTGGTTCTGTGCAAGGAGCTTGAACTCTTCGAAGCATGCCGGTGAGGGCGCTATAGTCATGCAGACATCTGCATTCCTCTTAGTTGGACTGTAAGTAACCACCAAATTTAGCCAAATATAACTTAAAATTTTGCTGTCCTTTTTAAGTTCTCGAGTCATTATGCAATTCAGATTGGTTTATACATGCCATCCATATGATCTACATTGCAGATATGATGGCTCGATTGGTGCAGCATCACGTGCAATGATGGTTGTCAATCAGTTTGCAGCGAAGCTAGGTCGAAGAAACTATTGATTTCATTGAAGCATCCAGCATGAAACAGAGCATCTTTTATGAAACATTTTGGCTTTCATATAAATATATAAAATTGTGGCATCTTATTATTGCATACATTTTATGATGTAAAGTCTTTTGCAGACAATGAAATACATCACTGTTTTTTAACAATATTTGAAGCCTCCACACCAAAAGACAGAGTTTCTTTGTACTTGGTTTACAATTTTCATTATTTGCAAATCCTTAATGAATGATAGGAAACTCTTTCTGCATATCTTCAAATTATATATCTTCCAATAATTTTCAATTATGTATCCTTCAAAAACGCCTTCATCCTTCAAAAACGCGGTTGTGACAAGTTTTGTCGCAAGGGTAAGGACAGTCGATCTTCTGAAATGGGCTTCTGTCGTAGTACCAATCTCCGACAGCTTTCGCTATGTTCTGCCAATTCAGACATACATACACTCTCCGTATCAACGATATATACAGTAGAAAAATACGAGTAGAGACAGTAGAATACGGCTTACCTTGCCATTCAAAACGGGGGCATCGGCTCTCAGCCATGTCTCCTGCATTTCAGTCTGACAATGAGCGTAGCAAGAGTTGATGAAATACCCTTTCGATGCAGAGTTTCCTACTCCGCTCAACACGCTTAGAAACTGCGTTCTGAAATCTGAAAAATACATGAAAAGAAAATAAAATCAGACAGATGAAATGTTGTAACTAGTCATATAAACTAGGAGATGGAAGTGGTTATAGGCATCAAACCTTGCATGACCTGCAGCTGGGTGGTAGAGCACTTGTTTATATCGGTCTTGCAGTTATGCCAGAGGCCGTGCGGATCGGCCACACCGGGCGCCAAGATGTTCTTGATCTGCCATGAATCATAGGCAGCATTGACAAGAAATATGGGTGTTTGAATTCCTTGTACCATGTTTTGAGGGAAGAAGCACTGCAATTTCAAACATACCAACATGTGAAAAAAGGTCTAATAGTTTGCAAGGAAAAACATCTAGTCATGAAGATGGCTCGAACCAAGCCTGGCTTCATCTTCGACGTGCAAAACTGGGGCAGATTCTTCGCTGATCCCTGCAGTCGAAAGCCGGGTTAGGCTATAGAAATGAGACAGAAAATGGGACAAAAATTTCTTACAAACCTACATGTGTTGTGACAACATCATTGTAGAACTGTTCAATGTGTTGAGCTCCAGAAACATCCTTCCTATCGTTAGGTCATAAACGAGACCGGATAAGCTGAGATAAAACGAGCTACATAGTTGTTGATGTGAGAGCTTACGTGTTGATGAAAAAGCCCGCGTCTGCAAAGCATTTCACCTTTGTGGTCGCGGGAACAAGAGATCTGAATCTATCGCAGTGAAGAATCGAGGTCAAGCCACCAGCTGAGCATCCAGATAGAACAGCCTGCATAGGATAATAGGGTCATCATCAAACTTCAAACCAGACAATCAAGCCTCTCTGTCTCTCTGTCTCTCTGTCTCTCTGAATACTTACATTTTGAGCATGGCTCATTCCTTTTGCTAAAAGGTCCTCAACAACAGCAACAAAGACCCTTGCTCCTCTGTAGTATAAACCAGTAGCCTGATCAAATTCCACACATCAATTAGAGTTGTGCATCACCATTATTATACGATGAAACGAGACACGACAACAGACTTACTGGATTAACTGCTTCTACATCACCAGTAAATGATGCCCCATCACAATACCTAACCTTGATCCTATTCCAGTTATAGAAATCTGGAAGCCAACAACATCATACTGACTCGTTCGTTTAAGACATCATCATCAAACAACTATGACTACAACTACAAAAGCCATACCAGGATTGAACTGAGGCTTGTTGCTGAAAATCCCAGAGAAGACCACCTGTTTAGCCATTTGCTTGGAGGAACCTAAACGGGTGCTTTTTCGGGCTAGGCACGTCGTTGCATTGTTGCACCACCCTCCTCCCTGTATCCAAGAACGAAAAAGCTAGCTCGTGAGATATGAATAAAGCTAATAGTCCATTCAAATACTCGAAACTTGCCTTCAACAAAAACCATCCTGACCTTCAAGACTACTTAGCAACTTCATTTGATAAATCACAACAATATATTATTCTTACATCAACCTAGTACCTACTAAAAATCTTTCGAATTGAACGATGAATATCAAGATCCTAGTCCTAGGACAAGAGGAAACTACCTCAATGTGAACCAACCAATTGTTGATTCCTGCTCCAAAACCCTTGTCAAAATGGTATGCAGGTGGACTCCCATCCAAACAAACTGTCAAAATGCAGAGAGAGAGAGAGAGAGTTAACAGAATCTATAGAGACCAACTAAACAACAACTTGAGATTTTGGATTAAGCATTATTTCACCTGCTCCTTTTGCCACAGCGCTCTGAACATAAGTGATATCAACAAAGAAGCTTTCAGTTCTCAGCAAAATCATCAAAGAAACCAGAATCAACACCCATTGATGCAATCTCCCATTCATTTTTCTGCACATTTTCAGTCCCAAATCGCCAAACCAAACAACAAGAATGAGTAAAGAAATAAAGCTACAGCATCAACAAATGTCAAGAATTAAAGCAGCAAACATTTCACCTTAAATAGACCGTTGTGACACGAGATTACTATTTTAAATGATTATGTTATTTCCTTCTTGAATACAGATTCCATCAATCTTTTTTTCGACTTAACTCTTTTAACCAGAAATAAATGCATTAGTTCGATTACTGCAGGAGTGAGATACACATTAAATGACAAATTTATTAACAATAAAAATAAAAATAGAAAATGATTAGAACGTACAATGGTTGTTGGCTGAAATAACTAACTAAATCCCACTTCAGGATATTCAGAGCTGGAATTGTAACAGCCCGTTCTTGGGAAAAATAAAATATAATAAATAAAAGAACTATTTAGAATAAATGAGGTTGATGATATAAAACGAGGTTGTATTACGAGAAAAATCCCAAGGACTCAAATAGGTTTAACTTCGCAGCTCCTTAGAAAATGAAATAGGAAAAGTAATGAGAAAACTTGCCTGAGCTGACTAAACTTGACAATCTACCCGTTAAATCGGGTATTCATAATCCAAAGAGAGAAAATGAAATGAGATCAGATGAAAAGCATTGAGCGATGCCAATCAAATTACGATATTCAAACTCAGGATCGCATAAGTTTAATTTCGTGACTCTGATCATTATAAATGATAGCTTCATTAGTAGAAATACGGGTAAAGAGTCTAAGCCCAACAAGATAATATTGTACCACTGATGCGTCTTCGACTTTTGGGCCATTTGGCCCTGTTTTTCTCTTTGTTTGTGTCAGTTCAGGTCTGTCCAGGGGAAAACAAAGTTGTTGGGGAAGGAAGACCCAGTAGAGCGGAAACGAAAGAAATGTGGTTGGAATGGGCATTACCAAGCCCAGATTGCAATGTTATGTTTACCAGCATGGAGCCTAGGCTCAGTACCTCTCAAGTCTAACTTGGGGTATGGGAACCCGAAGCAACCCACCTGGTATGAGTCAAATCGAATGAAGCAATCCGTCCGACCACTACAAGAAGAAGTAGACAGCCGAAGCCAAAAAAGGAAAGTAAATCCCGAAGATTTGGAGGAAGGATGCAGAAGAATGCAGAAGGAACTGGAAAAATCTGGAAAAGGGGAAGGTGACTACAGCATGCAGCTGGAAAATATCTCTAATCGGATCAATCAAGAATTGAGCTAAAGAAGGAAAGAAGATCTCGATGAAGATATGAAGCCGGCGCAGCTAGGGTTAGCCCTCCACCGTTTGGCAGTGTAAAAGGTTGAAGATGTGCAGCGTGAAAGAGCTCTTGGCCCTTTTGAATTTTTGTCTTATTTTAGTTTATTACTCTAAATCCTGCCGAGTGTGGCATTCAAAACAATTTATATTTCCAGTACTTTATCGTATTCTGTTTGTTTTCAATTCGAACAAGATTAAGGCTCGTGGCCTTAGGTACTATTTCTATTATTCAAGTATTTCCCTTTTGTTATATGATGTGTTTAATTCATTTTGCATTTATGAATTCTGCTATGTGTGAGTAGTTCCTTCGGTGAGGTTTTAGGGGTGGAAATAATTGTTGTCAACATGTAAACATTCGTGAGGTATTTGTTCTTTCGGTTGAGTCTCGTGGTTCCGAAAGGATCTATTCGAAACCATGGACAGTAGGGGCCTAACGGGTGATCTCCGTTCGGTAAAACACTGGCCGTGTCAAGCAAAGGCCAGGGTATACCAGGGTGTGACAACCGGTATACCCAAGACCGAGTAGCTGAGCAGCGTCAACAAAAGGCGTTGTAGATCCGGAAGGTGGGGAAAGGATTGATGGGATACACTGTTCTTCCTCAGTCTTGGGCTTCTCTAGAGACTATCCATCAACTGTGACGAGGCATCAAGCCATGGTTATCAAACGAGGAAGGTAACTTCTGCGCCGTAGCATGTCTATGACTGGTCGGCTAACAAACCGGAAATGGTTGTATCCAGGAGGTATGTGTCACTCAAAGTGCAGAGTTGGGACGTCGGGAGAGAAGGTTGGTGAGGGTCATACTTGGTGAGTAACGGGTATGACCACCATCTAAGGAGAAGTGAAGCACTGCCTTGTGACCGGGGATTGTGTGACCTTCGGACCAAGTGACTACAATGGACTCAACCATCCTAAGTGTGAAGTATAATCTCTTGAAATGCCTCAATGTCTTTGGGCCATGCCTTGAGTTTATATGGATCATGGACGGATCATCAGTATGCCTATGACCGAAACAAATGTTGACAACAGTTATGACCTAACCGAATAACCTCACCCCTTTGTTATTATTGATCTTTGTTTAGTTTCTTGTGCAGAGTATACAGATTGAGACCTGTGACACCTCAGTTTGTCGTCGGAGAACAAAGTGCTTCCTCACTCCCTGTGGGATTCGACCCTACACTTACCACTAAGACTTGTTTTTTGTTGTGAGACGTAGGAGCGTGTATTGTCTGTCCTGGGCATACACAAGTATTTTGCTCGCACCGCACGACGGGTGCGTGTCAACCACGTGATAAAAGTTCTCAATTTAAGGAATTGAAAGACGAAACAACAAGTTAGTCATTAGCGGAAGCAAAAGACATTGTGGAACCCTAACCTCAGCCCAGACTCGTTTGCAACCACCGATCAACCTGAAAACATTTGAAAATAATTTGGGCTAATGTACTCAGTGAGCATGAGTTTCTAAAATATTTTATGAAATAATCAAAGCAGTTTATCCAATATCACAATCATCACTCAGAAGGTTTTAAAACAGAAATCCACTTCTAAGCATGATAAAACTTTTTCTCATTAAATGGCGCGCCATGTAACGTTCGATTGTTACTCGCTGCTTATGATCCCGAACCTCTAGCCACCGTCGGATTGCTTTTTTTTCTCCCATTTATCAATCTCAGGACGCACCCGATCAGATCAATAATCATAACTGTGCTTCGAAACACATCCAAACAAGCACCCTTATAATGCCTCTTAGCTTTGTTAGTGCAGGATGACGATCAACCCATCGAGCCACTAATCTTGTGTACGCAATCTTCATTTAACGTGTTAGGCCAAATGAGAATCTCGATCGATGCTTATGCGAGTATTAAACAATACAGAACGCACATAAAAATATTTATATTGGATAAACAATATTTTCATGAAGATATATTGTATGTAAAATAAAGCCCACCTCGAAAGTGGAGATTCAACACTCGCCTCGCTTGAAGTGTCATTCTAATTTCTAAGTAAAGGGAATTGCTAACTATTGATACACTCTGCCTCGATTAATAATCTCTTTGAATGAATTCACAAACTTTTAATACATAACTAATAACTTAGTAAATTTAAAAACTTATAAAATATTCAATAATTTTATTAAGAATTTAATCTTATAGGAAAATTTATAAAACTAGTGAAAACACTTGCGGGTCCAATTAGAGAAATAATTAGAGCCCAAGGAAATAATTTAAGAGAGAACCTGTTATGAATTAATAAGGCCCAAAACATAAATATACTGAGCCCATCTATTCATTAACATCGGCCCATTATATAATTTAAAATCGGCCCAATTGAAAATTTGAAAGTCAACATATGAAACCTAAATAAATAAATAAAATTTGGAATGAAAAGAATAAGCATCTCTCCCCACTCTCTCTCTCTCTCCCCTCATCGGTTCTCTCTCTCACTCGAGGTGAACTTCTACGAGACCGGTCTCATATATGAGACCAGGTCCCTCCTACCCATTTACCCTGTCCATGTTTAATACCCATTTACCCGGTCCATATTCGAGTTAAAAATTTTACAGAATCGCGTAAAACACCTAGGGTTAAGGTGCAGATAGGCCCCTCAAGTAAAGGCCCTTAGAGCATTTCAGTCCTCTTACTAACTGTGTGTGCAGATTGGCCCTCGAACTCAAAAAAATGGTACAGATCGCCCCCTCTGACTTAACACCGTTATGGGCCGTTAGTCAGAGGGGGCGATCTGCACCGTTTTTTTGGAGTTCAGGGGCTAATCTGCACCTTTTCCCTTTTTGGAGTTCGGGGGCTAATCTGCACACCGTTCATTAAAAAAAATCACATCTCATCTTCTCCGACCAACTTTTCCGGCGTCAATCGCCGTCAGATGAGGAAAATCACGAAATCAAGTTTCCAAGCCCCAAATCGGGAATTCCAAATCGGCGTCATTGCTCCCGAAAATCACATAATCGAAATGGAAACTCGAATTCTCCCTCGAACGTCACCGCCCCCAATTGCAGAATCAGCCCCAACTAATCGAACTTTGCCTCGCCGTAGGCGGTGATCGTGACCCCAATCGAGATCGAGATCATGTTGGCCATGGTCTCTGATTTGAAGGTGTCCTTCTTCAACAGCACGCCGATAGCGTAGATGGCGACGGGCATCGTCGGCCTTTATCACCGGATTTCGCCGGATTTGAGAGAAAGAGGCGACTCCTTATCGAGAAAAGCTAGGCGACTCCTCATCGAGAAAAGCCAGACGGTGGGTTCACCGGATATTGCGGCGGCGATTTCCGACGGAATGGGAGAATTAGGGCCCGTCCTTGACGCTAAGCGTGTGCAGTCGAGCGAGCTCCGAGGTTTAGGGCCCAAGAGAGAAAGAAAGGGGCGGCGCCCTCCGCCGGCCTCGCCGGAGCTTGAATCAGCGACAACGACGTTCAAATTTTGAGCTAGAGAGATGAATTAATTAAAAAGTTAAAAGGTGCAGATTAGCCCCTGAACTCCGAAAAAACGGTGCAGATCGCCCCCTTGACTAACGGCCCATAACGGTGTTAAGTCAGAGGGGCCGATCTATACCGTTTTTTTGAGTTCGGGGGCCAATTTGCACACACAGTTAGTAAGGGGACTGAAACGCTCTAAGGGCCTCCACTTGAGGGGCCTATCTGCACCTTAACCCAAACACCTATAAATAATACACATTTATTGATAATTAGTAAGTATGTGCTATAGTGCAATGTCAACACCAGTTGCCTCTTTTTTATACAACCATAAGTGAGGGTTCGACTCTCACTATATACAAAAATGTATTTTATTTTTTGCGCCTTTTTTCTATTATTACATTTATTTTCGCCTGTTTTGTTTTTTTCAATTTTTCTGAATTTTTTTTCAATGTTTGTTTTTTATTATTATTTTACTGTATTTTATTTAAATTTCCACACTTTTTTTGTATTTTTTTTTCTGGATTGCCCATATTAAATATTACTTAATAAAAATATTACTTCTTCTAATAACAAATATTAGTTTTTGCCAAATATAGAAATGTAGCATCTTCGTTGGGACGGCTCGAAAGGAATATGTAGCATCTTGGGCGGGACGGAGGGAGTATTTTATATTAGAAGAAGTAATAAAAGTAGTATTGTTATTAGAAAAAATTATATTTCTATTAAGTAATACTATGTGATATAAGTAACAATATTATTTGTTATTAGAAGACGTAATATTTGATATGAGCAAAAATCATATTTTTATTAAGTAACATTTGATATAATAAAAAGTAACATTTTTTATGAGCCAAAGTAATACTCCCTCCGTCCACGAAATGAGTACCCATTTGTGGATGGCACGGGTTTTAAGAAATGTATGGAGTATAGTGTGAATAGTTTAAGGGTCCCACTTTTTTGAGTGTATTAATTACAGAGATGTGTGGGGTACACTTGCCAAAAAAGGAAATGGGTACTCATTTCGTGGACGGACGAAAAAGGAAATATGAGTACTCATTTCGTGGACGGAGGGAGTACTTATTTGGTATTAGAAGAAGTCATATTTTACTTTTCTATTAACATAAATTAGCACAACAAATATTTGATATTTCTCTTTTTCTCTAAAAGCCTTATTTAAATTTATGAAAAATATAATAAATTTTTGTAAAAAAAATATAAAATATAGATATAAATAAAAAAAACTTCAACTAGGAATCGAACCTAAAATCTCTTTGTTCATAAACCAACAACTTATCCATTAGATCACAAAGTTTTCATTGATTATTATTATAAATTGTATCACAAAGTGAAAAGATAAATTATGGAGTAACAAAATATAAATAAAACATGAAGAAATATAAATAAAACACTGGAAAAAACACATAAAAAGATGCTAAAAAACGCTGAAATTTAAATAAAATACAGAAAAAATAAAATAAAATAAGCCTTAAAAAATAACAAAATTAAATGGAGAAATAAATAAATTATTAGGAAAAAATAAAATAAAAATACTGAAAAAAAGCTGAAAAAGATATAAAAACACCTTATCCATTAAAGCAAAAAAGCTTATTATTATAAATTTTATTTTATAAAGAAATACTCCCTCCGTCCCACTTCAATTGGCACTTTTGAGTTGGGCACGGTCGGAAATTAAGAATAAAGGGTTAAGAGTGTAAAGTAGGTAGGATCCACTTATTTTATGTGGGTAGAGAAAGAAGGGACCACATACTATTTTAGTAAAGTGCCAACTGAATTGGGACAAACAAAAAAGGCAAGTGTGCCAATTGAAGTGGGACGGAGGGAGTAAAAAATAAAGAAATAACGCCAAAAAAAAAAAGGAAGAGAAAATATGTAAAAACACAAGAATCGGAACTCTGTGCCTAGAGAAGGAAAAGCGGAGCTTAACCCACTGGCCACTGCACTGGGGTAACATTATGGATCTACATTATCTACAAAACTTTACTTCATTACATACCTACGTGCAAGTCTTTGTGTTCTCAATCTATCCCATCGCCTCTCACTCTCTCTCCCTCGAAGCTGATCGCGCCGCCGCCCTCCTTCCGGCGAGAATGGCCGGCAGCCGCTCCACCTCGCGCCTCCAGCAGCAGGCGGCCAAGGAGGGGCCGTCGCTGCTGCTGCTCTGCTCATTCTCTCTCTCTCGAACCCGATTTCAAGGGTAAACAAATGGGGTTCGAAAAATCGGATCTTGGTGTAGGATTCAGAAATTATACAGGTTATGCTATAGTTGGGTTCTTGTTTGCTTTGTACAGATTTTCTTTTTCTTGTTTTTTAAAAAAATGAAAGAAGTGTTGTTGTGTGGAGAGTTTCAAATTATGCCAAAGTCTAATCTTTGTCTGATGTATGGTTTCATACTGATATATGAATAAGAAGAGCAAAAAAAAGAATATAATGGTTTCAGGTTTGAACCTTGAAGAAGAGGTGGAAGCCAGGTCCTGTGGTCTGTTCCCCCTTTTCTTTTCTGCAAGAGAATGATAATGTATGTGAGATGTTACATGTGCATTGTGCAAGATTTAAGATTAAAGAAGATGATGTTGTGTGCACAACCTGCGATTATTGGAATAAAATAGAGAAGCTACAATCTTCGAGTTTCTGGAAGACTCTTCAAGTGAAAACAGAGACAAAAGTAAATGAATCAAGCAGAGGCAGATGAAGGTTACAGATATAGAAAAAAAGAAACTGAAATTAAAAATTATTTAACTATAATAACAGCTTTATATAGATGCGGTTAGACAATCGAAGAGGCTACCGACACTTATTCAGTTATTCTTGTGTAACAATTAATAAATGGTTTTGGGATTTATAAATATTTACTTTATTTTTCCAGTGACAAAAGAGCATTTTGGATTAAATTTCTTGTAACATAAATTGATAAATTATGTTATTTTCTCGTTTCTACACGCATTTTGAGAATTTAATTTTTCGTGACAAGTGAAATTAATGAACAAAATCAATAAATTCTATGAACATATCAATATAATTGATGAACAATCTATTTAATATGTTGAAAATCTCGTCACCTTCAGAATTCGAATCCAATAATAAAATATGTGCTCATTAAAATTATCGACTTGTTCATTAAATGAAATGACTTGTTCACAACTGTTCAAAATTTCTCACATTACTTGTCGATTCTCAATAAATCTTTTCTCTCTATATATTGAGAAAGAAAATATTTTTTTACAAGAGAATCTTGTTTAAGACCATCAGAATTTGACATGTCAACATATTAAAATTCAGATCCAATTTTTACAAAACACTTCGAAATTATTATAATTATATGTGATCAGATATTAATTTGATTTCAGATATTTGACATGTTTGATAGATATTGATCCATCGGAATGTATTACACAAAGATGTTGAGTTTTTTCTATAATTTAAATTTAAAGAAAACTCTAAATTCAAAAGAAAATATTTGAAATTTTTCTTGATAGTTCTGGCTTTCTGAAGAAACGAATATTGATAGGTTGCATCAATTGTAGTTAAATATTGAAATCACTATCAAATCTGTTAATATGCAAATATTACATTAGACGGAAACTATATGTAGTTAAATAGAAATTTGAGAAGGCAACAATATTAAGGAATCTTATCAACTTACGCGTTCTGCTATCTGCTACATTGAATGAAGATGACGGATGCTGAGTAAAGTATAATAATTGAGACAATAATACTATTCGAATGCAAACATTTAATTATTCCTATTTTTCATACCTTAAATACTAAGTATACATAGCTGTTAAACCATAATACAAGGGCCCATATCTTTCTTGAAAGGTTAATCTCATCTTATCTTTTTTAAAAACTTCTGAAAGAAGAGCGATAAGATTTAACTTGGCAAAACTGAGGCACTCATAATCTCTTTTGCTAGAGATCTTGCGTTCAATTTCGTCTGTGTGCGAGTAATTTGTCCACTTTTGTACAGGTAGTTTTTCCACTCGGGTAATTTTCGCACTCTTGTGAGGGTAGAGGTCCCGCCTGCGTGCGTATAGCTTTTCCACCGTTGTGTGGTGTAGAAGTCTCGTTCCACCTGCGTGCAGATAGTTTTCCATCGTTGTGTGGCGTAGAGGTGTTCCGCCTATGTGCGAATTGCTTATTTAATTATATACTATCTCTTGTAATTCTATTAAAAGAAAAAAGAATGGTGAGATTTAAATCCTAAATTTAATTCTTTATAAAATTTATACTGGGGACAAGGTTAATATCTATTGAATCTACTTAATTCAATTCCAAAATTATCCCGTAAAATCTTCGAAAATCAGTGAAAATCGGGGTGAAATCCAACCACGAATTCTTTGAAAGTCGTCTGGAATCTATGTGAATTCCATGGAATTTAAATTCTATGGACTTTTTAAAGTTTGTGGAAATCCACAACGAATACACCCCCCTTAATTTTGAACCTGAGGGTGTGAAGTTTAATAATCCTAGTATATACTCCTTCAATCGCATTATTAGTATTTTTTTCAATTTAGTGTTTTTACACACTTTAAATTGTCCCGCTAAATATAGCTTATTTCATAAATGATACTAGTAATAAATAATTTTTGAAAATATGTGAGCATCACTTTTAAGTACTCCCTCCCTCTCATTCCAATATGCTCATTTTTTTTTTTGGGATGTCCTATTCCAATAGACTTATTTTCCTTTTTGGATAAAAAAGTTGTATTTAATTAATGTGGACCACACCACTTTACTACTACCATTTTTTTATTAAAAAGTAAACTTTCTTAATCTATGTGCCCAAAAGAAGTGAGCTTATTCGAATGGGATTTCTCCTTAGTTTATAGGTCCAAAATTTTTGGAACACTAATAATGGCATATAAAGTACTATATATTAATGGTTGATCAGGTGCATTAACTAATAAAATATTTACTCAATTTTGTAATAATTAATAATTGTTAAAATATTAATTACAATCGTAGTATCACTTCAAAAATAATCAATTATAATATGTTTAATTATGCTGAAAGAATGATGTCGTTTTAACTGTACACGTTAAACAAACTTTCACTGAGAAAAATTGGAGATGTAATTGCAAAATGTTAAAAATTACTATGACATTTTGAAAATTATGTGAAAACTAAAAAATTAGGTAAAAATTTTGTTATTGTCTACGATTAGTCCTTATTTTTAAATTTGAATTTTTAGTTGAAATACTAATAACATTCTAATCAAGTCTCTACTTTCTAATCAAGTCGTAACTATATATTTTTGTGTGTAAAATGGGTTAGATCATTTGCTAAAAACCCTTCGGAACCTAAATAATAATAATAATAATAATAATAATAATAATAATAATAATAATAATAATAATAATAATAATAATAATAATAATAATAATAATAATGTGAATGAGACCTTGCTTTAGTGGTAAAGTTGAAGCACCTAAAGACTCTCTTTTGTGAGAGGTATTGGGTTCAATCCCACCTGCGTGCGGTGATATTTTCTCACTTTAGGTGGTGTTGTATTCCCGCTTGCGTGCAGTATTGGCGGTGATGTTTTCCCACTTTAGGTGGTGTTGTATTCTCGCTTGCGTGCGGTGTTGTATTGTTTGATGTTGATGTTTCATTGTCTTGGATTCAATCCCGCTTGCGTGCGGTGTTGTATTGTTTGGTGTTGAGGTTCCATTGTCTTGGGTTCAATCCCGCCTGCGTGCAGTGACGTTTTTCCACTTTAGGTGGTGTTGTATTCCCATGCGGTGTTGTATTGTTTGGTGTTGAGGTTCCACACGCAGGGCGTTTCTCGCGGTGATGTTTTCCCACTTTAGGTGGTGTTGTATTCTCGCTTGCGTGCGGTGTTGTATTGTTTGATGTTGATGTTTCATTGTCTTGGGTTCAATCCCGCTTGCGTGCGGTGTTGTATTGTTTGGTGTTGAGGTTCCATTGTCTTGGGTTCAATCCCGCTTGCGTGCAGTGACGTTTTTCCACTTTAGGTGGTGTTGTATTCCCATGCGGTGTTGTATTGTTTGGTGTTGAGGTTCCATACGCAGGGCGTTTCTCGCTTACGTACGGTGATGTTTTCCCACCGTTTGGGTGGTGGTGAGGTCCCGCTTGCGTACGGGTTGCATACTTGATTATATTCAGATACTTCTTGTAATTTCAAAACAATAATAATAAGGGTTAATTGCCTGTAAATTCAAAATATTTCGGTTAATAATAATAATAAGGGTTAATTGCCTATAAATTCAAAAGGTTTCGATTTTTTCGCGACTTTCTCACGACCTTTCAATTTGACATAGGAATTCATAAACTGAAATTTTTTTCTTAATGTTCTTCCGGTGGAAGAATCCGACCACACTACATGGCAAACACTAATGATGCGTTAATTACATGACAATAAGCTTGACATGTCATTGTTTTATTATTTTAATAATTTTATGTTAAATAAAATATGATAATTACAAAAAAATAAACAGGGCAGTCACCCAAAAGCCGCCACCTAGCTCGACTAAACAGAGCAGTCACCCAAAAGCATAGAGATAGCGCGGTGTTTAGCCCAATTTTTTTTTTAATTGTAGTTGGAAATCAAAACGATGTCATTTATGTTAAAACAAAACGATGTCGTTCCTCTAGTCAACCGGCATCGTCACGCTGAATTTTCAGTTGTCCATATCAGCTTCAAATTGGGGGGATTTTCTAATTTTGGGAATATTAAGAAAAAAAAAATTGCGTTTATATATTCCTATGTCAAACTAAAAGGTCGTGACAAAATCGCGAAAAAACTGAAATCTTTTAAATTTACGAACAATTAATAATAATAATAATAATAATAATAATAATAATAATAATAATAATAATAATAATAATAATAATAAAGATTCTATTAACGTGGTATGGATGAATGGCGGTGGTTTATTTAGGCATATAGTTGTGCGCATCGATTCCTTTCTTTTCCCCATCTGTATTTGCACTAACTTTACAAGTGCACCTTTCACGTCATTTTCCTATTTAACTTTAAAAAATATATATATAAAATCACATAATTCAATTTTGATTTATCGAGCAAAAATTCGATCGTGCGGCAAAAAAATCTATAAAAATAATTTACAAAGAATTTAGTTCATATTTGTGATTTGTGAATATCCTGTAATGCAGTTATATTTTGAGCATTTGTAATTTCCTAACGTGCCCTACAGAATATTTCAATATTTTCCACTATACATTTAGTTTATTATATATTTTTACAATCTAAATTCACTCTATCATATTGATAAATTACATAACATTGTAATGTACATGATATGTATTAATAAAACGAAAAATAGAAAAAGTATATGAAAATGTAGAATTACAAAGATACATATATAGATGCTACAAACTTGGGAGCAATGGTCAGGCCGGAGCTGCCGAAGTAATTCTTTTCCTTTCATGCCGGTGTTCCTCGTTCTTGGCGGCATGGTGTGGATGATGGCCAGTCCGAAGCTCATTCCCATGTCGCCATTTCTCTTTCTTTTATCTTTTGTCTGGTCATGATTTTTCTCTTTAAATGAACACTTTTTTTTTCCTTTTTAAGGTTTTTGTTCTTTGGATTTTTTTTTAAAATATTTTAATGAGGCTCGGCCCTTAATCTGTTTTTTTGTTTTTTTAAGGATTTTTAAAATTTTATTCGTTATTTTTATACAACTGTAATTTAATAATAGATGCTACAAACTTATGTCTGTAATTTGAGAGTATTTATTATTGTTAATTTTCTAAATATTTATATCAAAGTATCTAGGGGCAGAGCAAATATAATATGAGTGTGCAAGTTCTTACACTACGACAAAATGTTTCAATATATATTGACATGATTTTTGATAAATAGTGACACTTATAAATGTCACAAAATAAAATTGTGACATATTGAATTGAGAAGCTATTATGCGTGTCAAAAATATAAAATCATGTCACTAAACTTAATGATATTTGAAGATATATACTATATGTGTTGTGTGACACGCCCTCTGTGTGTGTGTGGGAGAGAGGGAGAGAGAGAAAGATAGAGAGAGTATATTGTGAGATCTTTGTGTAACAAATTATATTTTATGATAATTTTAGATATATATCACAAAATTTGTCACATGGATAAATGTCATAAAATTTGTTGCACTTTTAAATATAACAAAACTTACATTTCTATGTGCAATTAAATTATATAGATACATGTGTGAGTGTAGCTAAACTTTGTTACACTTCAAGATGTAACAAATTTTGTGACATATCTCTTGATGTCATTAAAATTATGTCACTACTAGACATTTTGTTGTAGTGTTAAAATAGCCCATTTTTTAAAAAAATGCTCCCTCCATCCCAACTTTTAGTATCCACTTGAGAATGATACGAATTTTAATAAAACGGTTGATTGTGTCACTAGTTGAATAAGGGTCTCACTTTTATGAGAATGTTAAATTATTAAACTAGAGTCTCCCATTTTTACTATACATAAAAATAGATACTAAAATATAGAATAGACTAAAATAAAAATATGAGTTCTAAAAATTGGAACGAAAAGAGTACTAATTTTTCCTTACGTATAATCAACAAAATCTACATAAAATTTTTATAACTCAACGATTAAAATTACTGATATAATCTAATGAAAATAAATTATAAGTTTATAACTAAATACTCCTAATGATTACATTGCCAGATGATTCTAGAAAACGAGAAAAATGAAGATGTATGATAATACGATTGAAGATGAGTTAAATACTCGCTCTATTTAATATGATTATTGAGAAAAAACTAATTAAAAAATAAAAGTGATATAAAATGGTGGAGCTCGTAACCTTTTACGAGAGAATTCGATTGTTTTCATTTTTTTTGAAATAAGCTATTATAAATGGGACAATCAAAAAAAGAAAGTTATACATTATCGATAAGACGAGAGAGTATATTGTATAGTTGGAGTTAAAAATATACTAAGATAAATAATTTAATGATCTATGGTAGGATAATACAAAGAAATTTTGACAATTTATATCAAAGAACGACAAAAAAAAAAAGAAATTTAAATTAAAATACAAGAAATATCTATATATAATTAAATAAACAACTTGCACGCAGACATGACCACTATCCACATAAAAGTGAGAAAACTATATCGAACACAGATGAGATTGAAACTAAGACATCTCACAAAAAAATAAAAATAAAATTGAGCGCCTCAAATTTGACACTTGAATAAGGCTCCTGACCAAAGAAGTACTCCACTAAATTAAGTTTGACTAAGATAAAGAAGTTTAACAATCTATGCAAGGAAACGGTATAATTAAGATTAATGAGCTTTGATTAAGATTAAGAGGGTGTTTCGCTGAGCTTATAAGCTCTTCAAAACAGCTTATAAGCTGTTTAAGAGCTTATAAGCTTCTTCAAAGTGTTTGGCAAAATAAGCTCCTCAACAGCTTATAAGCTCCAAAAATAAGCTCCAAGAGCTTATAAGTTCCCCAAAAAATAAGTTGCTCTACCCCAACTTATTTTTTTATAATCTCATATGCAACAATCTTTTTACAAATATTTTTCAACTATAATTTATTATTTCCATCATATATCATTTAAGTTTATTTTTCTTCGATTTTCTCTCTTAAAAAAAATATTTTCTCTCTCTAGCAAAAAAATTCTCTCTGTAGCTTATAAGCTCAATTATCGAAACACTTTGACAACTTATAAGCTCTTAAAAATTACATCTTATAAGCTCTTGAAACATCTTATAAGCTTCAAGAGCTTATAAGCTCTTTAAAATAAGCTTAGCCAAACACCCTCTAAGTATCTTAAAAAAAATAAACTTATCGCTAAAGAGTTTCTAACTCGTAAGATTAAATATACTATGATAAAAGAAATTTAACGATATATGCTGGGGAACGATAAAATTAAGTTGACTTAGATAAACAAATTTAACGACATATGCGAGAGAACAATAAAGATTAATGGGCTTTATTTTGATATCTTTTTGCTCGTGAGGAGCTCAAATGGTAAATTTGAGGCATCTAAAAAAATTTTGCGGATAATTTTTCCACTCTTATGTAAGTAATGATTCTGCCTGCATACGAGTAGTTTTACAATATTTTCCCAGTCTTATTTGAGAATTAATTCTTAAAAGAAAAATTGATGTCTTTTTACAATATTTTTCATCTTACTAGATCTTTCTAATTTCATATGCTTATTTGATTATATATTAAATATCTCTTGTAATTCTAAGAAGAAGAAAAAAAGGCAAAAATTTGCGTGCGGCTGGCCGCATAGCATAAGAACTGTTATTTTTATTCATAAGAACTTTTACTTTTAGTTATTTTCACCCATTAATACTTATACTCTTAAATATTTGGTCAAATAATCATTGTTGTAATAAAAAGTATTATTACCATGAAATGTATTATTTCTAAAGTATTACATTTATTCACGATAAATGTTACTTTCATTCATCCAAAAACAAAAATGATGTCTTTTTACAATATTTTTCATCTTACTAAATTTTTTTAGTTTCATATTCGATATTTTTAGATCATTTTTTAATAGATATATCAGAATGTCTCCAAGGGAACACTAAGCGGTGCGATCTCCTGTGTGTGAATAGTGAGGTCTCAGGTTCAAACCCCACTGCTCTCCCTCCCCAACTCCCCCAAGTCAAAAAACAGATATATTAGAATCATTAACTTTTCCGTTAAATCTATTCGACTTTTCACCGCTATTATTAAACTAAATTAAATTTCACATCATATTCTCCTAAAAATAATGCTAATAATTCCACATCATATTTATTAACTTTTTCGTTAAATCTATTCGACTTTTCACCGCTATTATTAAACTAAATTAAATTTCACATCATATTCTCCTAAAAATAATGCTAATAATTCCACATCACATTTTAACGGATTAATGAAATCTACCAAGACTCATATCTACTCTTTACTTCCAGAGTCCAGACAATTATATTCATAATACAAACACTTAAATTTCAATTACGAAAAGAAAACCATCTATTTAACATCGACATTTAGAATCTTAGTAAAATTACCAAATTACCATATATGCAATGCAACTCTGCAAGTCTGCAACTAGTTGCTGAAATCCTTAACTGGTAGTTTGTACTCATGAGAAGAATCAAAGGAGAAACTGTTATGAAAATGAAACACGAAGACTCGAAGTGAATTAGAAAACTATCATGCTCCAAGAGGATAATAATAATAATAATAATAATAATAATAATAATAATAATAATAATAATAATAATAATAATAATAATAATAATAATAATAATAATAATAATAATAATAATAATAATAATAATAATAATAATAATAATAATAATAATAATAATAATAATAATAATAATAATAATAATAATAATAATAATAATAATAATAATAATAATAATAATAATAATAATAATAATAATAATAATAATAATAATAATAATAATAATAATAATAATAATAATAATAATAATAATAAGCAATTCCAGTCCTTTTCTTCCACTCTTTTTTGATAATCTTTTGAAGTATGTATCATGTGTTAATAGGGGCCTCGATAATGAAAATATATGCACATAATCTATTTTCTTTGATGATAATGAAACGAAGCTTAATTAGCAAGACCCTTCTACTCCAACTAATAGATCGGGAGTTCATCAAGAAGAAAAATGAAAAATCATTATTAATTCTTTAAAAAAAATCTACATTCTTCGATAATTTTGCCAACTATATATCAATCAATGCTTATTTATTTAAGTAAGATATGTCCAATGACTTATTCTTTGACGGGGCCGGGCCGGGGATCAAATCAATAAGATAATTAGACGTTTTAACAGAATGTATATATAGGATTAGATTACATAAACATTATTTAAATAAGAATTAATAATTGAATCTAATCACTATTTGAAAAAATATTGAAGTAATTTACGCGGGGCCGATCCTAAAAAAAATAGGGTCCGGGGTGAAGTAATAAAAATGGCCCCTCTATTTATCATAATAAAAATACTATATGACAATTATACGAAAATAAAAAATATTCTTTTTAATTATACAAAATGACTTCTTCTAGATTTTTTTACTTGCAACGTCATTTATATAAGGTATTTGTCGGTTATGGGAGATTCCCACATAAGCGATTTGAAATTCGCAATACTTTTTTTTTGGAGGGAGAATTCGCAATACTTTATCGTTGTAATAATATAGTAAGTTGTGACTTTGTGTGCACATGAATATATTATATAATTAAATAAGGTATATAGACGTATGATTAGGAATGACAGTTGTATCTGCGGGTACTTGTACCTAATGGGGGCGGGGCGAAATAGTGGAGATGGGGGTGGGGTTCGGGTTTATATTTTCATGCCCCTATCGAGTTCGGGGCGAGTACAAAGGTATAGAACCCACCCCCGAACCCATCCCGATAATATTTATAATATATTTTTGTGATGTTGAATAACTTAAATAGACTTTCATTATTTATTTAAATTTTCGTGGATTTTATATCCTTTGTGATGGATCAATATGTTAAAGTTAGTCTTTAATTATTATTTTTGCAATAATATATATAAAAAATATTTGACGGGTATCTTTCTCCCACTAAGTAATCTTTGACCTGTCATGTCCTCACCCCGATTTTTAAGTAGATATGGGGTCGGGTCTGAGCTAGGGTAAATTTCTGAATCGAGCGGGTATAGACGTGGAAAAGCAATATATGACCATGTCTTGCTCCGTTTACATCTCTAGTATGAATAAGGTATACATTGATTATTCAAGATTCATATATGAGTGATTTAAAATTTATGATAAATCAAGATACAGTTATAATTATAAATGTTGGATTGAGTGAATCAAGGGTGATTAATTATTAGTTCTTAGTTCTCATAAAGGATGTAAATTTCATTGAATCCACGCCTTCTGCAAAAAAGATCAAATAATTTTTTTTCGTTGTTATATGAACTAAAAATAAGTTTAGTTCATAGATCTTTACCGATTAAGATTGAGTTTCAAACAATTCTATAAGCATACAATAATGCTTTTTTATGTGATAACGTTTTTTTTCATATATAGATGAATGCTTATTTTATAATGGGTTAATACCGTGAAAAATCATGAACTTTGGTGCGATTTCCAAACTTTCCATGAACTATTTTTTTTATCAAATTTTCCATGAATTTAAACGCCTGAACAATTTTTCCACGGTTTTTACCTCCGGTGAAGGTCCGGTCTTAGTTGGCGCCTACGTGGCAATACCGAGCTGACATGACGCCTACGTGGTAATACTGAGTTGACGTGGCCTCCTACTTGGAAAAAAAATAAACAAAAAAATAGAAAAGCGATTATTTTTCCTCCCCTTCCTCCAGGTCGGCCGGTGGACCGCTGCCTTCCTCCGGCGAAGCAGCGCCGACGACCACCACCTCTGCCTTCAAAGAGCTATGCCGTCTTCGTTTCCGATCGTCCACAAGAAATCCCCAAAATCCTCCACCCCAAACCTGCACCGCCACCCTCTTCAAATCAGCGATTCCGCCGCATTGAACCCCCTCTACCGCCCTCTCTCTCTCCACCGCCCTCCACCATCATCACTACGAAGACTCGCTGGCCCTAATTTCAGCAGATGCGGCCAAAACCCTACCTCCTCCGCCGTACCTGCTCCACTGTGCCTCCACCGCCGCTATCTTCTCAATTTCAGCAGACGCAATCAAACCTTATCTTTCCATTCATCTCGACTCACGACACCTCCCCCTCTCTCGCCACCGCTCCCTCTCTCTCCATCGCCCTCCACCACCAACATCACCAGATTCGCCGTCACCAACCACCCCCGTAGCTCCGCCGCCTCCCCTGGCATGGTTGGACTCGCAAATTCACCGCCTCTAGCCCTGGTATGGTTGGGCTCGCAGATCTGCCGCCACCAACCACCCCCGTAGCTTCGCCGCCTCTCCTGGCATGCTCGCAGATCCACCGCCACCAGCCACGGCGGCGAGTTCGACCTCCAACCGAGAGAGAGAGGTTTTGGCTCAAAACGACGTCGTTTTACCCTCAACTAAACGACGTCGTTTCTTTTCGCCGCCGGCTACGCCATGTCAGCACTCAATTTGGGGATTTTTGAAAATCGTGGAAAAATTGTTCAACCCCTTAAGTTCATGGAAAATTTGATAAAAAAATAGTTCATGGAAAGTTTGGAAATCGCACCAAAGTTCATGGTTTTTCACGGCATTAACCCTTTTATAATCATACTTTTTATACATTCATTAATTCATAATATTATTATTATACTTATATTTTATTTATGTTACTGTATTAAGTTAAAATTAATTTTCAGCAAAGTCCATGTATAAGTTGTTAGAGTTAGAGTAAAATTTGTATTCTATAATATTGTCATTATGTAGACAAGTGATAGTATCTGCAGATGTTTTACTCAGACTTAGCACAATATCTTAATTAGTTAGTATATTCGGGTGTATTAAGTGACAGTCGAGACATCTAAAAGCTGTTAACATGCGAATTTTAGCAGCTATCTTGAAGTCATCTCTATGCGATTATTATGGATATACATGGCCACGAATCTATAGATTATATGAAGCATTATCAGATAGCAATTACAAATAGACTCCGTCTTTATCTATCGAGTCTTATTCAAGTTGAAACTATGCCATAGTTCGTCTATATATATGCGAAGAAGAGGATCAGTTAGGGCTGTCACTTTTTGTGACATTCTCCCGCGTTTTACAGAATATTTTTGTGCATATTTCCAAATAATACAGTATGTGAGTTTGCGGTCTTGTTAATTGCTTATTTCATGTTTCTCGTAAGCGATAGGTTCGTGTAGTTCTTTGTTATTCGATTATTGCTTTCATGAGGCTGTTGGTGAACGTTTTTCATAGGGTTTAGGTGGTGAATGTATTGTATTCACACCTAGGTAGTAAGTTGTTGTCTTGCTCTGAATTGTCCATTGTTGGTGGAGTTTTGGGAAGATATAGAAGCTAAGTAAAATCGAGTCTTATTGTGTAAATCTTTTGTATATCTTAACTTCATATAGTGGATCGTTTATCCTGGACGAGGCCCTCCAGACGTAGATATTTTATCATCGAACTAAATTATCATTCTCGGTGTATTGTTCTATACTGTGTTAGTATATTCAGTGATATTGTATTTCCATACGTACTACCTTCCGTGTGTGTGAAATTTTATGTGTATAGATTGGTGACAATTTCAATTAGCATCTCTAATTTGTTCTATCATTATTTGGATAAAATTATTGGTTGGTATATATAGCTGTATAACTTAGACGGGGGCGACAATAATAAAGTTTATCTCATCTTTGTCGGGTTAATATATATTTATATTTAATTGTTGCGTTGTAAACATTATTTATATCAAAATAAGACTATTACACGAAAATGGCAATTACTCAAAGAGCACAGGAGTTAGGATAGTAGTTTAATTAGAACGGTCAAAGTTGCGTTTTAGGACTGCTTATTTTTAATGTGTTCGCAATCTATAACATGATAGCAAAGTTTATACATATGGGGAATAATGGGGACTATATATGTTATCTAAATTTCAAACTCAAAATTTTAAAAAGTCAATTTTTATATATACGACTCGATTGCTTTGGTAATGGAAGCTTCACAAAATACTAAAAATTGATGGTTTTATAAGAAAAGAAAAGAAAAAAACAAATCTTTTATCAGTAATTTTCAAATCTTAAAACATGAACTATAAATTTATGTATAACAATGAAAAAACTTGTTTTTAAATTCTAAAATACCAACTAAGTAAAGTATTATTTCGAATTATTTATATATCGATGGAGTGGCAAAGTTTATAGTTAAAGTGGCTTATTAGAATATACAAACTATAACAAATGAGTAAGTTTATAGAGCCATTGTGAATAATAAATTGCAAACGGAAGATTAATACCTAGTTTCTTTTGAGCAACTCAAAAGGAAAATCTAGTTGTGAGAAAACTCATCTAATAAGTGCTATCATATTCATGAATAAATAGATTGATGTAACGATTGGGTTTTTGTAGACTACCATAACCATATGATAGCATACACATATTCAGAACACATTATACTTATCCTTGTTGGTTAATAGTCCATTTCTCAATCTATATATAATTATTGACAACTTTATTAGACTTTTGGGGTTTGTTAGTGATACGTCAAAATCATGATTTATTTGCGAAAACGTGACATTTTTTGACAAAAATCACTCGCTATAATTGTCATAGCCCAATCCAGCAGTACACTTGATTCACCAATAGCTTTTGTGGTCTTCAAATTTTCGAATTAAATTGAAGAAATAAAGTATAATGATTAATGACATCATTATTTGACATGCGATATAACACTGGCCATTATTTCTTTATGTTTAAGTCTTTGTTTGTCTCGATTGAAAAATTATATGTAAGCGCATATTATGTGCACAATAACTTTAAAAAACTTATTAGTATATTATATATTAATACAATAAAGGACAAATAGTGTTAAAATCCATGAAATTTGGCGTGATTCTCGTTTTTTTCTTGACCTTAAAATTTCGCATATAAATCCATAAACTTGTATCCGATTTGTAATTTTCCCATAAAATTAAAATTCTCCCCAAATAATGCTAACATGGCAATCAGAAATACACGTAAGCTGTTTTTTACGGCGACTAGAACGACTGCGTTTCAGTTAACCATTAAATGTCGTCGTTTTAATTGGTTTTTTGGTGATTAAATCAAAATCAACTCAAATCCCTCTTCAAATTAGAGTTCTTCACGAAGAAATATGAAAATCTGAATTTATTAAACAAATTGAACACTAATTTTAGACCCCAATTCACACTAAGTAAAGAATTTCCTTTAAATTTATCAGAAATTAAGGCACAAACTCATTCTTCAACAAGGGCTTCGTCCGCGTCTTTATGGCCATCAGCGCCTTCGTGTTCCCCACAACGGCATCGGTAGTGGCACCCCTACCTCCGCCGCGTGCTCCATCCGCCTGATCTTTTTCCGCCGCCGACACCTCCTCACGTAAGCAAACAACATCGCCAGTGCTAACACCAGCGCCACCCCTCCCAACACCGCAGTCACAATTATCCAAACCATCTTCTTCCCCTTTCCCTTTTCCTTCCCGGTGATGCTTCGCGGCGCACCTCCGTTTGGTGCCGGCGCAAGCGCCGCCACCGTCTCCACCGTTATTGGGTAATGCCCCTGGTCAGCAGACAAACAAGTCGTCTCATTCACCACGTCGAGCGGCATAGGGTTATTAAATTCAAATGCAAAACGACGATGGTTTGCCCCTTAATTAATATATTCAGCATAAGTGTGACATGTATGTGACACGTCATCTAATTAATGGCCGAAAAATATCATTATGGGAAAATTATAAATTAGAGCAACGATAATGAATTTATAAGCGAGATTTTAAGGTTAAGGAAAAAATAAGAATCCAAATTTTATGAATTTTGACGCTATTTGCCTTATAATATAATACTACAAAATAAATTAATTGCATGTCGCAATATATGTAGTCTGATTGCTTCAAATTCAACGGTCCACACTACTATTGAAATGTTGAAGCCAATTGGAAACAGCCCAATCGGTGCAGTTTGGAAGCATGCAATTATTAACAAGTGACTTTTTTTTATTATTATTGTTTTGTTTTTTTAATGACAAGTGACTTTTTTTTATTTAGTGTACGTGAATTTTTTTTTATACGAATAGAAATCTGCATTTTTTCTACTTAATAGTTTATAATAATTCTTTTTTTCAATAAATGGTAGCAAGGAATAATTAACAATAAACCTTTTCTTTAGGGGTTGGTCTAGCTAGAAGAAATTCATCCTGTCAAATGATTTACTCCCTCACTCTATAAAAAAAATGGGCACATTTTTTCAATACAAATTTTAATAAAAAAAAAATGAATAGTGGAAAAAAAATGTCTCACAATCTTTTGAAATGAGTAGTTGAGATTGAATTAAATGTGATTTTTTGTAAATAAAGAGTATTTGTATGGATAAAAGATAAGAAAAAGAAGTGGATCCATGTATTAAAAAGGAAGGCATCCTATTTTTTATGGACGCTAAAAATAGTAATTATGTCCTATTTTTTGAAGAAATACTTAAACCGACACCGAGCTATAAATGTGTTGGCTGCATGCCCTGCCCCTAACATCAATTAACTCATTTTCCGCGGGATTAATTAGGCTTGACTTTAATCTAGTCATTAATTAATCACCCTAATTAGGAAGAATTTAAGGTCTTAAAATAGCACTTTCATGTCAAGTTTTCTTGAAAATATACTAAAGTATAGATTTTTATTGTGTCTCCTCTAAATCTTGAGACTGCGAGGTAGTCACCATGACATGTCATCGTTTTGAGACAATTGATAAATAATCCTTTTCTTTCTTTCTTTTTCAGAGAGATAATTAGCTAAAATAGCACTTTCATGTCAAGATCAGGTTGATTTTATTTGTGATCATGTCATTAGTAGGGATCAAAATTGAATGGGTAATTTCGATGCGACAGCCGAAAGTGGTGTGCATGCCTTTAAAAAAAATTACTAGTCCATTCATCTCACCTATCTTAAGATAATTTTTATTTTGAGCATCTCACTTATTTTGAAATATTTTATTATTTGACAAAAAATTTACTCTTTATTTACCTTTTTCATTTTTTTCACATATCACACTTAGCACATTAAATATTACTTCCTCCGTTTCACTCTAATAGTCCAATTTTCTTTTTCGAGACGTCCCGCTATAATAGTCCTGTTTCTATTTTTGATAATGAATTTACACTACAAATAATATGGTCTCACACGCCTTTACACATTTTTACACTCAAAAAGCAAGTTTCTTGCTTTTTGAGTAATTACTTAAATTCAGTGCTAAAATTTTTTGTCTCAAGATAGATGGGACAGGGGAGTATTATAGTAAAATATAGTCCCCCATCCCCTTTATTTTGGCACAATTTTTTTGGGTACGGAGATAAAAAAAAAATGCATTGAGAGTATAAAGTGGATAAAGAGTACTTATTTAATGTGTAGAGAAGATAGAGACCGCATATTATTTTTGGAAAGTACCATTATAAATGAGACAAACTAAAAAAAAAAAAAATTGTCAAGATAAGTAAGAGGAAGAGAGTACTAATTTTGAGCTCGTTTATCAAATTTATTTCATCTGTTCACGAAAAAGAGTTTCACTTATTCTTTTTTCATTTATGAAAAAGAGTCTCATTTCACTTTTAAACTATCACATTCTACATTCTCTCTTATATTTAACTCTAAATTGTACTTTTATTCCATTTTTAACTAATAATATATTTTTATTATACTTTTTTATATTAATACTATTCTTATAAATTGTACTTTTATTTTATTTATAACCGCTTTAATAATTTTATTAAAACTTATGTTCAATATAATATGAGACTCGTGTCATGTTGGACTTATTATTTTTACTTCTGACAATATGGTTTTTTAACTAAATTTAATGTAACACGATAGGGAATATTTATTTCAGTTACCGCTGGAAATTTGAGAAAGCAAAAACAGGGATCAGGGCCATCAGGCAATGCATACACAATTGACTGCACAAATACAATATTGGGTTTAAATCATGTTTAAATTGCAAAAGCAGTCAAGTTTATATTTTTGGTATGTACAACTTTAAAGTCGTGAACAAAATAAAAAATGAGTTCAAAATTTTTGTATTTTATAAAAGTTTATATTTTTGGTATGTACAACTTTAAAGTCGTGAACAAAATAAAAATGAGTTCAAAATGTGTGTATTTTATAATAATCATTCCTTGAAATAGATGTACATGTGCACATGTGACATGTCTGTCTACCGCGTCAGAATTTAAAATCATATTTAAATTACAAAAATAATAGAGTGGATTTTGAAAATGGCCTATTTATTTTAATAAAATTAAAAATTGTTCACTAAAATAAAAAAACTTAAAAAATGGCTACTGGTACCATTTTATCCTTTATACATCAAGGGGACACCAACCAATGCGACCTCCTGTGTGTGAACAGTGAGGTTTTGGGTTCAAATCTCACTGCTCCCCCTCCCCAACTCCCCCAAGTTAAAAACAAAAAAACATCACCCCTCTAAAAATTCGCGTATTTCACAACCAGTCGAATTCACAACCAGAATTTTTTGGTTCTAAATTCACAACCAAAATTTAATTCACAATCATGAGTTTTTTATTGTGAATTCACAACCAATTGAATTTATAACTAAAATTTAATTAACAACCATAATTTTTTGGTTGTGAATTCACAACCAAAATTTAATTTACAACCATAAATTTTTGGTTGTGAAATCACAACCAATCGAATTCACAACCATAATTTAATTCACAATCAGAATTTATTTTGGTTGTGAATTCAAGTAGTTGTGAATTTGAGTTTTTGAAGTTTGAATTCACAACTAAAACTAGAATTTATTTTGGTTGTGAATTCGAGTTTTAGTTGTGAATTCATAGACTTGATTGTGAATTTAAGAACATTAAGTTGTGAATTCATAGATCTGATTGTGAATTCAAGAATATTAACCAATTTTTTTTCTCAGAGTTTTGAAAATCAACTTCTAATCTTAAAAAAATATTACCAAATAATCCACACTCTTACTCGATTAGATACAATAGCTATTGTGCTATATTAATTAAAAGAACCTTAATTACCACTTAACTGTACCAAGCAAGCCAACCACAAACTCTAAAAACATTAAAATAAAACATTTCACCAATCGAAATCTCATTAGGTAAAGGCATAATTCTCAAGAAATTACAACATTTGCTTGGTTTGATTCCCAGAGACTTGATAAGCCATAAACTGTCAAACAATGGCATTCGCAGCACTAGCAATCCTCGGCCACAAATCGGCGCATTCCTTTCCATTTGGACGGGTAATAGCAGAACCTTTCATTTCCCCCTTTGAGTTTACAATAACACCAGCATTATCTTCAAATCAACGTCTGCGCTGCTTACGAAGTCGAACCGTCTCCGCAGTCATACCATTTCCTCCTCAAAATCCTGATTCAAAACCGCCCTTCAAATTGCCGCGACCAAATGCTGCAAGTTCTGGACCACATCGAGAAATTCGACACGCCCGAATGCATCTTCATCGATCTAATCAAGTTTTACGGTGGACGGGTGAACGGAAGCAGATTTTTTGATAGAGGCGTCGCGGTGGTGGTGGCTGTGCGATAGCCGGAGATTGAGTGATGGCGGCGCGGCGAACGGGCGGCGAGAGGGAGAGAGGGAGAGAGAGCGATAATTTTAGGTTTTTGGGATAGGAGTATTTCTGACTTTTTGCATAAAAATTGGTCAATTTTTAATATTTTTATTTTGCATAGACCAAAGTGGTCATATCTATATATTAACTCAAAATAATATTGTTTACATTTTTATTAATGATAGTACAATTTTAGAGTCGTGCACAAGATCAAAATGGACCGACAAATTCATATATGTACTGTTATTATCCCAAATTGAAACTCTAAATACTGCAAATTTTGTTAGAATTAACTTTGTATCATTCCTACTTTCTTTTGAAAATATATCGATCCCTACTTAAAAAATAAATAAAATTCAAGCGAATAAGAAAAATATGCATTATGCCATTTTTTAATCACAGTGAAATACAAAAGTGTTAAAAAAAATATATATGTGGGGTGTTAAAAAATCGAAAAATAAAGATTTAATTTTTAGTTATTTATTGGTCCTCATCACCATGTACTTTTTTTTTTTTTTTTTTTGTATTATCAGGAATGCCAAAAGAAGTCAAAACAAAGGTCACCAAAAAACCGAGAAAAACAAAAGGAAAAAAAGCCTTCTTCAGCAGGAGCGAGAAGGCCAAACGTAAACTAATAGTACTAAGCCCAATTGAAGTTTGCCTGCCCAAAAATCTTGGGCCAATTATTCCCTTTTCAAATTTCTTTTTCCCAATTATTTAAAAATAAATAAATAAAAGAAACTGTTCAATCATTTTCTGAAAGCCTTTATTCATTTACTTGTTGGTCTCACATACGTCCTCCCACAAATAAAATGAGACCCATTTACAAAAAGTGTAATATTGTATTGCCAATTCAATTTCAAAATCTTCTAGAGCCTTCCCAATTAATAATGCCGTTGGTCGCCGGTAGTCCAATTAATGAAATCATGATTATTTCATAATTCAAATATAATTATATGTTTGAATTTAGCCTTCCCACAAAAAATTGCTTTAGCCAACGATTTTTAAGTCGGTCTATTTTGTACACTCTCCAGCATCATGAGCTACATGTATCTCGAATGTTCATGACTTTTCTCTTTTATCCTTGGATATGATTTTCTTTTGTTTTATATGGTATTCTCTTTCGATTTTTAATATATATGTATATAGTAATTATGCATGTTATTATTAATTAAGTAGATATATGTTCATCGTTCAGATACTTTATATGCATACGTATGTAATACTATGTATAAATATGACTAAGACGACGACAGAGATGCATTTTCATCACAATAGAACATTAATTACGCATATATTACCTTAATTGGCTACATAAATTAGATCATAATAAAGAAAAATCTGTAGCAGTTATCTAATTGTTGAAGGGGAGAATTACGTTAGTGGGCATCATAAATCTTAAATTTCATAATCTATAAAAGAAATCTTAAATTCATGATAATACGTATACGCGGATTCATTTTGTAGTGGAATAGTAATTATGCTTCTTCTTAATTAATACTAGTTCAATTGGGTCCATGTGTTGGATAGTGTGATTAGTGTATGAGATTGTAGGTTCATATTCGAGTTTATCGTCCCACAATTTTTTTTAAATATATTATTTCTCCTTCTTCCTACTTTAATTACCCTCAATATTGTTTCTCCTTCTTACTATAATATAATTACCCTCATGTTTTTGATAGAAGATAATACTAATATTGTATAGTGTAATTTAGGCTCAACAACAAATTTATGAAAAATAGAAAAAATCGAGCTGAGAACAAAAAAATGGAAAAATGTGGAGAAAACTTGGAGAGGAAGATAACATTCATTTGTGCTAATTCTTATTATGAAATGATTTGCCTTACATTTGAATCTAAATGCCGTATTTATAGCCTATTATTTAGATACTAGTGCGCAACCCGTCGAAATTCGACGGGAAATTATTTTAACTTATTATATAAATTATTTTTAAATTTATTTAATTTAAGATAATATAGTTGAAATTATATTAATTTGAATCATATTCCTCAATTAAATGTTAACCTTTTGTTAGAATAATAAATATTCTTTTTATGTAGATTTTTATTTAATAATATTTGAAAAAATGTATTGATATTGAAAATTTTATTTTATCTGAGCATCATCTCGTCTGAACCTTGTAGGATCATATCATAATCTAAATTTCGGAAGACGACAACTAACGTTTGAACATCAGACTTTTGAGTATCATCTCGTCTAGACCTTAAACTACAAAAAATGAACTTTTATGCGTCAAGTTTTTTTAACATCACTATCTGGAGCTTTAAAAATCAAAGTTGACTTGTGAGATTGTATGATTTGGAGCTTCTAACATCATATAACTAACTTGTAATATCATTTTGTATGGAACTTGAAAAAATCTTGACAAACTTTTATGCATTATTAGTTCTAAATATTATAATTGGGTTCCAAGAATCATCTCGTTTGGAGTTTAAAAAAACAAATTTAACTTGTGAGTATCATCTCATTTGAACTTTGAATGACCACAATTAAGTTACAAGAATTATCTTGTGTGTAGCTTTAAAGATCATTATCATCTTTAGCTTGTAAGATTATAACTAACTTCTAAACATCATCTTGTATGCAGGTTGAAAAATCTTGACAATTTTTTGTGCATTATTTCATGTGGAGCTTGAAATATCATAATTGAGTTTCGAGCATCATTTTGTTTGAAATTTGAAAGAATAAAATGGACTTGTGAACATTAATTATCTTCAAATCTTGAGTTTCGAGCATCATTCCGTCTGAAAATTGAAAGAATAAAATTGACTCGTGAACATTATCTCGTTTGAAGTTTGAAAGATCATAACTAAGTTTTGAAAATCATCTCGTGTGTAGCTTAAGAAAGTTGACACGAGATTCAAATTGTATTAATTTATTTAGTATTTTAATTGATAGATTTTCATAAAAAATCTATGTTGAATCCAAATTTTATTTTTAAAATTTTATACAAAATATATTATTTTATAATCAAATTAAATTGAAGAAATAATTTACTTAATCAAACCAATTTATATTTTCAAATTAAATTAATTAGACCATGTATTTAATTAAATAAATTTGGTCAAATTAAATTGACAAAACAATTCAAATTGTATTAGTCTCAATCATTCCGCCAATTAAATGTAGATTTTTAATTTGGAGAGCAAGTGAAATCTTATAAAAATACTCAATGTGAAATGAGGTGATTTATATGAATTCTTCACTCGATTGAGATTATTATAAATTTGATACAAGATTAAAGATTTCTAATATATATTTTAACATCATATCCTTTGTTGTTCTTTATCTAAATTCTTCATTTATGAATTACTAATTTCATAATTTATCTATTATTATTATTATTATTATTATTATTATTATTATTATTATTATTATTATTATTATTATTATTATTATTATTATAGTAATGGACGAACATAAACAAATAAAGTTTGCAGAAATGAAAAATATATTTTTCTTCCCTATATAACTAAAATGTATGGATTTATTTTATAAAAAATAAAAATAAAATTTTAATTATTTTGATAGACATAAAATAAGATTTTGTTTTAAAGTAATCAGTTTATAGAATTTGTGCCTTATTATGTAAACATGTAAATCAATGACCGGACCCGTTTATAATTTACATATACGTGCATGTCTCAATTCAAACTTAATTTAAAATTAATTTTATTGAAAATTAAGAATATAAATCTTATATATATATATATATATATATATATATATTCATACAATATAATATATTGCAACATATACATATAACATGTACGCTATTGAGAAATATAAAATTAATAACAAATATACATCTAATCAATAACATTCAATTAAAATAATTTATAGTATATAGATTATAATTTTTTTCTTATCAGACATGTAAATCTAATTTTTATCTAGAAAAAATAAATAATAAAATTTATTAATTTAGATTATATGTAATGTTAATATTATTATATATATATACATTTATTATTAATTATATTTATTATGATTAATGAATCTTTATATATAGAATGTAATAAATAATTAATTAATAAATGGTGAAGATTATATAAGGTAAATTTTGAAATGGTGAGATTTTAGAGATGCCACATAGGTTAAGGCTTAATCCTATTATATAATAGATAATTTCAAGGTCCATTTAGCCTGGCTTCAAAGCCCAAATAATAATAAGAATACAATTTAAATTACATGTGCTCTTATCTTTCAGTACTGATCAGATCTGATTGGCTTTCAGATATGCTAAGTGTCTGGCTTCAGGTCTGGCTTTTCACCCTCACGCGGTGACATTATTAAAAAAAATCAAACAAAAATACATCTTAGAACAAAAACATTTTAATTTAGCAAAACAAACGCTGGAAAGACAGTAATGCATGGAATTGGATGTTGTCGATCAAACAAAATTGAAAGGGGTTTTTACCCTCCTTGTACTAGACAGACAGACCACGTAAAATTAGGATTTGTGGGGACTTATATGTTTAATTTTGTTTTGGTACAACCAATTCAAGAAATTCTAAACCACAAATCATTCAAAGTCGGCCAGGCCAACTCATTCTTAGTTCCCTCGACCAAAAGGGCATTGTAGCATTGAAATTGACTCTTTATTTCTCCCATTTATATGATTCGATTCTTTTCACTTTCAATGCCTCCAACTATATAGGACACTTTATTTAGTAACAATGACGTAACATTGATGATGTCATAATCACTACATGAGTTTACCTAATTTTCTGGTAATTGTAGTGTTACAGGTATTCGTTGGTCACCCGATTCCCTTAATCTGTTTTAGTTCCTTCTTTCTTTTTCTTTTTTTTTTTTTCAATAAATTACATAAGTAAATAAAGAAATTTAAACACTACACGACAGAGGATTTGAACTCAAGACCTCAGGTTTTAGGCATTAATTAACCTCTTTTTTAGATACTTCTTTTTATGACTAGCTATGCGTGAATACTAGATAATTCGATTATAATTTCACTCATGTGTAATACACAAAAAAGGCAAATTGTAATTGAAAAATAAAACCTAAACGCAGTATATGGTGAAATTAAAATACTTCATCCGTCCTCAAAGATTGTTTGTTTATTACTATTTTCGTCCATCCTCAAAGATTGTGTGTTTTTCTTTTTTGGAAACCTACTTTATACTTTAAACCTCATTCACACTCAATATTTACACAATACTCACTCTTTATTTTTACAATTTGGTGAGCTCCATACTACCCTTTAACAATAAAATCACATCTTCCAAGTTTTTTATTAAAACTCGTGCGCTCCACTCCATCACACACTCTTTGTGGACGGAGGGAGTATATCAACTTGAGATTTTTGAATTTGAGTAGACATCTCTACATCAATCTTTGTGCTCATCCCCGTTCTCGATCTTATATTAATTTTACTTTGTGAATCTTTATTTCGTGTTGTGCTGGAATGAGTTAAAATAAAATTTTATTTCAAAATATAAATTAAAAATTATTTTAAATTTTTAGACCATGAAGATCTACGATAAATTTAACATTTTATTTGATGAATTCAAGGTTATGAGTTTGAATATAATAAAAACAGAAATTTTAATTTTTGAATTCATGAATTTATACATAATTTACATAAAATTTATATGAATTCGTAGTACGTATTTTAAATGGGATTTGTAACCTAATCCTTCCTGTGTTATGTTTGCGTGTATATATGCTAATTAAATGAAGATGTTATTTAATTAAATGACGATTTTATATAATAAAAGAAAAGAAAAAACCTAAAAAAACCCTTGAAAGCACAGAAAGAGCAGACTAAGGGCCGAGCCTCATTAAAACCTTTTCACGGAAAACCCAGTGGGAAAAACCGTGAAAAGGAAAAAGATTACTCGTCTAAACACAAGACGAAAGTAGGGAAGAGCGGAAGGAGATACAACTCCGAGATTCAGAATATCAACGAAAAAATCAACTGAATCCCCTAAAGAAAACGTCCCCGATAAACAGAGACAAAAACCAACGGAGTCCGACCAGTAGCGTCCTCTAGCCGAGCGTACACAAACCCGGAAGCACTCTACCGACACTCCATCCCTCACCAAACCAGGGCAGCACAAGCTCAACTTCATCCATCGCCTCAAAACCCACGCCTCTATCAGCGCAAGAACCAACGTTTCTGACGCAGATGGCTATGCGAAGCCATGTCAAGTCGAACCGTAGCCCTAATCTCATCAATCTCGTGCGGCCACCACCCTTCCGAACGTTGTTGGTTAGCCATTATATCTGCCGCCTTGTTTCCTTCTCTAAAGATGTGAGAAACCTGCAGCGAGAAAGCATCTAACATCTTTAAAATCCTATTCCATGCCGCCTTAAAACGCCAAGGCACATTCAAAGAACGAGAATTAAGAATTAAGATGTTATTTAATTTATAGAGACCATGTATGTGTAATATGTGACATGGATCACATTTTTTACTGACTCTCTCTTTTATGATAGCAACTCTAGTACGTCATTATAATTAGTACATAATAATTCCCTCCATATCAAAGTATAGATAGTCCTCTATTCTTCTCTTGAATGTCTTAAAATATAGTTCACTTTTAAATTTAAATTGCACTAAAATCTTCTTTTATTAAAATAACTTTATTTAATGTTTGCTAAGTTAATAAATGAAACAATAAATAAAGTTAAAATAAAATAATTACATATACATTATATTTTTCAAACAATATTAATTTTATTTTCTTAATATATATATATCTATAATTATATATTATCATAATTAATAAAAATCAGAGGAAAATATTACGATTTGTATAATATGTACTTTCTCCGTTGAGAATGGCATGTTAATTATTTTCATAAATGAACTGAAAAATGTTTTATAAATAAAAAATAAAATAAATATATTTTATTGACGGAGAGAGCATTATATACATAAAAAAAAGGACCACCTTTTTAATGATAGCAACCACCCTCGTACGTTCTTGATTAGTACAACATCACAAACTTCTATAAAAGCCCTAAATAAGAGTAGACTTCATAACCACACAATCACACTCTCAAAGACAGCCTTCTCAATCTTATCTTAACATAAATTAAAATTAAATATCAAGATCATTGCTCCAATTTTCTCTATATCCAAACCCTTATCTTTTGACTTTCGTTCTCTCGTCCAACCGTGATTAAATTGCATTTCTAAAACATGGAAAATTAATCCTATATATGAGGTAAGCTACACACACAACTTGTTCATTGTTAATTATCATCACATTTATACATCGATATATCTTTGCTTCACACACACACACACTAGATGGGATTGAAAAGGTGCAAGATTGGAGAAAAGCAGGGACAAAAACATAAGAGCAAGTTTGAAGAGAAAAAGGAGAGAGTTTGTGCTGCCTTATCATACCTATGGAGAAAAGCTAAAGCATTAAACGGGCCGGGCCGGGGGACGAGAACCGGGCTTCAATTGATGTTAGTGGATCCACACTTCTCTATTCCAGTCATTCCGATTAATGCTTGAATGCCAATTAAGAAGCTTCTTAATAAGTTTCACTGTCATAACCTAATTTATACTCTCCTACTCATGTTAGCTGTTACATCATCATTAGTGTGTCGTACGTATTAATTATCTAGCATACATGTATATATATATGGTATAATTCCATGTACTTCATTAATTTTTTTGGTATGTCCTTGCCGGTTTATGTAAATTATTGGTATATAGTTTGTGATCAGATTTTTTTTTTCTTTTTTTCAATATAATCAATAATGATTGCATTTACCTCTTTGATGACTCGAACTTCCGACCTATTAATTGAAAATTAGAAAGCAAATCAACCGCACTTTATTGTATAGTTTGTGATTAAATTAATTGTATGTAGTTTATAGTTCGAGCTTTGGAGTTATTCATAAAAATGACTTAATTTTTTAAAAATGCAAAAAAAAATATTTTTGAAGATGGTCTGAACTTTAAAAAATGTGAAAAATGACATTAACTTTAGGGCAAATGGCGTCAAAATTCCTGAAGTTTAGCGTGATTCTCGTTTTTCCCTTGACCTAAAAATCTCGCGTTAAAATCCATGACCATTGCTCCGATTTTCGTTTTTCCCTAAGTGACGTTTTCCGGCTATTAATTAGATGATGTGTCACCAATGTGGCACACTTATGCTGAGTAGATTAATTAGAAGCTATATGCTGAGTAGATTAATTAGAAGCTAAACGGCGTCGTTTTACGTCTTAATCAAATAACCTAATAGCATCAAAATACCTAAAGTTTGGCGCGATTCTTGTTTTTCCCTTGACCTTAACAATTCTCTAGACGCCGGACCGAACGTCCGTTGGGTTGGAAACGAGAACGAATCCGCCGGAAACTCTGCAAAAATTTAGAGCAGCAATCAACACCATCATATACATCTTCCATGCTGTATAAAACCCTAGTATAGAGAGAGAGAGAGAAAGAGAGACTAGTGATGGGTCCATGGTCCTCAACACGCCGCCTCTCTTTCCAGTCATCTCTCAGCCGTCGGACTTGCATCACTTCTCCTATCCTTACGATATGCTCATCTTCCGTCCATCCAATTCCATTGCCAACGCACCTTCGGTTGTTTTCAGCTTCAAGGCGGAGTGTTTTGGCAATTCTTCGTATTCAAATCTAAGAGTGTTTTGGGTATTTTTTTTGGTGAGGAACCCTAATTTGAAGAGGGATTTCAGTTCAATTTCATTTAATCCCAAACAAAATATAAAACGACAACGTTTAATGTTATGACTTAAACACAGTCGTTCAATTCGCCGGAAAATTAAGCCTACGTGGATATCTGATTGCCATGTCAGCATAAGTTTGGGGGAAAATTAATTTTATGAAAAAATTGATAATCGGCATCAAGTTCATGGATTTTAACATGAGATTTTTAGGTCAGGGAAAAAACGAGAATCGCGTAAAACTTCATGAATTTTGATGCTATTTACCCTTATCTTTAAAGTCATTTGTAAATATAATTGAACTTTAAAATATAAAAATAATCTAAACTTTAAAGTTATTTTTAAAAATAATCTAAAATTTTAAAAATCTAAAAAATAGTTCAAACTCTCATAATTATAAAAAATATCTTGAATTATGACCACGTGGAAAGTCTAAGGTCTATATAAAACTTACATGAAAATTCTAAATCACTTAGCGCATTCTAATAAAATATATAAAAATCCACTTTTTCTGTTGATCCTAATTAATCTCTCACAGAGAATTATATATCCTTAGCAATCATGCTTTCTTTACAATCAAATATAATTGAGCTTTGTTTGTTCCTGAAAATTTCGCCTATCCAAACACATATAAACTCACACACACATAAATTAATTAAAACTGACAAAGAGATTGATGCAGCAACTCGTGCAAAAGTTATAACTCACAGAAAGATTCTAACTGAAACTGGTGCAGAAAATATGAAGAACACAAGAACACCAACAATGATTACGCAGTTCGGTGATAAAATACCTATGTCTGGGGGGCTACGTCCAGGGTAAATTATCCACTAGTGATGATAAGATATACAAAGGACTTACACGCGCAAGCTCGTTCTCCCTAACCTCTATATCTTCCCAAACATCCACCAAGATGAATAATTGAGAGCAAATTAACAACTGGCTCCCTAAGCTTGAATGCTACACATTCAACACTTAAACCTAACAAATAAACTCTCTCCAACAGGCTGGAGCAATCGAAAACACAATAGAACAAACCCACGACCCACGCTTACAAAAGAAATAAGCCACAAACTAGAACACACTCATGTACTGTATGCTCTCTGCCCTAGCACGAAAATACTCTCAATATGAAGTAGAATATCAGAGAAAACAGCAGCAAATTCGAAATATCTTCATCGCCAATATACAACCAAACCCTAGAAAAAGTTTGGGCTCTTGGCGGGCTGCGGGCTCGAGGCGGAGGTCCATAATAAGGGTTCACTGAAACCCTAGGTAGAAGAACTCCCTTGCAAACTGAAGAACTAACATATATAAATTCGTAGGAAGGCCCAACAAAAACTCACAAAAAAAAGAAGCAAATAAGCCTTCAGGAACTTGCAACTGCAGTAGCAACTGTGAACTCCTGAAGACACTTCCTTTGATCCAATGACAACTAAACTTAGAGTATATAATGAAGGGTTGTATACTGAAAGCAAGACTTTATGCTTGTATACATTGATTCCTTAGTTCACTGTGATTCTTCTATCTGAAATATTGTTATTGCATAATCCTATTATAATCCAATTTATCTCATACTATAGATTATATGGTGTGTTGTAGATCACAGAAGATCATATAATTGGAAAAAGTTGAGATATAAATTGAGTTCACAATCGAGGCAACTATGGACGAGTTGTTGGTTTAGATTGTAGCATAAATGGATAAATAGTTTGTCTTGGCTATTTATTTATGCTAGTACCTTCGTGTATTGAACAGGATCACAGTGAGATGAATTCTTATATTCTGACTAATTAAGAATCAAGATCTCGGCGACTTAAATAATCTTAACCTTAGTTGGATTAATCGGTGTAAATAATATATTGACTATTGCTTTGATTTATCATGGGTGAGAGTTCTCTTGAAGCTCAATATACTCGATACTTTGGGTGATAGCAATTATTATTTGACATGCGATTATATTGCAATAAGGATCTGTGTCCTGCTAATAACAGGATGATAATATCCTCTCAAGGAACTTAATAAGTTTATCGTATTAAACCCTGCAGGTGGAATTAGTTCCGATACGATAATAAGTTTAAGTGGTAGCACTCGAGATGTCGTTTATAATTAAACGACTAATTAATTAATTAATTAATTGATCGTCAGAGGAATTAATTAATTAATGGATATTGGATATCTTAAACACGGGGATTAATTAAGTCTAATACTAGCCCCGACTCACCTAAAGAATAAAGAGGTAATTCAGTATTAATTTTCTAGTGGAATAAATTAATACTTGTGTCTCGATTTTATTCTGGACTGAATAGGAAAATCGAGCACTGGGAGGCCAAACTTTATTCAAGCTAGTAGATCCCCGCTTGGCCCAATAAAGGCTTCACTCCATATGGGGCGTCCGTCCATCTATTTCTCACTTAAGCCTTTGGGCTTTGTTTTAGTTTAATTAGATGATGGGCTTATTATTTAGGGTTTTAATACTCGGTATAAATAATAGGTACAACCCTAATTCTAATTACGTGTGACATTACGTGAGATAAAAAAGAGAGAAATCTGTGAGAGCACAGAAAGTGAGAAGCGGCGCGAATCCCTAGGAAACGGAGAGGACTTGAAGATCGTTGCCACCCAACGTCAAGTCTTGCCGTGGGAACAAGTTGGAAGATCAACACTGGAGTCGATCATTGCTGGATTTGCAAGTAAGATTCTATCCTCTTGCTATAGGCACATGATTTTTGTATGTATTCGTTTGATATTCGAAATGGATCACGGGCACGTGAATCATGTGTCAAAATATGGTTCCTGCGTATAAATACTCTTAGCAGTTCCAATTGAAGTTTCGAGACGTTTTCTTATTTTCTTCCTTTTTTCTTTACAAATCAAATATAATTGAGCTTTGCTTTGTGCCAATTGAAGTTTCGAGACGTTTTCTTATTTTCTTCCTTTTTTCGGATGATAATATTCAGAATATAAAGTGTGAATCAAACCCAAAAGATTCACATCATTTTTATATTCTTTTAAAATTAGTGTCATTTTGGCGAATGACTTCAAAAATATTTATGTCATTTTTTATATTTTCTAAAATTCATCCATTCTACAAATATTAATCTAAAATTTTGATCAATTTTTAAAATAACTCCAAATTTTAAATTATTATTCCATATTCTTTTAAAACAAATTACTCCTATAAATAACTGAAATGTTTAAATTTTTGTATTTTTCAAATTCAACCCATTTATGTAAATAATTCTAAAATTCAAGACATGAATTACAATTAATGTTTTGTATATATAAGTTCGTCCATAAAAAATAATCTCTTTTTATCATTTTAAAATATCTACAAAAATCAATTCATTCTCCACTTATAATACATTTAATTATTTTATTAAAATCTATATCATCCCATTCAAGAAATATTTTTTATGGACGAATTTCATTATTCATTTTATTATTTAAACAAAATTATATAAAAATAAATGATTATTATTATATAATACAAGCCTCAACTAATATTTTTTACTCCACAAAACATTGAAAAAAAAGTCCCCGAACCTTTCAAATAAAATGGAAAATAATTACAACGATCTGATCACAACAACTCAAAATACACGCCAAAAAAACACAAATTAAACTTCATTTGGTGAATCCGGCTGCTCACTTTGGGGCTGTCCAGCCCGGTGGATAGCCACCGTGAGGATACGCAGGAGCCGGCGGCGGAAAGGCGGAGCTGACAACCGGCTCCTGGTATCCTCCGCCGTGGTGGTGGTGGTGGGGGTGGGTGCAGCCGAGACCGCAGAGGCCGTGCTGGGCTGCGTGCAGCTTGTCGGCGGCGTGGTCGGCTTTGGCGGCGTGCATCTTCATCTTGGCTTCAGCTTCCTTGGCTTTCCTCCGCTCATGAGCTATCTCTCTCCCTTCCTTGGTCGGCGCCGCCGCTATCTCCGCCTAAATATAAATATAATTCATTCATTCACCGCATTAATCAATATGGGCTTTTGTTTTTATTAGAAGAATTTTGAAGAGATAAATAATTGGGAAATTTGCACCAAAATACACAAACTTTGCTGAAAATCCATATTTGACGCGATGTTAGAATTTTACATTTTAATACACCAATTTAAGAAGTTGTTCAATTTTGACACATTTTTCAATTCCGGCGACCGGCATTCTGACGTGGACGCCGGCGACCGGCATTCTGATGAGGGGAAGAAGGTGGTGGTGGCAGCTGGTGGCGATTTCGCCGGGAATGGAAGGCGGCGGCGCCGACAGGAGAGAAGAGGGAAGAGAGGTAGGGAGAAAGAGGGTGGAGGGCGGCGAGAGTGATGAGAGAGAAGGGGGAAGGTGACGTGTATAGAGAGAGAGAGAGTGGGGTGTGAGAGAGAGAGAGTGGAGTGTGTGTGTGTGTGTGACGTGGTGATGATGTGGCATTCCGGCGTCCACGTCAGAATGTCGGTCGCCGGAATTGAAAAATGTGTCAAAATTGAACAACTTCTTAAATTGGTGTATTAAAATGTAAAATCCTAACATCGCGTCAAATATGGATTTTCGACAAAGTTTGTGTATTTTGGTGCAAATTTCCCTAAATAATTAGATACCTTCTCTTGGGCTTTGGCTCTAAGGATTTCGACGTGCTCCTTGGCGACGGCGGCGCCGTCGGCGGCTTTCTGTTTAGCTGATTGCATGATCGATAAATGTAATTATTGTTAGTTGGCCCAAATTTGGCCCAACAAGCCCATGCCCTATCCTCCTTTTTGGCAGCCCTCCCATTTCCCCCTTCCAGTCGAAATTTAGTGCCCTTTTGGGGCTGTGACCCCTGCGCTTCTTCTCCCCCATGAACCTCTTCACCTTCCTTCTCTAGATCATTCTATGGTAGGCTATTTAAAGAGGCCTTGGTCTGTGGCTGTAGATAGGACGAAAATTGCTTAGTGTTCTTCCTTTGTGTGGAGGTGCTACCGGTGAAGGTGTAAGGCTTGTTGGCCGATTGTGGTGCCGGCGAGAGCAACGTCCCCTTTGTGATTCTTCGTGGCTTAGTGTGTGCGTGATCGAGAGGAAGAGAGCTGTACCTGAGCCGAGAAGATCGACGCCCCTTGTTCCTCTCTTTGTGTGTTTTTCCTTGCAGGTTGTCGAGGCTGCTGCTACCTCGTTGCTGCGCCGCTGTGCAGCTGCTGTTTTGCGGCTTTGTAGCTGCGCTGTGGCTGCCCAAAGTCGAAGGAAGCCTTCAACAACGACGACGAGGGTCGATACTCAACAGTGGTATCAGAGCCACGGTTGACCTCGTCGTGGCATTGGTAAGTCGGGGTCCTGACCTTAGGATCCCGCTCTGGTAAAGCGGCTTAAACCTCTCTTGTTTTTCAATTTCTAGTTGCTGCCATCTGGTGCAGTTTAGGCTTGGTGCTTATCTGCTGGTAGATATCTAGGATTCGTGTGTCGATTTCTGATTTAATTATTTTTTCGTTGTTACTATTCACGTGAATAGTGTTTTTGGTCTCTTATTTTTACTTCCGCGGTAAACTCTGTGGTTGTCAATCTTTGTGAGTCTTTGTGATTATTTGCTTCGTGTTGCGATGTCTTCTTTGGCAAATTATGGTTTAGCTCCTTTTAATGGTAAAACGGACTTCGGTTTTTGGCAGCAGAAAATGGAATGTATTTTAATTCAACAAAATGTTTATCAAGTAATTGATGATTCGTATGATGAAGATGTTGATGAGAAAAAGAAAACTCAATTGAATCGTCTTGCCTTGTCTGCTATTGTTCTCAACTTGTCTGAGTGTGTTCTTAGAAAAGTAGGGAGAATGACTTCTGCTAAAGAACTATGGTCTAAGTTAGAGGAGTTGTACACTGGAACCTCGTTGCCGTCTAAGATATTTTTGATTGAAAGGTTTTTCCGTTTCAAACTTGATTTGAATAAGAAAATTGATGAAAATGTTGATGAATTCACTAAGTTAGTTCAAGATATAAAACTGACGGGTGATAAACATATTGATGAGTATGCTCCGTATGCTCTTTTAAATGCTATTCCTGACTCTTACAGTGATGTTAAATCTGCTATTAAGTATGGTAGAGATAATGTGACGCTTGACACTGTTGTGAGTGCTTTAAAGAATAAGGAATTAGATTTAAATTCTAATATTTGTGTTCAAGAACCGGACAAAGTCATGCATGTTAGGGGTGAAAAGAGATTTAATGATAAGTCTAATCATAGATATAAGCCTAGGAAGTGCTATAACTGTGGTGAAGCTGGTCACTATATTAAGGATTGTCCTCACCCTAAGAAAAAACAAGATGTAGAGCATGCTAATGTAATTGGTAATGAAACCAATAGTGATGTGTTCTAAGGTGGAGCTCTTTCTTAATGCCTTAGTGTTGTTCTTTGTGATTGTTTAGGCTTTGTGACTATGTAGCTTTGTGACTATGTGGCTTTGTGAGTTTTACTTTGTGATGACCGTTTGTGTCGCATGTTATCTTCGTGATCATGTGTACTTTGTGATCTGTGCTAGCTCTTTGTGGCCCTTTGTGCTAGACTAACTTTGTGTTAGTGTGCTTCGTGCTTGGTGGTTGTCTTTCTCTTGTTTGTGTTTTGCAGGAATTGACTTGGTTAGTTTACCCGTTGACCTTTGTGGTCTTGTGTTTCCCTGTTATTTCTTTGTGATTTAACAGGGGGCTCGGCGATGATGATTATGGTACAGCTTCCTCTTTGATGCACACAATACCGTGATTGGGCCAAAGGTGGAGATATTGTTAGTTGGCCCAAATTTGGCCCAACAAGCCCATGCCCTATCCTCCTTTTTGGCAGCCCTCCCATTTCCCCCTTCCAGTCGAAATTTAGTGCCCTTTTGGGGCTGTGACCCCTGCGCTTCTTCTCCCCCATGAACCTCTTCACCTTCCTTCTCTAGATCCTTCTATGGTAGGCTATTTAAAGAGGCCTTGGTCTGTGGCTGTAGATAGGACGAAAATTGCTTAGTGTTCTTCCTTTGTGTGGAGGTGCTACCGGTGAAGGTGTAAGGCTTGTTGGCCGATTGTGGTGCCGGCGAGAGCAACGTCCCCTTTGTGATTCTTCGTGGCTTAGTGTGTGCGTGATCGAGAGGAAGAGAGCTGTACCTGAGCCGAGAAGATCGACGCCCCTTGTTCCTCTCTTTGTGTGTTTTTCCTTGCAGGTTGTCGAGGCTGCTGCTACCTCGTTGCTGCGCCGCTGTGCAGCTGCTGTTTTGCGGCTTTGTAGCTGCCCAAAGTCGAAGGAAGCCTTCAACAACGACGACGAGGGTCGATACTCAACAGTAATGAACTTGGAGCAATTCCAATGATTGATTTATATAAGAGCGATTCGACATTCAGCAAACAACACGTGTACATGCATGCAGATGCACTTATCCGCTTCAGGATTCATTACTACATTAATTTATCTAGGGCTCACATACCTATATAATTTGGGGTGTGAGATGACATTGATCGATTTTAATACTTTGGTATTTAAAATTTAAATTAATGTTACCTATAAGAAAATATTATTTGGTGAGTCCCTTGTGCAATACTACTATGGCTATCTATTTTTAACGTTTATTTCGAATTATTTTCATTATCTTTTTCTTCTATAATTTGATTTTTCATTAGTTGAGGAAGTGATGCAGGCAGAAGCTTAATTGAACGATAAGAAACAACAGAAATACAATTGAATCTCTACGAACTCAAATAGTATCTCTTCATTCTAAGAGGTTACAAGCTAATAAGGTGACATCATATACCTATTTCAAATAAATAATATTTCAGGCAACATATGTTTCCAAATTATACGAGTGACATGTACTGAAAAACCAATCATTTGAAGAAATAATGAACTGGAACCTTTTCTTTTCCTATCCAAAGTAAAAGATGTCTACTTTTCGTATTATTTGTTATCGTTTTAAATTTTTGTGCCTTTATTTTTTTGGCATAATTAATCATTTAAACAACGGTCAGAGATGAAATATACAAACCAGAACATCTGACAAGTAAATGAAAAAAAAGGTGTAAAGATAGTAATTGGGCTACGGTATAAACACTTAACATATAAAATACGAACAAGCTAAAATATATAAATTCTATGTAAAACACGTATGAATTTGTTGTGTAAATATATGAATTGTGAAAAATAAAATTTTTGTTACCTATGAGATTTGAACTCAGGACCATAAATTCATCCAACAAAGTGATGAATCAATCGTAAATCTTGATGATCTAAAAGCCGACAATGATTCTATTTTGTATTCTAAAAAATGTTTTTATTTTAGTTCACCCTTGACATAGAACCTAAGGACGCCGCTTGCTTCATGGTTCATCTTTGAACAAATATACATATATTTAATGAAAAATCTATTACTATTGAAGATAGACGATGAACATATTATCCTTAACTGGATATGGTTATTACAATTACTACATTCATCTATTACATCACATTATACACATACAAAAAAATTTCAATGGTTAGGACTTATAATGGTACAAATGTGAACAACTTCCAACCAAAAGACAGAAGCAAGTGGAGGGATTGTTTTGTCTCCCCCATATAATATGGCTACAATTTAATTTCATAGTTCCAACCACTATGCCATCTTCCAGTAATCACGAGAATATTCCGAGTGAAAACAGATTCACTCAACTGCATCATGGGTTTTTTCAATTGGGTCAAGAACCACTTACTTCTTTTAGGCAGAAAGGTCGTAGTGGGGAGTGTGTTTCAGCACCAACAACGGCCGAGGAGAACTGAACTCCCATTGTTCGCGACAGATGTAGTGATGTCGCATTCCACATCGCTCATCAACGGTGTAGAGTGAAAGGAGTGTTGATTTGGCCACCAAGCACCACAGCAGGATTTGCTTTCTGTGCCGTCTCCCTGCAGACTATATAACCAAGATAGGAACTGCCACCAGAAGATCAAACACCACTTTTCACTCGTTACCCTAATTCGTATTCCAAATGGCAAGCGAAAATGTCATCCATGGAAAATTTGAGGTCAAGATAGTTAGAAAAACCATTGTCAAAGCAGCAGATCCTTTACCAGAGAGGCATATTATTTCCCTTTCAAATCTTGACCTATTATCTGGCCGATTTCCAGTGACATACATTTACTTCTATAGTAAACCACAAAGCATTCACTCGATCAGTAATACCCTGATTGAATCTCTTTCTCAATGCCTCAGCCATTTCTATCCTTTTGCAGGTACGATTTCTGAAAATAAGAAATCAGGCGAACCTGAGATCATCTGCGACAATAGTGGAGCACTTGTCACAGAAGCACAAGCAAGCATTCCGCTGAAGGAGTTTGACTTTTACAATCTCAATCAGTCTTTCCAAGGGAAACTAGTCTCCACCGAACACTTCTTTCCAGTGCAAGTCCAAATCACATCCTACATCTGTGGAGGCATATCAATGACGTTCACATTTGACCATGCACTAGGTGATGCAAGTGCCTTCGGCAAGTTCCTGGTGACATGGTCTGAGATAGCCATGAAAAAACCAATATCTTGTTCCCCAGATCATAGCAGAGGTCTTCTTGCCAGGCTCCCTCCCAGATATGATCCGTCCTTGGATGAATCATTCATCACCTGCACCATGGAAGACATATGCAACATGCCTACAATTAGTATATTGCTCAAACGCCTGTATTATATAGATTACTCAAACATTGACAGATTGCAAAGACTTGCCAACACAAATGGGAAGAAAAGAACCAAAATTGAGGCTTTCTCAGCTTATATATGGCAAGTTATGGCAAAAGTTGTCGACAAAAGCCATAATAATTGCAGGATGGGGTGGTTAGTCGACGGACGAACAAGATTATCCAAGAACCAAAACTCTATGTCCAATTACATTGGTAATATGCTATCTCTAGCTTTTGCAGATTCAGATATCAAGAATTTAAAGCAAGGATCCATTGCAGATATAGCAGAAATAGTTCACAAAGCAATTACTACAGTAACTAATGAAGCACATTTTAGGAATCTGATTGATTGGGTGGAGTGCCACAGACCTGGACTGATGTTAGCAAAGAGTGTTCTCGGTCTCATGGGGCCAACAATCGTAATATCATCAGGTAGAAGATTCCCAGTTGCTGAATTAGACTTTGGATTTGGGAGTCCAGTTCTTGGAACAGCCTGTTCGACCATAGAAAGGCTAGGAGTGGGTTATTTAAATCAGAGGCAAAGTGCTAGAGGAGATGGGTCATGGACTGTCTCAGCAATCTTATGGCCGGAGATGGTTGAGGCACTTGAGTTGGATCCTAACCACATAGTTCAGCCAATGAATCTCAACCATATTCTTCCGTGATGCCTTTTTTGTCATGAATATCTAAGTTACGAAAATGGCTGTAGTAGTTGGTAAATAGGGTACTCTTCACCCTCGTGTACTAATTACTATATAAGACACATCTGTCGTTTTCCGCGTCAGTTTTATCATTCATCTGATTGATTTAATTTTAAACTGATCGCTGACATATGCAGTACTAAGAAACTACTAACTACTTATCCACTTTCAATTTCAGAAAAATCAAGGATGAAATTAATTTGAAAAGAATTTTGAAAACTAGGATATTTGAGCTGCTGAATAAAATTTATGTCCTGATATAAATATTCTTTGGAACATAAGCATTGAACAACCTTGATGGTGCTCAGAGAATAAAAAATGAGCCGGATAATATAAAAACCAAGCCAAGCATGTAGCTTAGCTTGCTGCTTGTCTGGGCAGATGATTGATAAAGAAGTTTCCCTTATCAATCTCAACATCTTATACATCATATGATCATATATTTTACAAAGACAGCTAGCCCAAAAGCGGCAGCACATAAAACTTGGAATTCTGAATTTTAGAAAAAAAACCATATATTGATCAACAAAGTAGAAAGAAATCAAATCAAGCTTTAAAAAACAAAATAAATATTTAACACTATCAAGGCTTTAATATTACCAACTGGCTTAAAGGCTCAGTTCATGACAACATAAAAGAAGGGAGAATCAATCTACCCACTCCAGCCCACAGCCACATCCCACCAAAAAAAACATTACATCCTAACAACTGAATAGATCCAATATGGAAACATGCAGCATTTTTTGCTATATCAGTAGTCCAGTACATAGTATCCATATTGCCAAAAGGATAATTAGTCACTCAGTCTCAGTCACAAAATGTAAATTCAAAACACCTATATCTTAGTTTCAAGGTAAAATGAAGTAAGCCTCAGACAGTTCATCAAACCCATTATTGTGAGTTGCAATAATCAAGTGAATGACTAGAAGTAATTCAACACTCAACCATATAGGACCCAGTCATAACCAACCACTGCTTGGGGGGTCAATAGAAGACTATTCAGGAACATTGTATAACCTACAGTACCATGTTAACGCCTATGACTTGTGAGTATTACTCCTTACTCTAAAATCTAAATAATAATTCAAGTTAAGGGAGCCTTTGGACTAATAAACCAAACATCAACTCACTGGCGATTCTCTCTAATTCAATTACAGCTGCTGGTCAAAACAGGAGTTCCAGTGCAAATCATGTGTAAGAATTTCATTCCCCAAGTGCCAATGGCTCTTCCAAAATTGTAGGATGAATCACGTCAAATAAAAAACTTTAAGCAATTGTCCATATCTCAGAGAAAAACACATGCATATTAACAGCAAAAATAAAAACCAAGCAATTCTAGTAGAGACAAAAATCAATTGAATATCTTAATGCAGAAGAGAACCAATGAGACCAGGAAGCATTTTGAGCAAATTACCGTACCTTGTAGTCCATGCAGTCTGAGATTGAATCAATGGATGTGCACTCAAGGTCAGCCCGGCGAAGTCAGATGCTGACAGACCTATTTTTTTGTTTGTTGGATGATCTCATGATCCAATCTTCATGTCCCAAAGCTGACATTGACATCCAGTAAATAGTTAATAATGTCACTATCATATGAAAGAAAAACAATGTACGCCTTCACATAAGCAGAAAATTACAAAAGGTTCAATTGTTTTTTCTCCTCTTCAAGCATGCAAGGGGGAATCTGATAAGATTCTAAGAACAAGGCTTTTCCCATATTTAGTACAAGAATAAAATCAAATTACCTGCAACGGTTCAAATAGACCCATTACACTAAGAGCACCTATACATAAAAGCTTAGAAGAAAGAATATAGAAGAGCTTCTTTCTGAGGTAACTATATACTACCTTAGCAACATTCGTTCAACAATTTATCCCTTACCACCAATTCAATTCACAAGGAGAAGCTGTAGACTTCAAGGTATTGTGATCAAAATAAAAATGTGATACAAATCTATTTCCAATTTTCCACTAACTGCTTAGAGGGTTCTTCTGATACCAAAGTGTATTTGGAAACATATTGGAGAGATCAAGGCAAACATATATAGTAACAAGAAAGAAAAAAAACAGTTTCTACACTTGAAAGACATAATATACCAGATGATATTCAGAAAGCTCTCCATTATTTAAATCAAGCTGGATCAACATATTTAGCACAATATATGTTTTCAGACAAAAACATTTGGTCTCCAAAATGTTAAGTGGTACATAATCAGAAATTCGTTAAGTTCAAAACAACAAATGAAACTAAAAAACGAACATACAGTATTTTGCAATCATAATATTCAAAAGGTCCAGTCAGTATATGCTCAGGGTGATAATTCTACCCAAGATTCTACATTGAATTTTCTGCATTGAAGTGTTTTAAGTGAACAAAATAAAACCCTCGTTTAAAGAAAAAGAACTATCATCCAGCCTGCTCCCTTTCCCACTAACTAATGGTATAGTGCAAACTACCCTACAAAGTTTCATACATCAGGGAACTTTCTGATCCTTGAATGTCATTTTCCTCAAAGACCCAAGACAACAGATATTTGAATTGAATGCATCTGAGCATGTCAAAAGATTGCCAAGAGCCACATACAAAATAACTGATGCTGCTGTCAAGCTATCAACAAGACAACAACTATCCTGAGAACACAGAAATACACTCATACACACAAAACAACAAAAAGAGAGTAACAGTTGCACTAAAAAAAAGCAACAACATACCAGAAAAGAAATAAGTAGAAGAAGAATAAGAAGAAAAGGAAGAAGGTGACCCAAAGAACATCAATATAAGGAATAAATAGATGAGTATTACTTTCTGAAGGATTGATTATAAGTATGTTCGAAAATTGCATGAAGAAAAGTAGAATAAAGGCCTACCAGTCCAGAGTTAGTCATTTTCAGTCTTTGATTGCTGGGACATACGGTGAACCAATGAAGTATGTGTAACATCATCTAAATTTATTCCTCTATCAGACATGTGTTCCCACAGAGAGAAAACTTCCTTTGCATCCCCTTCCTTGCTGAATCCATGTAACAGTACATTGAAAGTCACAGAATCAGGAGCGATTCCTTTGCTTAGCATTTCCCTCAGACTCTGAGCAGCCTCTGCCTTCCTACCCAACTTGCAGTACCAATAGATTATTATTGTATAAGTAATCTTGTTCGGTTGTATGTTAAATGAAGACATTTCCTGCAAGAGACTCGTTACTTCATTCATCTGGCCTAGCTTACAATAACCACCAATTAGTGCAGTGTAACATACTACATCAGGCTGCAAACCATCCTTTCTCATTTCATCAAGCAGATATGTCGATTCACCTACTCTGCCAAGATTGCCCATTCCATGTATTAGAGAAGTATAGGTGGCGAGGGTGCATGGAATACCTTTGCTTCTCATCTCATCAAGGAGTTTAAAGGCCTCTGGCATGTTTCCAACCCTAGAGTATGCTCTAATGAGTATGTTATATACAACAGAATTCGGCGTAACATTCTGCTGGAGCAACATATCAAGGAAATTCATAGCCTCTTCAAACTTATCACGATTGCAATACCCACCTATCATTACCGCATACAAATAAACATCCGGAACAAGATCATTCCTTCGGCATTCATGCCAAAGCATCAGAGCTTCATCCATTTTACCCTTTTTAAGTAATCCGTTTATCAGCACGTTGTATGTCACGGTGTCTGGAGAGATTCCTTTATCAATCATTTCTTCCTTGAGCTTAAAGCCAATCTCCAACCTATCCTCTTTGCAACACCCATAGATTAGTGCATTGTACGTGAAAGTATCCAAACTAACACCACAATCCGACATGCTCTTGATGATAGATTTGGCTTCTTGCAGCTTACCAATTTCACAAAGTCCAAAAACAAGAGCGTTTGAGGTCACTGTATTGGCAGCAACTCCTGTACCCTGTACACCATAATATAGTTTCAAGGCTTCTGAATGCTTATGATTCCGGCAAAGTCCACTCATCAAAGTTGTCAGCAACACATTGCGAGGCCTCAAATTCTTAAAGATCATTAACATGGTATACCTAAGAGCTGAGTCAAATCTTAAGTTTTTACATAATCCATGAATGACAGAATCTATAGTACCTAAGTTTATACTTAAACCTTCTTCTATCATCTTTCTTAAGAACTGATCAGCTAAATCTATTTGATTGTCCTTGCAGAGTCCATTTATGAGAGTATTATAAGTAACTGAATTTGGAATAACACCTAGTAATGACATATCATCCTTTAACTTCACGGCAATTGCCACATTTCCCATCTCACAAAACCCATGAATCAATGTGTTATAAACAACAACATTGGGAATAAGCCCCTTACTTGACATCTCTGTCAAGACACAATCAGCTTCACCGTATTTCTGAAGTTTCATCAGACAGTTAATCAGCACACCATAAGTAACAAGAGTTGGTTTCATCCCCTTATCTACCATTCTCTCCTTAAGCTGAAATGCCTCTTCCAGTCTCCTACTTTTGCAAAGGCCATGCATAAGGTTATTATATGTAACAACATTCGGCGCAACGCCTTTACTCTCCATTTGCTTAAACAGTTCGATTGCCTCCTCAACCTTACCTCTTTTGCACTGTGCATTTATTGCAATACTGTATAAGTAAACATCTGGCGAAAATTGGCTCGAAACAATAGTAAAAACTTCATAGCCTTTCTCCGGTTCGTCTCCCTTAACAAGTGAGCTCATAAAAAAAGTGCAAGTCCTGAAAGATGGGACAAATCCTCTACTGGCTAACAGCCTAAACACATCCATTGCAACATCAAACCCCAAGCTCTTAAGGTCACTAGCATAAAGATGAACCAAAATATCAAACCCTCTGACCCCTCCCCTAAATTGCTCCGAACCCAAACAAACATCCACCAAAACAGTGGCGATCTCCCTATGCAAATCCACAATATCATCCCTCAATGTCATGGGCAAATTCCCATCAATAAATCTTTTCAAGAGCAATCGAGCAGCTGCATCAAGATTCTTAGAAAGTAACAAGTGGAACAATACACAATAGGATCTAAGCGTGAATTTAAAGCTGTGGCCGTTCCCCGCAATGTAAAAGAACTTCAATGCAGTGGAAGGATCAACATTTTTATGAATTTCCCAGAAAATAGAATCAAATTGATGAGGATTCAAATCTTTTAGCAAATCGCTACACTGAAATGAATTCAAACTCGGTGCCGATAGAATAGAAGACAAACTTTTCGTGTCAAGAAACCGCTGATCAAATGCAGCTGAAGCAGGGGGCGTCGCCACGAAATCTGATTGGCACGCTTCTTTCGGTTTAGGTTTTGTGTTTAGATTTTCCGGTCGTTGTAAAGGATGGGGCCAAACGGTTAGGGGTCGTTTGATCGGAGGGAAGAGTATTGCGGCGGTGTTGATGGCGGCAGCGGCAGCGGCGGCGGCGGCTTTCTGGACCGCGGATCTTCTCATCTCCATGTAGAGCTTGGATGTGTTTGGAATGTGTGGAAAAAGTGGAGGTCTAGAGAGGTGGTGTGTTTTTGGAAAGAGGGGATGGTGGCGGCGACGCCATCAAAGTCGGGAGAAGTTTTTTGGTAGCGGAAGAGAAGAGGCCACGAAGGGCGAGTGAGAGAGAACGGGTCCTACACGGGTAACGGGTCGGGTTTCTGAATCTATCAGATCCAAACACCGTAAACCCTCTGACTGGGTAGGAGTAGAGTGGGAGGGAGAATCAGGGTTTATGAGCCTAAGAGCTCAAGAAAACAAAAATTTGACCCGAATTTTATATTGGCCCGCGTTTTATAGTTTTGATAATGGCCCAGTTTATATTTTTCGGACATCCGTATGGTGTGGATGGAAGGACACGAGTTTTAACAAAAATAGTGAAAAATATATACTTCTTCGGTCCTTCAAATAATTTTTGAGTATGTGACGTCATGAGTTTTAAGGAAAAGTTGTTAATTATATTGGTAGTTGAGAAAAAATGTTATACTCCCTCCGTCCACGAATCATCTTCTTGTTTGCCTCTAAAATTTTGTCCACCAAATAACTCCATACTCTGCTTTTTGGACATATATATCCTTCCTTTATTTTTAAATTACGACCTTCTACCAATTAGGCCCACCACACTACTCACTAATTAATCTCACTTAATTAGGCTCATCTAATTAAATTGGCTAACAGCTGTCAGCCTCTTTAATTTATTTTACCATTTTCGGCCCACTTAAAATAGGGTTGCTTCCCTATTTTATTCCCTAAAATGGGAATTGGAACCAATTCGGCGCAAACCCTAACTTCTTGAGTAGCGCCGCTTTCCCTTTACTTCCTCTTCTCCGATCTTCTTCTTCCTCCCACCAGTTGATGTTCTATGGCTTCTCTTCCGACGTCTCCTCCCACTTATTCAATTGAGAGGGTTGTTGAATCAGAGGAAGTCGATACATTTTTCGTCTATCCCTCCATGGAAGATGTAGTGAATAAGTATGTGGCTTCTCTTGAAGAGGTCGTGCCGGAGACTGAATCATTCGTGTCGGAGACTGAATCATTTGTGCCGGAGACTGATTCATTCGTGGTGGAGACGGAATCCATGGTTGAGGAGACTGAATCTTTTGTAGATTCCACTCCGGCAATTGGATCTGTTGACCCGTGGTCGCCGCCGACCCCTACTCCACCTCCAACGGCACCGGCACCCGGATCTGTGGAAGAAGCCATTTTTTACAATTTTGCTCAGTTTGAAGCCGAGAAATACACGAAATACGTAGGTATTTCGGAGTCCATCGGCGATGATACTGAGTACCAAGCATGGTTTGCTGTCGGTGGCCTCGTCTCTGACGTACGGCCGCTGCCCCGCATACCGCCGCCGCCTTCAGATCCCTGTCCGCGCCGCCGCTACCTTAAAACCCTAGCCATCTATTTTCCTTGCATGCTAGATTTGCTCGATTAAGGTGATATCTTAACTGAATCTATCGTCTCTTTTGTTTTGTTGGTGGCTGGTGATGCCTATGGGTCTGTTGGTTGGCTGGTGATGCCTATGGTGTTTGTTGTTTGCTAGTTGTGCCTGAATATATGCGCTGAATATGTTCTCTGTATGTGCTCCGGTGATGTTCTTGTTGAACATACAAAGTCAGGAAAAGAAGTATACAAAGTCAGAAATGGAGCATGCAAAGTCAGAAATGAACAAAAATCCCTTAATCATAGGGATTTTTGTACGACTATCATCTTCCCTTTGTAGTATAAAATGAATGATTGTAAATCAAAGAAAGATATCAAGTAATACAATTACAATCTTTAGTTTCTCTTTCTCTCTGCATTATGATGATACCATGTTTCAACATGGTATCAGAGCAGGTTCAACCCTAGGAACTCAGAAACGAATCATCATCGTTCATAATCCAAAACCAAAACCGTTCCTAGCCAATTCACCAAATCAAGGCAGACCCTGTTCTTCATTTCCTGAAAAAAAAAATGCCAGGAGAGATTGAAACCATAAACCAAACAGATTCAAATAACCCAAATCCAAACAGAATCCACAGAATGGGTCGAAGAGACCCAAATCCAATCAACTGCAATGAAGAAGGGATTAATAAGCACCGAAAATTAATCGGAAATTGCCGATTATTTCAGTTCCTCCCTGGATTCGATGGCAGATATGATAAACTTTGTCGGGACATTCTCAAGAAAGTTCTCATTCCCTCAGTCGAGTCGGCGTTCTCAAAAGTGAGGTGGGAGGCCGCCCGGCTACAGCCGGCAACCAACCCGGACCCTTCATCATCGGGTTCCAGCAGCGGCGATTTCTCGCCGGCGCCGATGCACGGCGCGCAGCTCACCGTCGCGTACCAGGGCGTCCCCGGCGCGTACAGCGAGGCCGCCGCCGGGAAAGCGTACCCTAACTGCGAGGCGATTCCCTGCTGTGAGAAAGCTCACACTAACAAAGGCGCATGGACTAAGGAGGAGGACGACCGGTTGATCGCCTACATCCGCGCCCATGGGGAAGGCTGCTGGCGCTCCCTCCCCAAGGCCGCCGGCCTCCTCCACTGCGGCAAGAGCTGCCGCCTCCGCTGGATCAACTACCTCCGCCCCGACCTCAAGCGCGGCAACTTCACCTCCGTCCCGACCTCAAGGGCGGTCAAGAGAGAGAAGTGCCCGGATTTGAATCTTGAGCTGAGAATCAGCCCGCCGTATCAGCAGAATATTCAGACTGGAGAGGAGAAGAAAAGACACGAAAATGGGGAAGGAGCGGCGCATGATTGTGGAGGAAAAGGAAAAATAGGTATAGGGTTTGGTGGCTTGCCACTAAACCCTTCAACTTTTGCTAAATTATTAAATAGACCCCACTCTATGCAAAGTGACCTCCCTACTATTGTTAAATATCAGATTGGCCCCCATTTGCAACCTAGTCCTCCATTATCTAGAGATTTATACAAAATACCCCATAAATTACAAAACCACCCCAAACCTCTACATAATACTAAAAACACCTCTCAATTATGTAGAAATTCCCTAAATACTTCCGCTGCATATCAAACATCTTGTGATAATAGGGATAGAGATAAAGGGTGGATTTTTGATTGTGGAGCCACTGATACAATGACTTTTGATAAAACTGATATTATTAAGTCATCAACATCACATCGTACGCATGTTCAGACTGCAAACGGTGATTTGACTCGTGTTAAAGGAGCCGGAACTATAGAAATTTCCCCTACTTTACATCTCTCAAATTGTCTTTATGTCCCGTCTCTTTCACACAAACTCTTATCTATTAGCCATGTTACAAAAGAACTCAATTGTACCATGATAATGCATCCCCACTTCTGTTTGCTTCAGGATATCAGGACGGGGGAGATTATTGGGCGTGGCACTGAGCGAGATGGATTGTACTATGTGGATGAGATAGCTCAACAAGGCAAGGTGATGCTGGCTCACGGAACTGCTGACCGAGAAGCCTGGCTTTGGCACCGTCGGTTAGGGCATCCATCCATGGGGTATCTTAAGCTTTTATTTCCTAAATTAATAAAAAATAATGAGAATTTATCTTGTGAAACTTGTGTTTTAGCTAAAAGCCACCGAAAATCTTTTAAGCCTAATGACACACAAGTAAACTCCATATTTTCTCTTGTTCATTCTGATGTTTGGGGTCCTTCACCCGTGGTAGGGGGACAAGGTTTTAAATATTTTCTGTTATTTATTGATGATTGTACTAGGACTCTTAAACTTCAAACACCATTACAGAAATTGTCTACTCTGGCCTCCATACCTCTTGTCCTTACACTTCAACCACGGGTCTTTGGGTGCTCTGTTTTCGTTCACATTCCTAAACATGAACGCACCAAACTCTCTCCTTGTGCAGTCAAGTGTGTGTTTGTAGGATATGGAGTTAATCAAAAAGGATATAGGTGTTACAATTCCAAAACCCGTCAAATCATCACCACCATGAACTGTGATTTCCTTGAAACTGAGTATTTTTACGATAACCACCTTACCAGTCAGGGGGAGAGTGAGAGTGAGATCGACTTGTTAAGATGGTTACCAATGCCAGTCTCGGAAGCAGATCCAGCAGAAAAAGTTAACCTAGCCACCGAGCTTACTTCATTCACATCTGAGCAATCCAATCCACCGCCGCCCCAAATATCTTCTTCGCCACTGATATCTGAGGTAAGAGATTCTGAACCTATTACTATGATTTCGGGTTCTACTGATCCTGTTTCTCAAGTGGTTGAAGAAGAAGAACAGGAAGTACAGGAGGAGCATACCATGGGTGCAGACAAGGAGAGATATGTGTTACCCCCTAGAAGTACTCGAGGAATTCCTCCTAAACGTTATTCACCAGAAAAGTTTGGGAAGAACTCTCGGTATTCTATTGGGGGTATCGCCAAAGGAAACCTATCCAAAACTGCCGCTGCCTATGAAGTAGCTTTGTATGACGAAGAGATCCCAAAGAATGCGGAACAGGCCATAAAGATTCCACATTGGAGAGATGCCATGAAGAAAGAAATAAGTGCACTGAATCGAAACCATACATGGGAGAAGTGTAGACTACCAAAGGGGAAGAAAACTGTAGGATGCAAATGGGTCTTCACAATCAAAAGGAGACCGGATGGATCTATTGAGCGTTACAAGGCTCGATTGGTCGCAAAAGGATACACACAGATGTATGGGATCGACTACGAGGAGACCTTCTCACCTGTTGCAAAGATGAACACTGTCAGAGTGCTCCTCTCAATTGCTGCTAATAAGGACTGGGATCTTCATCAGTTCGATGTTACAAATGCTTTCCTTCATGGAGAGCTTGAAGAAGAGAGAGAAGTCTACATGGAGGTGCCTCAAGGTTTTTCAGGAGATTTTGGAGAGGGTGAAGTTTGCAAGTTGAAGAAAACCTTATATGGGCTCAAGCAGTCTCCCAGAGCTTGGTTTGGAAGATTCACCGCAGCCATGAAGAAGTTTGGGTACCAGCAAAGCAACTCAAATCACACTTTATTCTTAAAGAAACGAGGTGATCTGATCTCTTGTTTGGTCATTTATGTTGATGACATGATCATAACAGGGAATGACACAGAGGAGATTCAGAAGTTAAAAGAAAGCTTGTTCAAAGAGTTCGAAATGAAGGACTTAGGAAAACTAAAATACTTCCTCGGAATTGAAGTTCTCAGGTCAAAGAAGGGGATCTTCATCAACCAGAAAAAGTATACTCTAGATCTCCTAGCTGAAACTGGGATGCTAGACTGCAAGCCAGCAGAAACTCCTATTATCGTAAATCATGGGCTACAAATTGTGGAAGGAGCTCAGTTAGCCGATAAAGGACAATATCAGCGTCTGGTAGGGAAACTAATCTACCTTTCTCATACTCGACCTGACATTGCTTATGCTGTTGGTGTTGTTAGTCAATTCATGCACCAACCACAGGCTGACCACATGGAAGCTGCGCTAAGAATTGTGAGATATTTGAAGAAGACTTTTGACTATGGAGTACTGTTCAAAAAGACTGGACACCTTGAGATACAAGCTTACACCGATGCTGACTGGGCAGGAAACCCGAATGACAGAAAGTCAACAGCTGGATACTTTGCATCTATTGGAGGCAACCTTGTCTCATGGAGAAGTAAGAAACAAAAGGTGGTTGCTCTCTTAAGTGCAGAATCAGAATTCAGAGGGATCAAAAGCGGGTTAACTGAAGTCCTTTGGCTAAGAAGATTGTTGATGGAATTAGGCCTTCATCCAACAAAGACGTGCAAATTGTACTGCGACAACAAGGCTGCCATTAGCATATCTGAAAACCCAGTTCAACATGATAGAACTAAACATGTCGAAGTGGATAGGCACTTTATCAAGGAGGAGATTGAGGAAAAGATTGTGGAGCTCCCGTTTGTGAGGTCTGAAGATCAGCTCGCTGATATCCTAACCAAGGCTGTGGACTTCAAAAGTTTTTCAGAAGTTCTCTCCAAGTTGAGTATCGGAAATCCCGTCACTCAACTTGAGGGGGAGTGTTGAACATACAAAGTCAGGAAAAGAAGTATAGAAAGTCAGAAATGGAGCATGCAAAGTCAGAAATGAACAAAAATCCCTTAATCATAGGGATTTTTGTACGACTATCATCTTCCCTTTGTAGTATAAAATGAATGATTGTAAATCAAAGAAAGATATCAAGTAATACAATTACAATCTTTAGTTTCTCTTTCTCTCTGCATTATGATGATACCATGTTTCAACAGTTCTCTGGTGCTGTGTATATGTTCTCTGAATACTTGTTGTTGGTGATGCCTGCATTTCAGATTTTAATTGATTACTACTGATACTATAAGTTGGTCTTAGTCAGCCCCAATGATGATGTATAATCTGAGGGGAATTGTTTACCTTTTAAGAGAGCCATCACTAAGTTTATGACTTAGTTTGGAGGTTTCTTATGATGTAAACATACAAAATGCCTTACACTTAAAAAGTTTACATTCCAAACATACAAAATGAAGCCATGGAATGATGTTTGGTTTTGTAAACCCAACCCAAAATGGAATTCCTACACTACTCTAACTGATTTGCACATGCATGAACCCCTCCATGATTTCTTGCATCTCTTCTTCCTCCATGGTTTGATGTGTTGCCTCTTCATAGCTGCCATTATCTTGTAGACCCTCTAGGTACTCTACACACTCCTGCACTAGTACTTCATCAACTTGTAGAGTTTCTGGTAGAGTCCCTGCCCTTTTTTCATGTTCTTTAATTTGATAGGAATGCCTGCTGCTTGCTACGCCGCTGCCTCCTTCCAGATCGTATAGATCGTCTTGTCACTTGTGTTGAAGATGCTGGCAGCCTCGTGCTTAGCCCCGTACTTCAATTTGCCGTTCGAACTATGTTGCAATAGCCACTGTGCTATTTGATTCCTTTTGTCTTCAGTTAGTTTATTGCTTCCCCTAAATTCTGCCATTTTGTGTTGTTGAGAACATTGAATGAGTTCAACTACTACTCCATGTATTTATGGACTAAGTAAGTAGGTAGGTGTGGTTTAAAATTCCCTCCAAAAATTTTGGAGGGTGTTACTATACAAGGTGGCGTCACTTTAGCTTTGTAAATCACCTTTAATTCATTTTCAATGAAGTCGGTTTTTTCTCTTTTTGCAATCTCTTTATCTGTTGACATTTAATTTTGTGCATGCATATGACATCAATTTATGTTTTCCAGCATTAAATTCATGGATATTAGACCAAGTGTCTAATTAAATTCGCAGCAGATTTTGCACTGTTCTGTAAATTTAAAAGATAAATTAAAAAACCTAAGAACAAATTTAATTAAACATTAAAAAAAATCAAGAAATAGCTTAACGAAAAAAACAAAAATAATTTAAGTCAAAACTTAAAAAAAATGCCAAATAGTTAGTGAAAGATTACTAAAAGTAATCACAATACATTATCACTACCATTTTAGTCTTTTACACCACTTTTTTTAGCTTTCTTAAAACCGGTGCCGAACACCAAATAGGAAGATGATTCGTGGACGGAGGGAGTAATTAGTATTGAAAGCGGTAAAAATATGTATAATTAGCATTGAGAATTATGAAATGTTAAAAAGTAAGAATAAATAAAGTATTATTAGCGGTGGAGTAATATCCCAAAATGGATAGGAGGTTATTCGGGGGATGGAGGGAGTATAAATCTGGACAAATCGGCGCTGAGATACGACGTCGTCATTTTTTATTTGAGGAAAATAACCAAAAACTAAAATATGAAAGTGAACGATAAAAATTTATCTACAAATTTCACAAATTCAGAAAGCAAATTTTGTCTTTAAGATTTCGGGATTTCAAAAAGCCAATTTCATAATTCAGAGAGCCAAATTTAGAAATTCGGAATATAAAAAATGGATCAAAAATTGAACAGTGAAGATTAATTTTTATAGTGAGAAATTGTCCTCGTCAAAATTCAGGCATTTCAAGTTATTTGGGAAAAAATGAAAAACGAGTCAAAAATTTAATAAGTTTAAAGTTCATGTATTTATAACTATATTTTAAAGTTCATGTTAAATACCAAAAGAAAGTAAAGTTCATGTATTTATAACTAAGATTTAAAGTTCATGTTAAATACCAAAAAGTGAGTAAAATTCATGTATTTAGAGCAGCCATAATAGGGGCTCAATAGCCGGTGCGAGCCTCCATTTATTGCACCCCTCCCCAATGCCGCACCAACGATGCAAAGAGGCGAAGCGCTGGGGCTCCGGGTGCAGCCTCAGGCGCGTGTGCCCACCTCCCACTTTTTCGTATTTTACATTAAAAAAAATTCAAAATTTGAAAAATCTGGAAGAGAGACGTTGGGTTTTGGCCGTTTTTTTCGGCCGTTGCCCCCTCCCCCCCCCCCCCCCCTTTTTCTTATTTTGCTTCTATAAATATGTTCATTCCCTATTTCCTCTCCTACTACTACTATACTTCATCTTCTATAATTTATACTCTCACAAAACCATGAAAGAAGATTGGAAAAATTATTGGCGTGAACACCCCCAAAATCCATCTCCCAAATTAAATTAAAAATAAGAATAAAAATAAATAAAAAATGAAAAGTAAATCTAGTGAGCCAAGAGTGGGCTCTCCCATTGTGGAGAGTGGGTGCAATAGGAGTGGGGACCACAATTGTGCACCCACCTTGGCTCACCATTGTGGATGCTCTTATATACCAATTACCCTAATATTATTCATCTACTTTTGGTGTGCTTATAGAGTCATGGGAGTAAAAAGTACTCCCCCCGTCTCATTCCAATAGACTCATTTTTCTTTTTAGGATGTCCCACTCCAATAGGCTCATTTTCTTTTTTGGGCAAAAAAAATTATACTTAATTGGTGTGAACCACACCACTTTACTACCAATTTCCTACTAAAAAGTAAATTTTCTTAATCTTCGTACCCAAAAGAAGTGAACCTATTAGAGTGGGACGGAGGGAGTAATAAAATAAAAATAGTGAAATTCTATTTTATAGAATTTAAGAAAAAAGAAATAAGGGATTTTAAGGTAGAGTTTTTCTTCTCTCTATCTTTCTCACTGTAGTGAAGCGACACATACGATACGATGAAGCGCAATCTGTTGGTAAGACGTTTCTCCTCCAACCAATAGGAGTCATCTAGAGAGTTAGCTTGTGAGTTGTTTTTCCTTTATTTGAGTAACAACAATTTATAAAAAAAAAAAATTACAACTAAAACAACACACCTAAAAGAAGAAAAAAAGTGTGTGTGTTGGCTAAGCAGTAAGGCGTTAATGTCCAAGTCCAAAGGTCTTGGGTTCGAGTCCCCTGTGGTGCGACCTCTATATATAATATAAAGCAGCAGTTCAACGGTAACAATTTACCGGCAAATTTTGAAAATCAGTTTTCACTTCTAACTAATTAGGCTTATTTTTCGGCTAACACAATCTTACCAGTTACCACAATTTATTTCATGTTTTATTTTTTTGCCACTAAAAAAAACTCTACCTTTACCACTAGCAAATAACTACTCCCTCCGTCCCGGTTCAATAGTCTCATTTCATTTGGGCACGAAGATTAAGAAACTTGTTTTTTTAGTGTAAAAGTGAGTAAAGATGTGTAGGACCACATTGTTTGTAGTGTAAAATCATTACCAAACATAAAAATGAGTCTATTGGAGTGGGACGTCTCGAAAAGAAAAATGAGACTATTGGAGTGGGACGGAGGGAATACTGTTTACCATTTCCACTCTAAAATAAATTTTTAGCTTTTTTATATTTTGTTTTTGTTATTTTCATTTTCTTCTTTTTCCTTCTAAAATTGTAATTTAACAATGATAAAATATTAAATATATATTAAATTAAAAATCATGATAAGAATAAAAATGTTATAGGAATTAAAAGTCTCAAACTTATTTCATTTTTATCTTTTGATTTTATTTTATTTATATGTTTTTTATATTTTTATTTATTTCATTTGCTTTATTTTCATTTTCTTCTCAATTTTATTTTATTTTCTTTATCACGAAAATCTGACAAAAAATATCTATATTTATATAATATATGAAAAAAAAACAGTTCTAACAGTAATATTTTTCCATCAATTTATATAACATTTTTTCACCAACTTTTCTCTTCTTTCTCTTCTATTGTTTTGTGTTTTGATTATTTTCTAAAAATTATCAAAAAATGATCTTTAATTTACAAAATCATCAAAAATGAATTTGAAACTAATAATCTATGGTAAGTTATAGTTTTAAAGAAAAACCTTTTCCCTTCCCTCATAAAATTAAAAATAATATTTGTTCTCTCTCATCTCTCCTAAATTTAACATGCGATTTTTTCTCTCTCTTTGCTTCCCTTTATGTATTAAACTTATTTACTTTTCTATATTTTTATTACATAGCAATCTTTGTGTTTTTTTATTTAAACATATTTTTTTAATTATATATTTTTTTAGTGCGATTAAGGATAAGGGGATTACATTGGTTTGTCTAAGAACTATTTAATTTTAAGAATAAAAATTTTAAAATAATAAATTTTAAAAAGAATAATTTATATTAATATTAATATAAATTTATAGATGAATAATTTGTTATAGGGATTAGCTACAATATTAATTCTTTTTAAAATATAACCTAGGAACCATTTTCAGCCTGTAGATTATCAAGATCTACGGGTGAATTATCACTTTATTTGATGAATTCAAGTTCTTGGGTTCGAATTTAATAGGAAGCTAAAATTTTAATTTTCGAAATTCAAATATTTACACATCAAATTTAAACGTATTCTACATAAAATTAAGAATAATTCAGAGGTCCATAGTTTAAAATGGTTTATATTTTAAGAGGGTTTTGTGGTGTAACCCCTCAAATCAGTTATATATCTGAAAAAATATATAGAATTTGATTTATATGTCTAAAAAATAAAATTTCAAATTCGGTTTAAATTTTAGTTATGTTTGTGTAAGAATTATTAATTTATTTATATAAACTTATTTGTCTATCTTTTCTTGATTATATTTAATATTAGTTGATATTTGTATTTTTTTTTTTTTGACTTGGGGGAGTTGGGGAGGGGGAGCAGTGGGGTTTGAACTCGGGACCTCACTGTTCACACACAGGAGATCGCACCGTTTGGTGTATATATTAAAAATCTCATAGTGTGTTTTTTGTCGTAATTTTACTTTTTATCTTTATAAATTTAATTTATTACTATATGTTACTCATTAAATTTAATATTGTACTCATTAAGTTGATAATATTGTTAATATACATATTTTAAATAAAATAATATTTAAAATTAATATATACATTATTTTTGGTTATCAATTAATTCACTTCATACATAACGATACTTTGATAATTATATATATACATATATATATATATATATATTTAAACTTATAAAGTATGTCATGGTCCGTACATGTACATCGCATGAGAGGACATACTAGTTTATCAAAAAAGAAGAACGAAGAAAAAACACAGTGAGGTAGCTTTTCACGGGCCTGGCTCAGTAGCTTGTAGATAGTAGGCCGTGACAGGCCGGCCCATTCAATTACAGTGTGTAAATGAGAAGTCAAATATGCAAATTTCAGCAAAAACAGCGCGGCGAGGGAAGAGGCAGAGAGCAAGCACTAGAGAGAAGAAAGGAAAACCCTCAGCGCCATGGCAGACGAAGATTATGATATGGATGGAGGGTTCGTAACCTTTTTGAATTTTCTCAATTTTCTACTCACCATAAACGAACCAAAACATCTTGTTTCACACGATTAGGGTTTCATGTGGGTTTACAAAAAAAAATATGAAATTAAATAACAGAAACCTTTGATTTTTCAATAGGTACGAGGATGAGCCACCGGAGCCCGAGCTTGATGTGAGTATAGCTTTGTTTTTGTTAAATCACTTTTTTTTGTTTGCATAAATAATACTAATAGTTAATAATTTTGGTTTTATTATGTAATTTGCAGGAAGGGGCAGAGATAGAGGAAGACAACAACGCGGCTGAGGAGATACCGGACGCCGTCGAAGGCGAGGGAGATGAGAAGCAGGAGCAGGAGGCTGTGGAACGCCCTCGGAAAACGTCCAAGTATATGACTAAGTATGAGCGGGCGAGAATTTTGGGCACACGGGCTCTGCAGATTAGGTTTGGGTTTCTACTGTTTTTTGAGGTCTTAGCTTGTACATTCGCTTAATTTTGCTATAATTTTGGTTATTTCTTACATTTGGGTGTGTGTTTTGGCAGCATGAATGCACCTGTGATGGTGGAGTTGGAGGGCGAAACTGATCCACTGGAGGTAAGAAGTTCGATTATGTATATGACATGTAGAAAACTATTTTTTTGGTTAAACTATTCTCATCACTGATCTCGAATGCGTAAATTGTTGAAGTTTTTGAGTTGTGGTTGAGTTGAAAGTAAAAGTTCTATATCATTGAGTGGCCTTATTTGATCTAACTTGTTGGAAAATTCGGATTTGAAAGGATGGAATTGTTTGGAGGCTGATGGATAGATTGATTTATTATGATTAGAGTTAAATCTTGATAAACAGGACAACTAGATTATGATATAGATAAATGTAACCATAATTCAAGAAGTGAGTAGGAGTTGGATTTTTTCACAAATAATTAGAGTTTTAGGGAAGATGTAGGAGAAGTAGTGTTTTTTAAGATGAAAAGAAATTTTGCAGAGGTGAAATTCTCATCCGGCATATATGAAGACAATTGAAGTCCAATTAATAGGTTATGTGCTTACCATTTTTAGAAAGAGAAGGACAGTGCCTTCTCTTGTTCTACTTGAACTTTCCATATTTCTGGAGTGTTGTGTTGTAATATGGCCTTTCTTAAGGCAAGTTCCTAATGCTTTTTTCTTTGTACTGTTATATTCTGGACCTGGTTCTTGAGTTTGTGCTCAAATTAATTATGTTAGCGATCTGTTGTGTATGATAATCCTGTCAGATAAAAAGTTGGGATAGAGTTATTCCTGATAGGTAGTGTATCATATGGTGATGTTAACAGTATGAAGTGTTTAAGTTGATGGAATTGCAGTTGCTGAAATGGATCTGGATTTCTCAATAAATGCTGTGATTGAGTTCAAAAACTTTGATTGCTGAACAAAGTTCAAGCTTTTGCAACCACATGTTTCATATTATTGGAATTTCTTATTTAATGATTTGATTCTGTTGTTTATTTGGGCTGTACTAAGGCAGTTGGAGGTTTGATCTATTGATTGGGTCATTGACACTCATAAACTAGTTTCAATCTCTCATCTTAGTTCCTCTATTATTGTCTCAGTTTGATGATATAATACATAATGCATAAGAAACCTAAAAGCTTGAATTTTATGACTGTCTAGTGGCAATGCTGGTACTTGGTAGTGTGTTTTTCAATCTTTGTACTTGAAGCACGATTGACCTATATTCGGAGAGCATCACAATGTTTTAATAAAATTGTTCGGATGTTTTGTTTGCTTAGATATGCTCTTGACTTTGTGATACAAAATCCTGAAGCTGCACAGGATGTATTTCAATTTTAACACATAGATATTCATCATAATAGCTCACTGGGATTTGTATTAAATGTTACTCCGTATTATAGGATGCATATCAAATTTATCACACATAATTGTTAAAAGCAAAAACCTTGCTTTGTCATAATTGTAATAATAATACTAGCTCACTGCGTTTTGTATTATTTGTCATGATAGTCTGTATGTGCATATTTCTCCTTTTTAAAGCAGCGGACATTGTTAATTTGGTTTTTAATTATGTCTAATATCCATTCGACATTCAGATTGCAATGAAAGAGCTGCGGGAGCGAAAAATACCTTTCACAATCCGTCGTTACCTCCCTGATGGAAGGCAAGAATTTTTTATTCTGGCAGAATTCATACCATGATTTTCTTATGTTTTAGTTATTGACTGCAATCTTAATGGGATAACTACAGCTACGAAGATTGGGGGGTGGATGAATTGATCGTTGAAGACTCCTGGAAAAGACAAGTTGGAGGCGACTGAGATGTATGGGATCTTTTTTAGAATCGAAGGCAGCTCGAACAAAATATGTAATCGAAACCTAAGTTTAAGCCATGAAGAGATACGGGTGTTTGTGATTTGACTCATCTTTCCGTACTCTACATGATGGTGTAATGTTTTGGGCTTGGCACTGGCCACCTATCTTACTTCGAAATGGTACAAATTAGATCTCTCGATTTCCGTTGCATCTAAAAGAGTGTTTGGCATAAGCTTATAAATTACTCCCTCCGTCCATGAAAGAACTTCTTAGGAGGGAGTGTCACGGGATTTAAGAAAAAATATTGTTGAGTATATTGAGAGTGGATAAAAGGTACTCCCATTAAAGTTGGCTACATTCTTTTCGACACGGAAATTAAGAAAGAGATAGTTAGTGGAGATTAAGGGTGGTCCCTTCAAATTTGATGTACTTTTTGAAACTTAATTAAATTGTTAATTTCAACCAACTTAACAACCATCTTTTTCACTTTTTTATAAATTTAATTTATTTTATTTATTAAATTAAAACCAATATTTTCAGTTTTATTTTATTCACTCATTACATTTAATTAAATTAAACAAAATTATTTTATTTAGTTGTATTCACGTAAAATTTTCAGTTTTATTTTATTCACTCATTTAACTTATTCAATCTACCCATTATATTTAAGGAAATCAATATTTTAAACAAGATTAAACATAAACACTTGCAATCAAATTTATTGAACCAATATCATAATGATTGAAAAAAGCGGCAGTTAGATAAAACAAATTTAATAATGCACACATTTCTCCTAAAAAGGCGGCAGTAAAGAATTTTGTTTTGCCACCAAAAATTTTCGGTGACACTAACACCTGTACATTTTCAAAATGCCCTCCAGAACATCTATAAAAACAAGGGGGTTGATTCATTTTTACACAACACAACCGATTCCAAAAAACCACCAAAAATTCAGAAAAACACATCAAACAATGAGACCTCCTAAGGATCTCTCTAACCAAGATCGAATAAGATTGTGCAATATCTTCTTGCAAACTTGAAGAATGGCAAGCCTCGGTACGGAGCCATGAAGGAGGCGGCATCCCTCTTCAACACATCACAACGTACGATTACTCGTCTTTGGGCGGCTGCAAAAAAGTAAAAGGAGAATGGTCAAGAAATTTATCTAGCCAATGCCAAACCAGGTGCAACAAGAAGAAAAAGAATACAAGTCGACATAGAGCTCATACAAAGTCTAGAGCTACACAAAAGATCAACCATACGATGTCTTGCAGTGGGGATTAATCAAAGCAAATCAACTGTTTGGAGGTGGGTAAACAAAGGGCTGATCAGAGCACATTCTAGTGCTATTAAGCCCGACTTAACAATACCAAACAAGTTATCGCATTATGTCGGCTGTGAAGTTTAAGACTATGGACAACACCATTCATGTGGATGAGAAGTGGTTTTACATCACAAAGGCAGCAAACAGATTTTACCTAACACCGGGAGAGGGAGATCCTCACCGCACGTGCAAGAATAAGGCTTTCATAAAGAAGGTAATGTTTGTGTGTGCAGTTTGTAGGCCGGTGTTTTCGAATTCTGGTGAATGCCTATTTGATGGGAAGATTGGAATCTTCCCACTAATAGAACAACTTCCAGCCAAGAGAAACAACAAGAACAAACCGGCTGGAACTATGGAAACAAAGCCTATACAGTCCGTGACCAAGGAAATCATGAAAGGGTGCTACATAAATCAGGTATGCAAAAATGCAGCTCAAGTATGCAAAGAATGTGGATGTGATATGTATTTTATTTTCAAATAAAATTGAGACTGTTCTTTCATCTTTAATACAGCTTCTACCAGCAATACATCAAGCGTGGCCTGAATTTGGAAGTAAATTGATCTATATTCAGCAAGATAATGCGAAGCCCCATATACTAGACTCAGACCCTGAATTTAGGGCTGCAGCCACAGCTCATGGATTCGACATAAGAATAGTTCAACAACCACCAAACAGTCCGGACACAAATGTGAACGACCTGGGATGGTTTAGAGCTATTCAGAGCATACAAGAAGAGCATGCATGTTACAGTTGTGATGATCTTGTGAAGGCTGTTGAGGCATCATATGCAGCACTATCTCCTCACACACTTAACAAAGTGTTCCTTAGTTTGCAATCATGCATGGTAGAGATAATGAAACAGCGAGGTCATAATGCATACAAAATCCCACACATGAGGAAAGATGCACTAATGAGAGCAGGGGAGTTGCCAAGGGATTTGGAGGTTTCTAAGAATTTGGTGGAAGAGTGCATTACTTACTTGACTGAACATGCACCTATGAATTTGGTGCAACAGATTATGGATAAGTTAGGATATCCCTTTGCACAAGAAGGCCTAATCAATGACTTCCAACAGTTAGAAATTTAGGGCTGCTAGGTCTCTTTTTTTTGAAAAAACAAGGGTATGTTTTTTGTAAAGCAATGGGCTGTTTTTTTGTATAGCAAAGGTCTGTTTTTTGTAAAGAAATTCAGTTATGCATTTTGTAAAGGGCTGGACTAAATGAATGAAAGACCAAGCAAATCAGTTATGCATTACTCATGTGTGCAGCCTAGTATGTGATGTTCAAACATAACAGAAGGCACCAGCCGGCCTTAAGGCTTCAAACAACACACATCAAAAAACAAGGCACCAGCCGACCTTTAAGCTTCAGACAACAGACACATCAACACACGAAGGCACCAGCCGACCTTAAAGCTTCAAATAAGGCACAACATCAAAACTGAAGGCACCGGGCTGTACATCACAGCCCGATACATCAACAATAAAGATGGCACCAAGTAGCCTTAAACATAATGAAAACAAAACACCAAAAGCCAATTTCACAAAAATTCTCAGAAACACAATTGAAAATCATTTTTCATCACAGAATTCGATTCAATATTTTCATCATTTCAGCACCATGTACACCAACAACAAACAATGCAACAATTAATCCCCACTCGATCATCATTAAAAATCAGATAAGACACACAAAAAGGAACATCCTCACCGAGTAAGGAAACATTTGCTTCAATGTTTGCCAACGGGTCATTTTCTTCACCGGAGGGGGCTTCGCCAGAGAGGGCTGCATCTCAGTCTCAGGCACTGGCGTCCACCCAGCGGTGTCGACGTCATCATCGAGGGGCACAACATACTCCCTAAGAGACCACGGTGACAGTGTGTCCACCACAACACAGCCATCGGAATCGGGTGTTTCAGGCGGAGACTGATACGGCTCCTGCTTCGCCGGAGACTCAGGGCTCGATTCAAACAATAATTTGCGTCGATTTGAGGGGCATTCGACGCCACCCGGAGAGGCGAAAGGCTCCGGTGACGCCGGAACACCAGTGGACGCAAAGGGATTCCAGGGAGAACGGAGACCACTCAGAGAGGCGAAGGACTCAGGGCTCCATTCAAACACCAATTTGCGTCGATTTGAGTGGCAATCGACGCCAGCCGGAGAGGCGAAAGACTCCGGTGACGCCGAAACACCAATGGACGCAACAAGGTTCCAGGGAGAACGGCGACCAGTCAGAGAGGCGAATGACTCAGGGCTCCATTCCAATTTGCTTCGATTTGAGTGGCAATCGACGCCACCCGGAGAGGCGAAAGGCTCCGGTGACGCCGGAACACCAGTGGACGCAGAGGGGTGCCAGGGGGGACGGCCACCGCTCAGAGATGCCGGATCTGCACTTGAGGAGGGTTTTTTCTTCATCGCGGCACCAAATCGGAACAGCCCAGAGGCGACGAGCTCTGGGCGAGGAGAACACAATGATGGGCTCGGGAGAGGCGAATCAAGGGTCGAAACCCTATATCCGCTGGTGATTGAACAAGACGACGGGATTTGGGCGAGGCGAAAGCCCTAGATCCGCCGGTGAGAACCCTAGAGCGGCGCGAGGGAGGCGCCGATAGAAACCCTAGAGAGGAGAGAGGGAGGCGCGGTGTGAGAGAGAGAAATATGAGTGAGGATATGATAGGTTAAATGAGTGTAGAAGATAGGTTTAATTAGGTGTAGATTAGTTGACTTAATTATAGAGTTTAATTTGGTGTAATTTTACCCAAAAAGGAAAGTAGCCAACTTTAGTGGGACACCCAAAAAGGACATGTGGCCAACTTTAATGGAACGGAGGGAGTAGTTGAGTGTATTGGGAGTGGTGAAAAGTGAAAAGTAAGTGGTGGGGTATAGTTCAAAAATAGGTAGAAAGTTCTTTTGTGGACGTCTCAAAAAGAAAAGATAGGAAGTTCTTTCATGGACGGAGGGAGTATATTATAAGTTGTTTAGGAGTTTATAAGCTATTGAAATTTATTTGACAAAATAAATTCTTAAATAATTAATAAGTTGTAAAAGTAACATCTTAGAGCATTCATATCGACTGACTTGATAAGATGACTCGAGTCGGCAACTCGATGAGATGAGTTTGAGTCATCCGGGCTTTATTTAGAACATGCGCCGACATTATAAAAAAAATGTTTTAAGTTTGAATTTCAACAGGTATGTCAATCGATTTTTTTTGTCCTTTCTCAACGGCTATTTAAGATGGTCAGGTGTGGTTTTCATTGCATTACTAGTTTCGTTAAGATGCTTATTGTTGTGTGCGAGTTGTAGATTCTTTTGACAAATTTTAAAACAACAGTTGATTATATAGTGAATTTTATGGAGTTTGGTATGTTATAATGTTACTATCACAAGTCTTATTCCCTTATTGGCAGTTTATAATTAACGATTAACAGGCAGGTCTGACTGTTGAAATAGGGGATTGTTCTTGCTGTCAATAAATGTGAATCTCACAGGCATTAGATTTCTGGGGTTTAGGGCAGCTGCTCTTTCTTATGTTAAGTCAATTGTTTTGTGGATACTTGTCATTGTCTCTCCGGTTTTTAATCACATGTAGTAAGAAAATTTATGGCGACGGTATTTGACGTGTTCCGATCAAGTGCCATATCATTAGTACACGTCAGCATTAAAAAATAAAAGAAAAAACACTAAGTACACATAAACTTCAAAAATAAAAGAAAAAACAGCATATACATCACTTAGAAGGTAAAACAACCCTACCTCCGATCGTCCCAGCATCGTGACTCCTCCGGCGCTTCCCCCTCCACCTTCGATTCCTCCCTCCCCCGCCATATCCTCCGTTGATTATCCCAGCAGCGTGACTCCTCCGGCGCTTCCCCCTCTAACTTCGATTCTTCCCTTCCCCGCCATATCCTCCGTCCATTATTCTCTCCTTGATATATGTATTTCACAAGATTGGTATCAAAATATGATTCAAATTTTAGAGTTTTCTCACTGATCTACATCGACTGGGATCATCAACAAAGTTTTAGTTGACTCATCTAATTCTCGCTCTACATTAAGCTTGCGCCAAGTGCCTCCTGACTCTACAAGCAAGCCATGTAATCATACATAGCAATCGCAAGTTAATAATGTTGGATTAAGATTTGTTTAATTACACCACCAACCAATATTGTAACTGTTTTTTTTATATAATAAACTGAATGTGTCGTCGATAGATGACGATATATTCAAAGAAATCCAACATATGGTGCTAATAATAACGATAGGAAAATAAACGAACTAAAAAATAATTTATTTTGAGATATATACACCACCATCAGAATTTCACGGAACAATACTCAATAGAAATGCATCTACAGATAACCATCACCACTCTGACGTTCTTCATATATATCACATAAGCCCCCTGTTCCCTAGACCAAGTGAATTTGATGGTTTTTGTCCCCTACATGAATAACCTGTTGTTTTACCATCTAAGTGACGTGTTCTCAGTTGTTAATTTTCTTTTATTTTTAAAGTTTATGTGTATTTAGTGTTTTTTCTTTTCTTTTTTTTAATGCTGATGTGTACTAATGACATGGCACTTGACCGGAACACGTCAAATACTGGTAGCTGGAAAATTTTTGCGGGTGATAAATAAGAAAAAAATGAAACGATGGGTATTGTTTTGTAATTATGTTTAGGGTGAGATAGATATTTTTGAGAAAACGCTCAAACGAGTATATATATATATAAGAATATTAGCTAAAACTAGGAACATCTAATCTATGTGAGATAATAACATTCTAACACTCCCCTTCAAACAAGAGCATAAATAGTCAACACCGTACAACCGGGTTGATCCTTACCCAAAATAGTGTTATTTATATGGTTTGGGTCAGGATATGGGTTCAAATCAAAGTATGAATCAAAGTTTAAGTGAAGGTACAACCCAGTTGTACGGTACACCCGAGTGTGCCCAAGACTACCTCAATAGTTAATCATGCGGAGCTTGTTACAAAGATAGTCAATCTAACCCCATTAAGAGCCTTCATAAAGATATCTCCTTGGTTTTCAGTTCTCATATTAATATATCCAGTAAAAATAAAGTTCTCATAAGCTCAAATTTGTATATATACAGAGAAACAAAAAACAAGACCTCAAAGAACACAAGCCCTCGAGGTCGCCTCATTAAATTAAAAAAAATATACACCTGAGTAGAATAAAGAGTACCCCGTCTGTACAACTTTACATATATATACAAAATGAATTGTTGTATGATTACATCAATGAATCTCCTTAATAAATATTTTTGTATGCTATATAATGCTGATATTCGGATAATTCATGCTATATAAGCAATGTTATTATCTCTCGCGATTTTCTTGAGCAGATTCTCCTTGGCTTCCATGGTTGGTGGCAGTGAAGATAATTTATGCACCATCTGAAAAAAAAAAAAAAAAAAAATACGACCATACGCATGAGTATTTAGTTTTAAGAGGTATATATTTAAACATGTGAAATATATTAATGTTGAAATTACATACCTTAGGATGCACCCCACAGTTATTTCTTATTTCAATCGCACTATATGCAAAATCTTTTCCATATTTGGATGTGAGCATTTGACGAATCTTTTCCAACTCTGGAAACTGTCCACATCTTGAAGCAGCAAATATCAAGCTCGAAACCATCTCCTTCAGCTCATTAGGGCACTCCCTGCAGCAAATATATTATTGAAAAAAAACAAAAAACAAAAAAAAAACAAAAAGAGGAGGATATCAAAAGATTGAGTCATTATTCAAATGTTTCTTACTTGCTGTCTGTGATCATCTCTGTTTTCTCAGCCAGGAGACGGCAGTAAACCTCGATCATAGCATACGCGTCCAATGTTTTTTGCTCCGTGATGGCTAACTCGGCCTGATGTTAAGGAAACTAGCTAGGTTAAACACGAGCTTTAAAAAAAAAAAAAAAAAGGAGTTCGAATATTTTACCCGCCAAAATTGACTTACCTTGATGAGGGCTAGTTCTCGTCTCGGATGTCCTCCAGGCAATAGCTGGAGGGCATCGGAGCACGCTATGTTCCACTTCGCGGTGTGGATGTTCTTGAGGATCGCGATTCTCGAGATCGCGAGCCTGGCCATCATCGCCAGCTTCGACGATGTTTTTGATGGGCTCCTTCTTAGCAGAGTATTCAGTATCTTTCCCATGTTGTGTGTTCTTCAACATGTCAAGTACCATGAGTTATATAGCAAGTTAGTTATGTGTATATGATATAATATAGAGGGTTATTCCAGTTAGCTAGTCCCATAATTTGTATAGAATTTCTTTAGATTTTATTACACCTTTTTTTAACAAATTGACAGCACATGATTTTCTTGATTCGAGATAGAAAAGCTGGTTTTTGGTATCTTCGAGGTTGGGATTCGTCCAGAAATTGTAAATAACGTGGGACAATACTTGTTCTTGGCAATTAATTTTCATCTTCTATATTAGCTATAGGGTTACTTCTCCAATTTGTGCAGGCGATATAAATTTATTCAAATCCTCAAGGGATGCAAAATCTTACTCTATAAACAGTAAAGCCTCAAGTTTCAACCATCATTCTTTCTCTTTCATGTAAAAAAAAAAAGAAGACTGATTTATTTAATTAATTCTCCTATGTTGCAATATTATTTTACAAAATATGAAAATTCGTGCCCTAGACCATTATTCTAAGGGTAAATATCATGAAAACTCCTAAATTATACCCGTTTTTTTATATCAAAAATACCTTGAAACTTTTGAAATGTTATATAAAACTATCAATTTTTTATCAAATATATACTACGTTTATTTTCCGGTCACCAGAAACGTGATGCGGCTTGCCGGATGTCATAATGTAATTTATATTCTATTTTTTTTAAATGACATGACAAAAACGACTTCGTTTCGTACTATATCATTTTTTAAAAATCCACTATGGAATTTAAAATTCACTTCTATCGTATTTGAAATTCACGCTAATACGTTAAAAGTTATTCTTCTATCGTGTTTATTCCTAATTCTAGGTTATTAGCGTGAATTTCAAACACAGTGAATTTTAAATTTTAGAATGTTTTTTTTTTAAATGATATGGTATGAAACGACGTCGTTTTTGCCATTGCATTTAAAAAAATTGAATATAAATTACATTGTGGCATCCGGCGAGCCACATCACGTTTCTGGTGACCGAAAAATAGATGTGGGATATATTTAATAAAAATCTAATAGTTTGAGGGTTTAGAGAATATTTTGAAAGTTTCATGATATTTTTGATAAAGCAGGTATATTTCAGGAGTTTTCATGATATTTACCCATATTCTAACTGCAATTAAATTAAAGTGTAAATCGATCGTACTTTGATGTAACCCTAATTGATCTAATCGTATTTGATAAAATAACAAGTTAATTTGACGATGGCATGAATTCGAATCTGATCAAATTTTTGGCCTCAGATGTTAAGCATGCTACCGTTAATTAGACTAATAGACGCACACATCAAACTCGTTTTTCTTAATCAAGGAATACGGTGATGTTAGTTGATTCTTCTACTTAATTTGCCATCTAAAATAGTAATTCAAGGGAAGAATAAAAATTAACAGTAAATGATTTCTTACCTTTTCTTGATTAATTATCTTGATACTTGATGAAAAGCTTGTATTTAGCTAGCAGTTGAATTCCCGCGATTAATGTTTGATATCATGTGGATGTAACCCATAATATATATAGCTAGAAGTCGCAGTTTCCTGATCTACTTGTAATTTCATAGAAAAAGATATCTGACGTGTATCTTTTCTTTTCTTTTTGAACTAGAATTAGTATCTAAGTATAATTTCTTTTTCAAAGTTAATTTAATAGCATATAAATTATTGAACTTTCAACAAATTTTCATTTTGCACATGAACTTTAAAAACTTTATTAAAATTACTTAAATATTAATTTCTTCTCATTTTGCATATTTGCCCATTTTACGACCAAACTTCGGGCCCGAAATGACGTCGTTTCCTTCAAACAATACATTACAACGTCTGTTTTATTTTTTCCACACGATCATATTTATGTTACACATGCATATTCATATCAAACGAGTATATCTATGCCATATCACCACGATGAAAAATGGGTAGATATGCAAAATGAGAAATCAATAGTTGAGTAATTTTAATCAAGATTTTAAAGTTCATGTGCAAAATGAGAATTTGTTGAAAGTTCGGTAATTTATATGCAATTTTTTAAGGTATCTAAATAGTATAATTAAATTAGTTACTCGCATGCGGGACCTCTGCACGACACAAATGTGAGAAAATAATCGCACGCAAGCAGGACCACTATTCACACAAAGATAAGAACACTACCAACACAAAAATAAAAAAACTACATTGCAGACAGGCGAGATTGAATCCAAACACCTCTCACAAATAAGGTCGAATTCCAATTCGCTTTTATTCTTCGTTTAATTTATGCGACCAACTGTAACCAAATTGCTATAAGCTTGAAGTTTTTAGTTTTCTTTAATACTAGTACTCCCTCCGTCCCATTAAAAGCGGCCACATTCTTTTCGACACGGAGATTAAGAAATTAATTATTATAATTTAATTGTGTGTGGTCCGCCAAAATTAGTGAGTAATTAAGACTTCCTCCAACCTATCTTCTTCAACACATTTTCTTCTCACTTCTCACTGAGCGATTCAGACGGCACGACGTTGGATTTTCAGTGTTCGAGGGCGGCGGTGGATTCAGACGGGGAAGAAGAAGACTGGCGCGACTCGTCGGATTTTCAGTGTTTGAGGCAGCGGCGCAACTACCTCTGTTGGCGTGAAACAGAGGAAGGAAGGAGCGAGAGGGAAAGATGCCAAGCGGAGCAACGCCGGAGCCCTAGGCCACCCAAAACCAACCAAACCCCCAAACCACCACCACCACCACTAACCACCCTTAGATCTAGGTGCGCATTGACGCCGCTCCACGCCGCCGACCACCCTCAGATTTGTGTGTGTGCGTGCGCAACGACGTTTTCGGGGTGTGTGTGTGTGTGCGCACAACGAGAGAGAGAGGGAGAGAACAGAGGCGAGTAAGAAGGGCAGAGTGGCGGTGCTGGTGTCGTCCGTCAGAGGTTAGGGGCCGGGGCGACGGCTGACGTTGCTGTCGTCCGCCGGAGAAAAAGAGAGCAGGGGAGGCTTTTGGGGTGTGTGCGCGTGTGTTTGTGTGTGTTATTTAAAGAGGGAAGGTTTAATTAGAAATTTTAATTAAATTAACTAATTAGACTTAATTAAATAAGAAATATTTTCATTTTCAGAAAGTGATCACTTTTAGTGGGACAAACTAAAATGGAAAGGTGACCACTTTTATTGGGACGGATGGAGTAAAATTTTACATTTTTTAGAAACTACGCTTTATAAAAATCAATTGAAATCGGATATGACTATGATTTTTAATTACAATGTCATAGTAACATTTATCTTAGAAAAAAGAGAAAAAACTTCAAATTTTAAGAACTATAATTAGTAAAGTTAATTATATTCATATCAATAATCCAATTCACATATGTATCAATAGCCAATTCAAACAAGGGCAGACAGGGGGAGAGGGGCTAGGGCCTAGGGATGCTGAAGCCCCTTCTAATTTTTGAGTTTTTGTAATAATAATAAATAAATAAATATGAGAGACAACATAATATATTATTTTAATATTTACAGCATTTAAATTAACTATTTAACATCTTACGATGATTTGTTATATTAGTTTATTAAATTTATGTTATTTTTATTTCCTTTCAATTTACCTCCAATTTTTCTCTCTCCTCGTAATTTTCCCTCCAAATTTTCTATCTTCTTTTCCTTTTTCCCATTTTAATTATTTTTGAAAAATCATTAATTTCGATTCATGAAAAAAATATTCAATATGAATATTAAATTAAAGATTATGAAAAGATCTTTAATTTGATGTAAAAATTAAAAAAAATAAATTCAAAATAAATAAGTTATGATCGTTTAAAGTGTCAAAATCAATTTTTGTTCGCTCTCATTTTTCTCACTCTAATGTTGAACACCGTACTATTTTTTCATTTCGTTTCCGTTTATTGGTTAAAAAAAATACGCAGATGTCATTTTTTTCACTTCAAAAAAATTTACATGATTATTTAATTATTATTATTTTAAATTTAAATATTTTAATAGTATTAAAGTAGTGTTAATGCAGTTAAGGAGAAGAAAATTTGTATTAAATTTTAATATGAATTTGTAAATAAAAAGTTAGTCATGTATCTTAATATTAAAATCAAAATATTATATAGATTTATTTAATTATGTGTACTAATTATTTATTTATTTATTTATTTATTTATATAAACATATTTGTTGTTATATTTTATTTTTTATATTATTCATATTTTCCATATTTTTTAATTAATTTTGGGCAATTTAAGTATTGAACTTTTAATAATAATAATAATACTAATAATAATAATAATTCGCAAGCGTATATAATAAAACCCTTTCTTCACCAAACGCAATTTCAACTGAATTCCGCGAATTTCTCCGGCGACCACCATGGCTGGGGAATCGAGGAAATGGATGATTCTGGTGGCAACGATTTGGATTCAGGCGTTCACGGGGACGAATTTCGACTTCTCGGCGTACTCGTCGGAGTTGAAGACGGTTTTGGGGGTGTCGCAGGTGCAGCTCAACTACCTCGCCACCGCGTCGGACCTCGGGAAGGCGGTGGGGTGGTCGTCGGGTGTGGCGCTGATGTGGATGCCGCTGTGGGCGGTGATGTTCGCGGCGGCGGCGATGGGGTTCGTCGGCTACGGCACGCAGTGGCTCGTCATTAGCAACGTGATCACGCTGCCGTATTTCGTGGTTAGTTAATCTCGCCCAATCAATTAGGTTCCACTAAAATTAAAATTAGAATGAAAATATTGTTGGTTGATAATTTGGGAGTGATGACATAATTTTGCAATTATAATGTCATAGAAATTATGTGGTTGCTACTGACAATTTGGAGAGATTGAATATTTGCGATACAGATATTCTCCGTGGTCAGGTATATACTTCCTCCGTCCCATGAAGTATGACTTAGTTCTTTTGGGCACGAGAATTAAGAAATTGATATTTTTTATGTTAAGTATGGTAGGTGAAAGGGCACGAGAATTAAGAAATTGATATTTTGTATGTTAAGTATGGTAGGTGAAAAAGTGAAAAGGTAAATAAAAGGTAAATTTTATACTCCCTCCATCCACGAAATGAGTATCCATTTGTGGACGGCACGAGTTTTAAGAAATGTATGGAGTGTAGTGTGAATAGTTTTAGGGTCCCACTTTTTGAGTGTATTAATTAAAGAGGTGTATGGGGTACACTTGTCAAAAAGGGAAATGAGTACTCATTTCGTGGACGGACGAAAAAGAAAATATGAGTATTCATTTCGTGGACGGAGGGAGTACCATTTTTAGAAATAAATCAAGTTTCGTGGGACAATCTAAAAAAAAGTGGGTCATGCTTGGTGGGACGGATGGGGTATTTTTGAAGAGTTTTTAAAGGCTTAGGTAATCTTTGTGAGCTGTGACAAGTACATGAAGGAATGGTCAGTGATAAATCAATTTTTTTTTGTCACACAATAAATCACTTGGAAAGTTCTTATTGAGAGACGTTCTTAATGGACTTTCGCAGCTGATTAAGTCAGAGATTTGTGCATCTACAAAAACGAAAATTGATATATTTAAAATATATATATATATATATATATATATATATATATATATATATAGGAAGAGGTTCTAATAAAAACCTCTGTTAAAATGAGAACTATGAACCTAATCTTGACCTTTTAAATATTAGATCTAATGGTTAAGATTTAGTCAACAAAAGAAACTGTGCATCTATTATATTCTACTGTGCACTTAAAAAATATGCAATTTATGCAATTGAAACCAATAATGCAAAATACTCAAGCAAATCTAAATTGTGCATCTATGCAATTGAAACTGTGCATCTATGCAATCGAAATTGTGCATCTGTAGTTTAATCTCAGCCCTCTATTTTATTTAAATCAATGGCTTTAAATTGGTTCCTAGTTTTCATCTTAAGAGGGGTTTTTATATTAACCCTACCCTATATATATTTTTGTGCTCATGGGAGATAGTATTATTTTAGAGAACTCATGGGAGAAAATTGATGTATTATTACTAAGGAAATATATTTGTATTGCTATGTTTTGAACACGTCAAAAAAATTAGTATATGGTGAGAAAAAGGGTAAGTCGCTGTCTATTTTAGTAGTAATATAATTATTAAAGTCAATTGTGGTGACCTTTAATTTCTCTAGAGTCTCTTTTCTAACGAATGAACGGTGAGAGTCTTATTTTTAGAGAATGACGTTAAGGGTCAATCCTCAAATTCTTTTTCTCCAACTCTAGGCCAAATTGCAAACAAGAATGAAGAAATCCCCACACACGACTTCAATATCTTCGTTTTCTTGGTATTTTTTTTATAAATAATTTATGATTTCTGGACGAAGAATGGTCCCAAATCCAAACTTTTATGATGGTGCCAAATCCATAGAAAGTGACCCCACCCCCATAGTAAAAAGTTTAATACTACTCCCTCCGTCCGCCAAAATTATGTAAAATTGCTTGGGCACGAGATTTAATAAAATTGGTGATGATTTTGATGTAGTGGAGAAAGGGTCCCACCACTTTATGAGATGTGTGGTTGAGATTGAATTTTGAGTGGGTTTTTTGTAAATAAAGAGTGTTAGTAAGGATAAAATATTAAAGAGGATGGTGGGACCGTTGCCATAAAAGGAAAGTGACATAATCTTGGCGGACGCCAAATATAGTAATTTTTACATAATCTTGGCGGACGGAGGGAGTACTATATTTCTAGCAACATTAAAAGATGCTCGTTTCTTTGGTAGTGTCTGTTTTTCTAAAATTATGAAATAGGAGTTACTTCATATATTTGTGACAACCATAATTTACAGCCAAAATGGCTTCATAGGAATCACAGCATGTTATGACTGATTCTTGAATAACATGATTCGTGGATTGCATTTTTCATTTATAATATTAAAACTTATACATATTGTGGAGATTTGTGTGTGTTTTCTTTCCTAAACCTAGTGCTAAGCTTTTGATTGAATAAACTTAGCCATTTTCCCAAGTACTTTGGTTGCATTATTTCTTTGGCCTAATTACTTTAATAGATGAATATTCATCAAGACTCCTAGTATATTAATAATTAAACAAACAATTTGAGAAGAAGTGAAGACAAGTTCCAAGAATTCCATTCATATATAACCTTAAATAGGAAAGCATCAAATGCACTGATGAAAAAATATGCTTGCAGTATTCATCAAGACTCCATGTATCTCTATTGTAGCATCATTAAATTGCAGTGGCAATGCATGCTTCTCTGTGTGTGTGATGTTTAGTAAATATTACAGACTTGATCAAATATCTAATTTCTGCTGCAGGTATTTTTACTCTGCTTGTTAGCTGGTTGCAGCATCTGCTGGTTCAACACAGTCTGCTTTGTTCTCTGCATAAAGAATTTCCCCTCTTCTATTCCTCTGGCCCTCTCTCTCACCGTAAGCTTCAATGGCGTAAGCGCAGCTCTATATAACCTCGCGGTGAAGTCACTCAACCCTTCCTCATCCGCCGTTTATCTTCTCCTCAACGCCTTGATCCCCCTCTTCACATCCCTCGTGGCTCTAATTCCCATCCTCCGCCAACCCTCCCTAGATTTGCTGGATCCCAATGTTGTCAAACGCGACCACTTCACATTCCTCAAGCTAAACGTGCTAGCTTTCATCACTGGCCTATATCTCCTCTTCCTCCACCCATCAGACTCGTTCACAGCTCGTCTCCTCTGGTATGGCGCCATCTTTCTTCTGATCCTCCCTTTAGGGATCCCCGGCATTTTGTACGCCAGAGAGTGGTTCCACACCAGAGTCTACACTAGCTTCCAGCTCGATGGTTCAGGGTTCATTCTTGTCGATGTTGATGATCTCGAGCTGCATAAACAGCTCCTTAGTCGCCCTAGCAGCGTGGAAAATGGACTGACCTACTCTGGTGATGCCGGTGCATCAGCTAATGGCATGTCTAGGCAGAATATCAGTGCTGAAGAAGGTTGTTCGTGTAACACGGTCATCACGAAGGACCAGCTGGTAATGCTCGGACAAGAACACAGAGCAGGAGAGCTCATTCGTAGGGTCGACTTCTGGCTATACTTTGTTGCTTATTTCTGTGGGGGAACTGTAGGTCTTGTGTATAGCAACAATCTTGGGCAGATTGCTCAGTCGCTTGGGCATAGTTCAGTCACCTCGGAGCTGATCACCATATATTCGTCTTTCTCCTTCTTCGGCCGCCTCCTCTCAGCCGCGCCAGACTTCATTCGAAGGTACTGAACTGAACTTCCATTTGTAGATGATGTTGCAGACTAAAATTTCCTATGTTTTTCAGGAAGGTCTACTTTGCGAGAACTGGGTGGCTGGCCATAGCTCTCGTCCCCACGCCCATCGCGTTCCTTCTCCTGGGTGCGTTGGGAGGGAACGCCTTTGTGATCCAAGCAGGAACAGCGCTGATCGGGCTGAGCTCGGGTTTCATATTCGCGGCTGCAGTGTCGATAACATCGGAGCTGTTCGGGCCGAATGGGGTGGGTATGAACCACAACATTCTCATCACCAACATACCCATGGGATCCCTCGTCTACGGGTTCCTGGCGGCGACGGTGTACGACTCGAACGCAAGGCCGGGGGCAGGGCTTGTGTGCATGGGGAGAGACTGCTATTTCTTGACATTTGTGGGGTGGGGTTGCATTTCTCTTGTGGGATTAGCCTCTAGTCTCATTTTGTTCTTGAGAACTAGGCCTGCTTATCGCAGATTCGAGCGCAGTAGAATATCCACCATCTTGTCTTAGTGTCAGGATCACACTTAAAGTTACTTTAATTCCTCAATATTTCATACAAACTAGCTAGTTTACCAAACTTTCTCTCTCTTTCTCGTTAGCAAATAGCAAGTAAAAAACAAACTTTTTTTTTTTGATAAATTACATAAATAAATAAAGAAAAATTAAAGATCGCGAGATAGAAGATTTGAACCCAAACTTTAGATCTGAGGTATTGGATATTAACCTCCAACCGCTAAACTAACATACCAACACAACGAAAAAAAAAATGAACTTCTCGTTATGAATTTAAGGGATAATAGTAGATTCTCCAACATAAATTTACAATGTTTTTTAGTTTCTTTTGGCATGGGGGTTGCCGGATTTTCTTGGGGGCGATGGTTAGGCCTGAGCTCCCGAAAAATTTCCACTCCCCTATCGACTTTCTTTTTTTGTTTCCTGTTAGAGGAGCATTTTTTTTTCCTTCTTAAGGGTTTTCCCATTAGGTTTATCTTACGAAGATTTTAATGAGGCTCGACCCTTAGTTTGTTTCTCTGTGCTTTCAAGGGTTTAGGTTTTTCTTTCTTTTTATAATAGCTTTATTATATATAATTTACACTTTTTTAGTGGTATTATACAAAACTACCCACTTTTCTAAACCTATCTACAAAATATATTCACTTTTTAAAAATCATACGTACACTTTATATCCATTTGTACTCTATAGTACTCCCTCCGTCCCAATAATGAAGACACACTTTCCTTTTCGGGCTGTCCCAATAATGAAGACACATTTCTATATATGGAAATAATTAGGGGTCAATTATAACTAATTAATTGAACCTTAATTATGGTACAAATTAATACAAAATCCTAATTTACTCATTTCAGTTCACATCTTCACTCCTTAACCCGCCGCTCATCTTCTCCCCTTCTCGGCGGAGTCGCCGCCGGCGAGCCACGACCACCGCCGAACACCCTCTCACCCCTCTATCTAGAGTCACCGCCGTCCTCATCTCCTCGTCCCTCTGCCACCCTCTCCATCTCCAGACCTCCTTGTCCCTCTGTCGCCATCTTCATCTCCAGATCTCATCGTCCCTCTGCCGCGTTCTTCCTCTGAATCGTCGCCGCCTTCCTCTCCTCGTCCCTCTGCCGCCATCTTCATCCCCAGATCTCATCAAGCCCTAGCCCCTCCCTCTTTCTCTCCGCTTCTCCCTCAAACGGCGCCCCTTCCCACGCCCTTCCTCTGCCAGATCCGCCACCACCGCCCTTCCTCTCATTCTCCCAAAAACCCAGATCCGCCAAACCACCACCCTCAATTTATAGGTTCGATTTGAGAGAGGAAGATAGTGGTGGATCTGGTTCTGGAGAGGCGGAGGCATCGCTCGAGATACGTCGGGTCTGAAACCGCCGCACATCTCCCTCTCTTCTCCTTCTCCGGCCGCCGCAGCGGTGAGGCCACCACCGTCCTTCTAGATTCGATTTCTAGATTTGATTTCTGGTTGTGTTGTTTCGATTTTCATAATTCGATTTTTTGTGTTGTTTTGATTTTTGGATTTGATTTTCATGGTTTTGATTTTGATTTTGCTGTTTTGGTGGTGTTGTCGGAGGTGGTCAGCGGTGGTGGTGGTCGACGGTGTAGTGGTGGGCGGCGGTGTAGTGGTGGCCGGCGGCAGTAGACATTTAAATAAAATTAAAAGAAATCAGTAACCAATTACTAATCAAATACACTAATAAAGTTGGGCACTCTACTTTATTCCCTAATCTACCCCACCTTAACCTCCGTGCCCAAATGAAGTGTGTCTTCATTATTGGGACGGAGGGAGTATTATTTTTTGAAGCATGCATGTTCTGAAAAGTACACTTTGTGTAAGAGCTCTTTTGACTGAATTTATTTCCTCTACGTACCTACCGGTCATTGAAGCCATAAAAATGAGAATACATAATTATTGTTGTACTTTAAAAACTAAACTATCAGTTCAAAATACCATCATGTATTTCTCCAACCTAAATCCCTCTACATAATTATTTAGTGTTCTCTCTCGTCGTCTCCGTCCGTCTCCGTCTCTATTGAATCAGCCTCTCTCTCGCTGTCTTCGTCTTCCTTTCAGCGTTCTCCATCTTCCTCTTGGCTCTCTACCGGCAAGTCTCTCTGTCTCTCTCTCGGCTTTCTACCAGCGAGTTTCGCTTAAAATATCACTCAAGCACCAACATCGGTCTCTCTACCGGACCAAACTATCTCTATCAACGAACTCAGGCTCTCTCTGTGTAGCTCTCACCTGAAATCTCGCTCAGCCTCTCTCTCAGCCATTTCCACTATGGATGCACCGCAAGAGGTGTATGATTATTACTTACCAGATTTTAGGAATTTTCTTACCAAATCTCACACAAAAAAGAGAATACAGCCGGAAATAATTCGAATACCGTTGTCAAAAAATGAGAATACCGTCGTGGTGTTTGATTATACCGTTAGAATAGTTCAGAATATCGATCGACGGTATTCGCATTATTCTCGGCAGTATTCTCATTTTTCCCGGTGGTATTCCCATCATTTACAGGCTGTATTCACATTTTTTTCCGTCGGTATTCTCATTTTTTCCAGCGGTATTCGCACATTTCCGACGGTATTCGTGTGATATTAGTATTGCTTGTTTTATGTCAAAAAATTGTTGGTGTTTATAAATAACCAAATAATTGTTGTTGTTTATTACCGGCGGTATTCACGTGATATTAGTATTTGTGTAATTAATAACCAAATAATTTTTGTTTTGTGTCAAAAAAATATAAAAAATTCGTGTGATATTAGTACTGTTTTTTAACAATATGTGAATTGCTTATTTTCTGATATATTATAGTTTGTTCTAGATTTTTTTCATGATGGTGCTGCATTTAAGTGTGTCAATTGCTTAATCGTTGTAATATTATTGTTTCTTGTAGTAATTGGTTATTGCTCTAGTAGGCTTACATATAGTTCGATATTTACTTATATTTAAAAGATTAATGCTTTGAAATGTAATTTTTGCTTTGAAATTAGCTACCGACTTATCATGCTTTTTTATAAGTTGCAAATTGCTTTAATGAATTTTTTGGTTATACTAGCAATTTGCTTATAACTTGCTTATAATATACTTGGAATCTGAAATATAAGTGTTTCATTTAATATTGGAATTTGCTTATAATGAATTATTTGTTTAATTATAGGAGGATCTTATTTATTTGAGGCGAGTACAATTAATGTCTCTTCACATGTTGGGACATATTACAAGACTAAATATTTGAAATTGGTTAAAGAGGTATTGAAGGGGAAAGGTGGTCAAGCGTTGGGTAGACAAATTTTTGGGTGATTGTTTTGGACACTTATTGGATTGGAATCTAGGGGCTAAGTGTACTATGGCTCTTCACCATGTTGTTTCTCGCCAAATCCAGTCAAATGATAATGGATTGTGGTTTTTTATGAACAAGAGAAGGTTACACTTCTCAAAGAAGGACTATGCTCTTGTTATATGGCTAATTTTCGGGGAACCTGACTTTGATGTGAGGGCAGAGCACGTTCTCCAAAATGTTGAGTGTTTAGAAAATTTTGTTGTAGGCGGATGACTGTTAAGGTGGAGAATGTCATTGACCTTTTTGAGAATTATGATATTAATGATCCTGATGGAAGTTTATACTTACGTGTGGCCCACGTGATAGTACTGTATGACATGCTACTAGGGTACGAGTCTGATAAGACCGTGGCTGACTGGATTTGGGCTTTGGTGGATAATCTTGATGCATTTAACCAATTTCCGTGGGGAGCTTATATGTATCAAATATTATGCCAGTATGCGTATAACTGTACTAAAAAAAGCAGGTATAAATTCTATGGGCCGGAATGGGCATTATATGTATGGTCCTTTGAGATCATACCCGAGTTGGTACGTATTTCGATGACGGCGAATCTATCGAATTTACACCCCTTATTCGAGAAAGAGGTACTTACTTCATTATATCCTTATATTTTATATCATATATAAATATTTATTTTGAATGTTTATTTTTATTTGTTGTAACCGCATCATCTATTGGAGCTCCAGCCCCACGATTATGAGATAACCACCCTTTATTATGCTATGGTAGTCATGCACGTGCCCATTGGTGTTCACTATGAGCGATCGGTGAACCCGTTGAGAGAGGGTAGGCAGTTTCCCCCGCGACCTGCACATGATATACGTGTTGAGGAGCATGAACTGCCGAAGAGACGGTAGGAAAGGACGACGAGGGCGACGACGTCTCGAGATAAGGGAAAGATTAGTCGACCTCCACCTAACTCTTCATCATCTAGTAGTGGTGATCACGCGATCCGAAAATGAGACCGTAACTATATAGAGGGCATCGTCCGTAGGATAGGCGAGGAGCAGGAGATCCGAATGAGAAGGCATAACGAGGATTTGGAGAGTCGAGTGAAGAGGACATTGAAGGGGTTTTGACGATTTGAATGAGTTTTTTAGTGGTAGGGTTGTACACCCTAGGGGTGTATATTATCCTCCCCTCGTCGCAGGCTTGCACCAGAAACCAAAGACTGTGATGATGTCCAACCCGATGATGGTGGTCCACTGGTTGATGATGTGTCACATCATGATGATATACCATAATCGATGGCACATCGACATTATGTACATGAGTATGAAGCACATCTATTTCTCATCAGGATCAGCCACGTTTTTCTCTTCAAAATCCATCTGATTACCATAAGCCATATTCAACAGCTACAAAAACCACTTCCACGATTCATCATTCTCGATCGGACCAATCCTAAAAGCCATCGAAAACACTTGTTCGTTGCCGTCCTTTATGACGTCAACAGACAAAATACCTTTATTGCGGCCTTTCAAGTGTGTGTCATCAACAACAATTATTGGTCTGTGATTGCGGAGAATTTTTCAGTCAATTTATTTGCCGGTAAACTTGACAACATACCAGATCTCGAAGAGTTTAGTGAATGTTCTATCTTCGAAAGCAAAGACGAGCTAAAGATAGTGGTGGGATTGTAGCATTTGGAAAATTGTGCAGAATTTGTCATTCCTCGATCAGACTTCGATAGGATTACGTTAAAATGTAGATATCGGTCTCGATGCCCATTTCTGTTGCGGGCTACTCAATAGGGTGACTTTTGGATGGTTCGAAAGTTTGGGCCTGCACACACATGCACAGAAAACCTCGTAAATATTGGAGTGGAGAAGGTCCCAGCTCGTGTGATCGCAGCATGTCTAGCAAAGAAAATGCGCGAGGATGGGGAAATAGTGAAGCTGAGGTCCATTGTTGTTGATCCGCAGAGAGACTATGGTGTAAAAACTAGTTATAGTGTGGCGATGCGAGCCCGTAATATGGCGGTAGAGATGATATATGACAGACACAAAGAATCTTATGGATTGCTATCAGGCTATCTTCACATGTTGCGGATGTGCAATCCCGGATTGTTGACCGACTTGGAAGTTGATGAGGATGATCAGTTTAAGCATCTGTTGGTAGCACTTGATTCTTGCAGAGCTGCGTGCATTGTGTGCCTGAGTCCATAATTATTGTTGATGACACACACTTGAAGGGCCTCAATAAAGGTATTTTATTTGTTTCCGTCACGAATGGCGACAACGAACAAGTGTTTTCGATGGCTTTTAGGATTGGTCCGATCGAGAATGATGAATCATGGAAGTGGTTTTGTATCGGTTGAAGATGGCTTATGGTAATCAAATGGATTTTGAAGAGAAAAACACGGTTGATCCTAATGAGAAGTAGATGTGTTGCCATACTCATGCACATAATGTCGATGTGCCATCTATTGTGGCACATCATCATGATGTGACACATCATCAGCCACTGGATCACTATCATCAAGTTGGGCATCATCACAGTCTCTGGTGCAGGCGTGCAACGAGGGGCATAAAAATATACACCCCTAGGGTGTACAACCCTACAGCTGAAAAACTCCTTCAAATTGTAAAAAAAACCCCTTCAATGTCCTCTTCACTCGACTTTCCAAATCCTCGTTATGCCTTCTCATTCGGATCTCTTGTTCCTCGCCTATCCTACGGACGATGCCATCTATATAGTCACGGTCTCATTGTCGGATCACGTGATCGCCACTACTAGATGATGAAGAGTTAGGTGGAGGTCGACTATACTTTCCCTTATCTCGAGACGTCGTCGCCCTCGTCGTCCTTTCCTCCCGTCTCTTCGGCAGTTCATGCTCCTCAACACGTATATCATGTCCAGGTCGCGGGAAAAACTGCCTACCCTCCCTCAACGGGTTCACCGGTCGCTCATAGTGAACACCAATGGGCACGTGCATGACTGTCGTAGCATAATAAAGAGTGGTAATCTTATAATTGTAGGGCTGGAGCTCCAATAGATGATGCGGTTACAATAAATAAAAACAAACGTTCAAAATAAATATTTATATATGATAATATGATATAAAATATAATGATATAATGAAGCAAATACCTTTTTCTCGAATAGGGGGCGTAAGTCTGACATATTGGGCCTACTTCGAAACTTCCACCTCAAACAACTAGAGTGCGCACCGTCATCGAAATACGTACCAACTGTATACCCAACTCGGGTATGATCTCAAAGGACCATACATGTAATCCCCATACCAGCCCGTAGAATTTATAACTATTTTTTGTTGTACAGTTATACGCATACTGACATAATATCTGATACGTATAAGCTCCCCACAGAAATTGGTTAAATGCATCAAAATCATCCATCAAATCCCAAACCCAGTCAGCCACGTTCTTATCAGACTTGTACCCTAGTAGGATGTCGTACAGTACTATCTTGTTGGCCATACGTAAGTATAAACTCCCATCAAGATCATTAATTTTATAATTCTCAAAAAGGTCAATGACATTCTCCACCTTAACAGTCCTTCGCCCACAAAAAAAAATTCTAAACACTTCAACATTTTGGAGATCGTGCTCTGCCCTCACATCAAAGTCAGTTTCTCCAAAAATCAGCCTGTAACAAGAGCATAATCCTTCTTTGAGAAGTGTAACCTGCTCTCGTTCATTAAAAACCACATTCCATTATCATTTGACTGGATTTGGCGAGAAACAACATGGTTAAGAGCCATAGTACACTTAGCCCCTAGATTCCAATCCAATAAGTGTCCAAAATAACCGTCCAAAAATCTGTCTACCAAGTCTTGACCACCTTTCCCCTTCAATACCTCGTTAACCAATTTCAAATATTTAGTCTTATAATATGTCCCAACATGTGAAGAGACATTTAGGGTTCGAGACCTGGTCCAGATCCATGGATCCAGACCCTTTTTTTCAGATTTGGACCTTGTAAAATTTGGACCCGACGGATCTGGACCACTCTCTAAATTCTTGGATCCAGATCTGGAGTAGTAGATTTAAAACCCAGATCCGATCCCGATCCGACCCGTGGACCCGGTTATATTTAAATATATAATATTTTTATTTTTTATCCAACCCTAAACCTAAATTCCTAAGTTCAACTTCAACAATTCAATTTTAGAATCCCTACACCCTACATCTGGGCCCAGCCCCCAGCACCGCTCCTCTCCAGATTGGAGTCCTCCCTCAACTATTGACTGAGCCGCTTCTCACCGGTTAGGCCGTCCACCTCCGTCCACCTCCGGTCTCGCCCCCTCCCCCACCCAAAATCCCTCTCGGCCCTCTCCAAATCGGACTTTAGCATCTTCTCTGCGGTCCGGCCGTCCACCTCCGTTGACTGAGCCGCTCCATCTTGGTCCCTCTAACGTAGCGTGAAGCTGTACGATAAGAGCCACAAGACAACGCCGACTACTACGCCGCTCACGTGAACTTCTTCTCCAGCCCACCGCCACTCCTCTCCGGTCCATCGTCGATGCGCCAACTCCGTCCGCTGCTCATCCTCTTCTCAGGTAAACCTTCGAACATGTTTTGTTTACAGAAAATGTGTCTAAAACGAAAAGATTAAAGCTAGCATCATACAATTACTTACTTGTTCAAATAAAATTATATTTGTGACTCTTTTTTCTTTTTGTGTCAGTGCACTGCATTGTAGTATTCTATTTTTCTTTGGCATGAAATATGAATCACCATCTTCAAATGTTGGCAACTTGTACCTGTATTTGTCTTTTGCTGTGTAATTATTGGCTCCGAAATTCGACTAGAATATGTGGTTTATATGTGGCAGTGTATTAGGATTAATATGTGATTTATATGTGGCAGCGCATTGGGATTAATATGTTTTGTGTTCATTTTTATTTTTTATAGAAAATGGAAGAACAATCCATTAATTCAAATAGTGAAGCGGTTCACTCTCAAACACCAAATAATGGGGCAACCGGCGTGGTTGAAGGCTTTGTTGATATTCAACTTGGAGATGACAGTACCACCGAGACTTCGAAAGAAAATAAAGCAAATCCAATGAGTGTTGGTACTAAAACAGCAAGTAAGAAAGTCAATTTTGAAGCTTGGGACCACTTTGATAAGATTGTGGATAATAATGGTGTATAAAGGCGAAGTGCAAATATTGCAAAGTTGTTTTGTCTTACAAAGTTTCCACGAGAACTTCTCATCTTATTAAGCATGCAAGAAAAGTGTGTTCGGGAAAGCACTTGCGAATTGGAGTTGGTCAAACACAATTGAAGGTTAAAACTGAAACTGATGGGTGCACTATCTTGGAATTGAATGAAAAGAAAAAGCCTGCTAACTTTGATCAAGATATTTCAAGAAAGGAGTTAGTTAGTATGATAGTGATACATGAGTATCCTTTATCAATGGTGGACCACATTGGATTTAGAAAGTTTGTGTAGAGTCTTAATCCATCATTCAAAATGATTTCAAGAAATACATTGAAGAGTGACATTGTGAAGACACACATTCTTGTTCTACTATTACCGAAGATTGTGATGAAAATGGAGATCAAATTGATTATATTGATATTGTATTTGATTTAATCCATTTTATATTTTTACAATTGAAATAAGTTTTATTTCTAATTATATTTTGTTCTTAATTTCTACAAGATGTTGATGATGTTGAAAGTAACTGTAACATGGAAGACATCTTTGAGGATTACAGAAATTGATCGTTTCAATATTAGGATTGTTATGTTCTTTCTTATTTTGGATTGTATAGTTTTAAATGGATTATTATGGTGTATTTTTTGTTCTTGAATGATTGTTGAAACTTTAGACAATTGTTATGATTTTTATTTTAATGTTTAATTAGCTTAGAATTCATTTAGAAAAGAAAATAATATGGATCCGGGTGTGGACCCGAGACCCTATGGATCTTATAGATCTGGGTCTGAATTCCATTTTTTGGATCCAATGGATCTGGACCGAATCTGGATCTAAGTAAAAAACATGGATCTGGATCTGGACCAAGCAGGATTCGGTCCAAATCCGGCTCATTGCCATCCCTAGAGACATTAATTGTACTCGGCCTCAAATAAATAGGATCATCCTATAATTAAACAAAAAATTCATTATAAGCAAATTTCAATATTAAATGAAACACTTATATTTCAGATTCCAAGTATATTATAAGCAAGTTAATTATAAGCAAATTGCAAGTATAAACAAAAAATTCATTAAAGCAATTCCCAACTTATATAAAAGCATGATAAGTTAGTAGCTAATTTCAAAGCAAAAATTACATTTCAAATATCTTTTAAATATAAGCAAATATCGAACTATACGTAAGCCTACTAGAGCAATAACCAGTTACTACAAAAAGCAATAATATTACAACGATTAAGCAATTGACACACTTACATGCAGCATCAACATGAAAAAAATCTAAACAAACAATAATATATCAAAAATAAGCAATTGCCATATTGTTAGAAAGCAGTACTAAAATCACACGGTTTTTTTTTACACAAAACAACAATTATTTGGTTGTTTATTACACGAATACTAATATGATCACATGAATACCGCCGGTAATAAACAACAACAATTATTTGGTTATTTATAAACAACAATAAAAAAATTTAGCATAAAACAAGCAATACTAATATCACACGAATACCACCGGAAATGATGCGACTTCTGCCGGAAAAAATGAGAATACCGACGGGAATAATGTGAATACTGCCAGGAAAAATGAGAATACCGTCGGGAATAATGCGAATACCGCCGATCGATATTCTCAACTATTCTGACGGTATAATCAAACACCACGACAGTATTCTCATTTTTCGACGATGGTATTCGAATTATTTCCGGTGTTATTCTCTTTTTTGTGAGAGATTTGGTAGGAAAATGCCTAAAATCTGGTAAGTAATAATCATATACCTCTTGCAGTTGCAGTGCATCCATGGGGGAAATGGCTGAGAGAGACGAGAGTGAGGCTGAGCGACATTTCAGGCGAGAGCTACACAGAGGGAGCCTGAGTTCGTTGAGAGAGATAGTTTGGTCCGGTAGAGAGACCGACGTCGGCGCTTAAGTGATATTTTAAGCGAAACTCGCTGGTAGAAAACCGAGAGGGATACAAAGAACGCCAAGAGGTAGACGGAGATGGTGAGAGAGAGGTTGATTCAGTGGAGACGGAGACGGTGAGAGAGAACACTTAATAGCAGTGGTATTTTGGTTGGAGAAATACTTGTTGGTATTTTTAAACTGATAATTTAGTGTTTGATGTACAACAATAATTATGTATTCTCATTTTTATGACTTCAATGACCGGTAGGTAGATAGAGGGAATAAATTCAGTCAAAAGAGCTCTTACACAAAGTGTACTTTTCAAAACATGCATACTTCAAAAAATAATATAAAATACAAATAAGATATAAAGTGTAGAATTTTTAAAAAGTGGATATATTTTGTAGATAGGTTTAGAAAAGTGGGTAGTTTTGTATAATTCGAAATATGAATTATTCGAAATAATTCTATCAGTCAAGACTAGTTGAAAAATATGAATTATTTGAAATAATTAATATCGTGATAATGAAAAAAATTGACATAAAAAAAGTATTGTTTTTGAAACATTATCTTTCTTTATATCAATAATTACTTTTTTCTTATATCAATAATTACTTGACCAAAATAAGTACACTACACCATTAGCTCCGCACTCGCGCCTGTGCTCTTGTTGCTCTCCCCAGCGCCTACGGCTGGTAAATCGGTTCCGGTTATCCGGTTAAAACCGAAACCGAACCGGAAAACTGGTTAATCGGTTAACCGATAATCGGTTTTTACCTGTTCGGTTCGATTATCGGTTTTGATATTTTCAGTTAACCGGTTAATCGGTTTAACCGGTCGGTTAACCGGTTAAACCGAATTAACCGGTTTACTATTAAATTAATTAATTAATTTATATTTTATTAATATATTAGAATTTAGCAAATTAGTCTAGGGCAGATTTTTCAGTTTCACTTCATTCATTTAGCACGTCTCACGCCTGCCTTGCTGCCTCCCTCGCGCGGCTCCGCCTCCCTCCAACATCGTCGCCGTCGGCCTCTTCCCACCGGCGCCGTTGCCCCCCGTGGTCAGTCAGCAAAGCTTGCAGGCCGTAGCCGCCTCTCCCAGCACCGCGAGCTCTGCTCGGCATCGCGCCGCGCTGCCTTTCCCAGCACCGCAAGCCCTCAGATGCATTGGATTCTCAAATTGAAATGAAATGGGTTTGTTTTGAAATGAAATGAATCGTATTATGTCTCTATCGTGTACTGTTGCTGTGTTGCATTTGGTAATGGCTGGGTTTGCTTCAAGCTTATTGAAATGGATTCTTGCAAAAAAATCCTCCATGTCAGTGAGGTGGATTTGGGGACTTGGTGTGGATATGATATGAACCCAAAATCGTGTGAAATGAATGATATATTTAATATTTAGGGAAACTTTGGATTTGATTCTGCAAAATTTCCAAGAAATTTTTGGAGTTAGATTAGTGGGTTGGGAGAAAGGTTAAGATGAGTGCAGAATAAAGAAGAAAAAAATGAGGTGGTTCAAAGAAGCTTTTTTTTTTTTTGATCAATAATAATTCATTAATAAACTTGGATGGTACCAGAAGTACCGATAACATCAAACAAGTGGTGAATACTCGTTAGAGCACCACATGGAAAAGGAAACGTTGGACTCTACAACATGAAAGGTTTTGTTCCAACTCCAGAGCCTTCCTTTGATATCTTTAACAAGATTGGACACCTCCCAATTCTTGTTCTCAAACCTACCCTCATTCCTATATTTCCATATCAACCAAACTGTGCCAATCCAAAGACCTTTAAGAAAGTTCTTGTTTCTCTTACCTCTTCGTCCTCCGATGAAAGACATGAAGTGATCTTCGACTCTTTGTGGTTTAGCCGTATCAATTCCGATCCATTGATGGATTTGGTCCCAAACGCGATCAACTTTCGTACAATGGATTAAGGAATGGTCAGCTGTTTCCGCCCTCCATACACACGAATTGCACCACTTTTCTTCGACTGGGATCGGGACATTCCTTTTGATAAGATTTTCACATGTTGGCAACCTGTTGCAGATACTTCTCCAAGCTGTCACTCTGGCTTTGTGAGGTGCCGGTGCCGTCCACAATTGGGCGTTAGCTTCAATGTATCTTCCCGTATGATACAAAGAAGCTAACTGCCTAATTAACCGGTTCAAAGAAGCTAATAAAGAATAAAAAGAGGTAATTCTGGGCAATTTAGATAACTGCCTAATTAACCGGTTAATCGATTAACCGATTCGGTTAACCGGACCGGTTAATCGGTTAACCGGACTAAAAATCGGTTCGGTTTTCGGTTATTATTTTGACTCTTAATCGGTTCCGGTAAATCGGTTCGGTTATAACCGAACCGGACCGATTACCAGCCCTACCAGCGCCCGCGCCCTCCCCTGTGCCGGCTCACACGTCCCTTTTGATAAGTTAGTCAGACCCTTCTCATCTATATACTCGGTCTCACAAGAAATCAACTCATATGTATATGTATAAGTACAATTGAATTTCACTTTTTTCTTTTATTTGATTCATTTTTTTATAAAAATTATATAATCAAAACAAAATAATTTTGATTGTTATATATATTTCATCCGTTCCATTATAAATGTCTTATTCCTTTTGGGCATGGAGATTAAGAAATGTGTAGAAAGTAGATAAAGTATGTTGTTGAAAATTGTTTAAATATTAGGTATAGAGAGAGAATATATTTCCAAAAAAGGAATGAGATATTTGTAATAAAACATCCCATTATGAAAAGTGGGACATTTGTAATGGGTCGAAGGAGTATTATTTTCGATATTACTACGTCATATCATTAATTGTGGAACAATTTGATTTCGAAAAAAAGTTAGACGAATCGAAGAATTGATGTATTTAAATTAAAATAAAGAAAAACAAAAATTTAGTCTGCAAAACCAAAAAACTTCGATAGGGATGCTATTATCCTTTATATTGAAACTTCGAATCTCAAAGGTTATTTCTTCTTTTGTCTGCCAACTAGGTGCTAAAAACCTCATCACATTTAGTGGAAATGTTGACGTGATTCAAGGATAAATCAGTCTAAAAATTCACTTCAATGAAATCATATATATTCTGAAATAAATAAGAAATGAAGAAGAAGAAAAAATGAAACAAAATCCATCTAAGAGTAGATACAAAAGGTCTCATTCTTAATACAAAGAAACAATCTCTCATACGCCATCGCCATCTTCCTCGCCGTGAACATAGACGCCGCATATTCCCGGCAAGCTCTCCCCCTCTCCGCCAGCCTCTCCGCCCCCTCTTCCGCCGCCGCCTCCAGCGCCTCGTACAGAGACTCCGTGTTCGGCGAGAACATGAAGCCGAACTCATCGTTCACCACGATCGTCCCTTTGATACTCGGAAACCTCGACGCCATCACCGGCTTCCCGCTCATCATCGCCTCCATCAACGTCAGATCCAGCCCCTGCGGCCGCAGCGTCGGGTTCACAAACACGTCGATCGCGTTGTAAAACCCTCGCAATTCCGACGGATTCATCGATCCGAGCACTATCACCTGCGGCCCCATCTCCTTGTAGCGCTGCATCCACGGCCCCGCGCCGGCGACGATCAGGTACGCGCCGGAGTTCTTCACCTTCAGCATCGAGAAAGCTTCGTACAGCAACGGATGCCCCTTGTCCTTCACCAACCGCCCCGCGACGCCGAGGACTAGGCTCGCATTTTGGGGAATCCCGATTTTGGCGCGGAAATCGTGACCTAATCTGAGATCCTGCGTGAATTCGTCCTCGTCGACGCCGTTGACGATGACGTGGACTCGTTTGACCGGAATCTGGTAGACGTCGCGCAGCATCTCGCCGCAGCTGTCGCTGATGGCGACGTGGTGGTGGTAGTGGGAGAAGAATCTGATCTCGTTCAGCACTTTGGGGATCATGAATTGCAGGCTCTGGTTGAACGCCGGAGACATGATCTCGCCGGATTTGCGCGTTAGGTCTTGGTAGATGCTCGATTGAACGCTCTCGAGCGCGATCCCGTGCCACGACACGGCGAGGTTTTGGAGGCCGCGCGCGAGCCAGAACGGCAGCGCGACGCTCTCGGAGTGGATGACGTCGAAGGGTTTCTTACGGTTCTCTTCTTCGTATTGCTCCCATGCTTTATTGTACCGCCATTTCTCCGGCTCTCCCTCGTGGCAGTGCACCACCGGTGAGGAGGAGGAGGAGGCGGGGAGGGGGACGGAGGGAGGGGAGGTGAAGACGTGGACGTCGTGGCCGCGGCGGGCGAGGGCGGTGTGGAGGGTGTGGGCGTGGCGCTCCATGCCGCCCGGGGTGGCGGTGGTGGGCCACTTGCGGGAGAAGACGGCGATCCGCAGCGGCGGGGCGCGGCCGTGGAAGGAGAGCTTGTTCCACGAGAACTCGGCGCGGCGGAGGTCGCCGGACCAGGGCTTGTCGGAGGAGCAGAGGTTGGTGGAGATGTAGTTGGAGGGGGTGTGGAGGAGGAGGAGGGCGGGGATGGTGAAGACTACGATGAAGAAGAGGGTGATGGCGAGGTTGGAGCGGAGGTTGACGGCGGCGGGTTTCTTGGGCTTGGCGGCGGCGGCCGAGGCCATTGTGTGAGGTTATTGGTGGTGGTGAAGAATAAGGTTTTCATCAATGAAATGTTGAGAGTGTTATGGGAAAGGAGTTAGGCGTGGAGTGAAGCAAAGTGCGTATTGTTTTTTGGGGTGGAAGAAATGGCTTTTAGTGCAATGTTCACGCCCCATGTGAGTGGAAGTGGAACATAGTGTGACTTTCTTATCTTTCACACCATTTGACTTTCTCAACAATACTATGCTACCTTCAAAAATAATACTACTTATATCTCAGTTTTTAGTATCTATTTGAGAGTGATACAAATTTTAATAAAATGATTAAATTTATTGTGAGTGGAATAAATGTCTCATATTTTATGTGAGTGTTAAAATATTTAAAGTGCATAGCAAGCATCCTACCCACTTTTATTAAAAATAAAAATGAATACTAAAATGTGGGACGATCAAAAAAGGAAAGCTGGATATTAAAAGCTTGGATGGAGGGAGTACTATTAATAATGAGCGATGCAGAAATATTCTTGAATATAATTAGTATTTGGTTGATCAATCTTTGATATTTTGTTCCTTTAGATATATCAATAATGAATCATAGATTAGTTACTCAATAGATTTCATATAAGAGCTTTCGAGTTGATGTAGAAAAACAAGTTAATTCGCACCTGATGCATGGTTTGGACTAGTGATTATCCTCCTTGATTGGGGGATATTGTACGTTCCGACGTTGAGTAATAAAATTACTAGTCTTTCGTCTCAAAAAAAAAAAATGAATGGATATAATTAAGGTCGTAAACTAACTAGTTGGATTAAATTCCAAATTTGCAACTGAGTAATCTAATGCACCACTTGTATCATGTAGACGTTACTATGAAATAAGTACTATTCAAAACATCGGATTCCCCCCTAACATATGCATTGATAACAGGAGTAGGAATATATAAAAATATAGTATTAAATTGTAATTTAGAAAATAGAATGGAATAATCTTGGTGTGAGGTGAGCTTGTTTAGATTGGTAGAAATCCAAAAGATACCAAACAATTTAGTTATTAGGCATGCATCCAATAATGTCATATATCATATGCCTATTAAAAGATTGCATAGAATAATAGCAGAATTAATTAGGTACAGTTCCACAAAGTTTCAGCAACCTTATTATATAATAGTAGGATTGTTTTAATATTGGTGGTGTTCTTCACTTCGCAAGTACCCAAAGTCAACCACCAAATTTGGGCAAATCAGACGCGTTTGGAGGTGCGATTTTGCCTTATAACGTGAGCCTTCGACTTATTTCGGAGCATTTTATGGTGCTTTTGTGCCTCCATGTTTTCTTTTGACTTTTTTGCAATTAATTTCTTCCGCTTTCTTTTCTAATATAATACTACTTCAAATATATAAAAATCCGTCCCACTAATTTCAAAAGAAAACAGTATTAGTCAATATGGATCCTCGTTGAAATACCAACTAATCCATAAAATATGTGGTGAGATATATTGTAACAATAAATGTGAGTACGAAAGATAGGACACAACGAATGATAATCCAATTCGGTTAAACAACCTACGTCTGGAGGGCCTCGTCCAGGGAAAATTATCCACTATATAAAGTTAAGATGTACAAAGGACTTACACAATAAGACATCCTCTTACTTAACCTCTACATCTTCCCAAAACCTCACCAACGGTGAATAACTGAAAGATAGACAACGACTAACTTTCTAGGCATGCATGAACACCAACGAACACCATCTAATCCTTCGAAAAATAAGAACCAACAATAAATAAGAGTATATGACTCTTTAACAATGTACGCTCAAGTGTATAACTCACAACACTCTTCTACTAGGAAAAAGAAAAAGTACAGTATCAGAAACAATACTACAGATGGTACTAGACCAGGGGAGAATACCTAGCAGAAACAAGAATACTCGACTATATGGCGAGAGCAATCAAGAATGAAAATCCCCAACCATCTTCCACGAAATATGCTTATATAGACTTCAAGCCTCCAATCTGAGTTTGAGGGTTTTTTAGTACAGTAACTTAGATTGATTTGGAAATTAGGACAATAACTTTCAGACTTGTAAAAATAGGACACTAAATTTTTTTAGAGTAAAATAGGACACTAATTAATAAGTGTTGCATCCGCAGGACATTTTTCGGCCAATTATTGGCCAAGAAATGTCCTATTTTTACGACACTTATTAATTAGTGTCTTATTTTACTCTAAAAAAAATTAGTGTCCTATTTTTACAAGTCCAAAAGTTTTTGTTCTAATTTCCAAATCAACATAAGTTATTGTCCTAAAAAATCCTCTAACTCCCTCCAATCTTATCTTGTAGCCCAAGTTGATCATTTCCTGGTCGTAGATGGAAACATGGGTTATAGCTTGATGAGGACTCTGCTTGGATGATCTTGATCTATTAATCTGATAAGATTCTTCAAGAAATAAGAGTCCAAGTGCTTCAAAAATTTGTGGCCTATCTGATTTATAAGAAGTATATTCATACAACAATTATACTTCAAATAGGAGATTTGTGCTTATCCTAAAAAATTTGACATATCTGATACCGCCTCTGATACCGTCTCTGATACCATCTACTTAATGACAATACAACATAGAGTATCAATACTCTAACTAGGGGTGTAATCGAACCGAGTCGAATCAAATAGTGGTGTGCTCAAGTTTGGTTTGTTTAGTATCGAATCGAATCTCGAACTTTACTTACTGAATACTTTGAGGCTCACGAGCCTATACGAACTTTCTAAATTTATATTTAAATTCAAAATATTGATTATTTTATTTTAAAAATTAATTATTTTATTCAAAATAATAAATATATTACTAATTATTTTCTTATAAAAAATAAAATTAATTAGAGATTTAATACAATTATTATTAATTTTAGTGGATAAATATAAGTTATATCTACTAATAATTTATATTTTTCAAGTTGAATCACTTGACGAACATGTTCACGAGCTAACGAGACGAATACTACTAAGCTCAAGTTTGATTTGTTTATTTATCGAACTTCTCTAAACAAACTTGAACGAGCTTTTTTTGAGTCGAGCTCCGAATAGTTCACGAGCGACTTGATTTGTTTACAGTCCTAATTCTAGCACTCATTATTATGATTTTCATGTAGTTAATTTAATTTGGCTTGATTGGTCGCCTAAATAGAAGGAAAAAAAGGTATAATTATTAGATATTCGGAGGAGTTCCATTTGGATTTCGCGATAGATAGAGCAAGATGACATTTTTGGAACTCGGTGACTAATTTTAAGGGGAAAAGGATTAATTTTTCTACGACAGTGAATTATGTTGTTTATAACTACTATCTACAAGTGCACATATATAAAATTTTATCAATTAAATTTTAATATTTATAATTTACATGTAAAGGATTATAATGGTAAAATACAACTAAGATAATTATTAAGAAAAAACTTACGTAATTTCCAAAAATTCTTAAATTTTCGTGAATATAATTATAAAATATTATATCAATATTTCTAAATTGAGAATATAACATGGATAAAATAGGAAACGCCAATTTTGAAACGGATTGGCTTTGGTAATGGGCTATCATTTCAGATTTCTACTTGCAACGGTCATAGTTTTGGGCCGAAGGCCCAAATATAATAATGAGAATCAGAAATAAAATGCTAGGAACACTTGTTGAATATGTATATGATAAGTAATTAAAATCCAAATCAGATATCTGCATAATCAAATGATCAATGCACACAATTTATTTGCATGAAAGGAACAATATGATCAATAAATGCATAGAAAAATAAATAAACCGAAAAAAGGATCAAAATATTGTGCATCATCATTTCCCTACAATATTGATGCTAAAACTGAAACCCTTCTTCTTCTTCTTCTTCTTCACCACATTGCCAGTCGATTTATGTCGCTCTTTCATGGCTTCCTTCACCTCTTCTTTCACCGGAAAACCACCATTTTCCCCATAAATATTTTCTTCCATCCATAATCTCCATAATATTCATTTTTACTATTTTTGTTACATTCATTTTTCTTTGAAGAATGCCATGGGTAACAGCTTGCCCTCGGAGGAAAACTTGCCATCCATCAATCATGCAACAACTAAAATTATCAGAATTTTGACTGCTTAAAACAAATATAATTATTGGAATTATATGTGTATGAAGAGGTTTGCCAATTAATGCAAGTATTTGTCCATATTTAATGAAAGATGGTTAGTATGTTTGCTTTATTTATCTGTTAGATTTTTCCTCAATAATACTTGTGTGTCATCATATAGTCGGGAATCGTCTACCCTGAACACTGCCGCTGGACTTCGACACGTAGCCACTAATAAAGTTCCGCCCTAAGGGGCCGTTTGGTTTTGGTTTTAACGCCACATTAATTAATTTAGTCCAGATTAGTAGGGTGTTTGGTTTCCAGACGCGCATTGCGGGCGGCCCTGCCTAATACCAAGGCCCGGGTGAAATATGGCGGATAACTCCAGCTTACGAATACCTCCCCCCCCTCCGATTACTCCGCTACCCAGGCGCCATAGAGACTACTTTTCCTTTCTACCCTTCGCACAGACTTCAAAGTTCGAATCTAGAAAGGCATAACCCTATTTCTTCCTCATTTGTTCCTCCTTCATCACGATTCAGCAGCAAAAAAACACAACAAGGCGAAATCAACAATTCGGTAAGAATGCTGAAAGTTCGAATCTTCTATCTGTATTGTTATTGATTTTTTTTTCGATTTATAGATTCGAAATATTTGTTGTCGTTTTCGATTCCGACCGTTTCCAGAAATACATTACTCATATTTGATTCAATCCATTGATACTGCACTCGGGCGTCGTTTTTTTTTAGGAATGTATTATGGCTTTAATTGCATCGAATCTGTACTATGTTTGTGTGTTCTTCGCGTTGAATCTATTTTGGGTATAAACATGAGTCTGCGTCTGCTTCGTGCCCTAGGACGCTGATACTCGAATTATTTGTAACCCAGCCGGTATCTCTGCATCGTGCCCCAGTTTGGGGGAATTCATTGTTGCTTATTGATGATTTCCTATCTCCCTGTATTTCACAGGATTAGAGGGAAAACAGCTTTGTTTACACAGACGAGGATAGAGGCAATAAAGGTTAGATTTTTGACTCAGCCAAATCCTCTTTGAGTCTTGATTCTGCTCTACGAATGCTTTCAGCTTGCATTTTAGATATTGCTGTTACCTTGATTTTTATACAGTATATTCCAGCATGGAAATATGTATTGCTGCATTAAACTATACGAATGACTTGAACGAGACTTTTTTTTGTGGCTTCCAGAGTCTTTATTCTCCTCCATGAATGATTTAAGATTACATTTGAATAGTGCAGGTGGCATTATAGGTAGAGAGGTCTATTTTAGCAGGGAAATATGTGTTGTTACATGGTACTTGAAGAATGATATGAATGAGACTTTGTTGATGGTTTTCAGAGTCTTTGTTCTATTTCATGAATAATTTAATGTTACATTTAAATAGTGCAGTGGGCATTATAGGTAGAGTTCTCTATTTTATCAGGGCAATATGTGTTGTTTCATTAAAATTGATGCATTCCTTTAATGACATTTTTTTGGGATTTTTGTGAGTCTTTATTCTGCTACATGAAATGATTTCAGTCAGCATGATATGATTTAAGAGGGACAAATGTTCAATTGTTGCATTACTCTTGTTGAATGGTTGCAGGAAATGTTTTATGATGATTTTCAGATTCTTCATTACGCTGTATGAATGCTTACAGCTTGCTATGCTTTTGCATTTAGCTTGATATGATATTGTCTATTTTAGTTAGAGAATATGTGTTGTTTCAATGGTCCAAATGGATAAAAGATGTGTGTAATCAACAAATAGTGGTCGTATTTTGCAGATTATAACCATACCTGCAGCAGTGTGTCATTAATGTCTCGTAGAGCAGGTCTGCGTGATCGTGACATATGCTTCCTTTTATTACAAGAGATTATGAAAGAACACATCATTCGTTTGGCAATTATGCTTGCATATTATGTTAAGGCTAAATCCAAAAAAAGAATTCGTGGTGACACGGCACTAACATACGAGCTTGTAAGTAAGATCCCCAATCAAGAAAAACATTTAAGTCGTTTGATTGGTCTAAATGACGTAGATTGTATTTCAAACCTACGTATGGATCGACGAACATTTGGTAGACTTTGTGTGATTTTACGTGAGAGAGGGGGTCTAGTGGATGGCAGATTTGTTACTGTTGAAGAACAATTAGCAATGTTTCTTTCAATATTAGCACACCATAAAAAAAATCGAGTTGTGAGATTTGATTTTTGGAGATCCGGCCAAACAATCTCGCATTATGTCCATGCTGTTTTAGGGGCCATTATACGTGTGCACGATCTCTTTTTAGCCAAGCCTCAGGCTGTTCCTGACGACTGTACAGATCAACGGTGGCAGTGGTTTAAGGTAGACATAGCATAAAGAGATTTTGTATTGATTCCATAGATCGATACATTTCTTATAATGATGTTATAAACTCATGAAAATTGTGTTTTGTGCATAGGGCTGTTTAGGTGCGTTAGATGGCACTTACATCAGTGTCATGGTGGGCAGCGAGGATAAGCCCCGGTATAGAACAAGGAAAGGTCAAATATCAACAAACGTTCTTGGCGTTTGTGATCGAAACTTAAATTTCAGTTACGTCCTAACGGGTTGGGAAGGTTCGGCAGCTGACTCCCGAATACTAAGAGATGCCATAAACCGGCCTCATGGTCTAAAGGTGCCAAAGGGTAAAATTTATGAGATAGTGTGCTTCAACATATCCTTTATCTAAATAATTATTGCATACTTGACATGTGAAACTTAACTATTATGACACTTTGCTAGGAAAATACTATTTGTGTGACAATGGTTACGCGAATAGCGAAGGTTTTCTAACGCCTTATAAAGGTGTTAGATATCATTTGAAAGAATGGGGTCCAAATACCGCAAGGCCGCAAAACAAGGAAGAATTGTTTAATTTGAGACACAGTAAGGCTCGTAACGTCATAGAGCGAGCATTTGGCATTTTAAAGATGAGGTTGGGTATTCTTCGGTCCCCATCCTTTTACCCAATACGGGTTCAAAATCGACTAATTATGGCTGCCTTTCTACTTAACAATTTTATTCGAATGGAGATGCCAACCGACCCAATTGAACAACAACTTGAATCAATGGTTGAAGATAGTGGCTTCGGTTTAGATGTAGAAAATGATGAGTTCGTAGATACCGTTGAGTGTTCTCCCCAATGGAACGCATCGAGGAATGCATTAGCCGAATCTATGTGGGCACATTACTTGAACAATAATTAGGTTTGTGGCTGCTTTACTTAACTGATGATACATCTATTATTGAACATGTTGAAATGATATTGATGTTTCCTATAAAGTTTTGTTGAATTAGTTGATTTATTAAGTCTTAATTATATAATGTTCCTCGCCTCTTAATTGTGTTTTGATGGTTTGTGTGGTAGGATGGACGCCGCTTCCGTTGTATCAACACCAACCCCTCCATGTAGCTGTGGTAATGGCAATATGAAGTTGAAGTGCGCTGGTTATGGTTCGCGGAACCCCGGGCGATTCTACTACAAATGTCCGTTGGGCGGTGGTCACGACAAAGATTTCTATTGGTATGACGAATACCATGGCCTTGGAACACGAAGGATGTCTCATGCTACTGGATCTGCCCACTATAGTACTGTGCAACAGCCCCTGCCATCTAGTCGCATAGCACCAAATGTGTATGTTACTGCAGCAGACTTGGACTCTCCCCGTGGGTACATGGCTGTCCTCAGTGTCGTGATTTGTCTAACTGTAGCTGTACTTTTTCTTGGTATTGCCATAGGTAAGTTAATGTGAGGGGGAGATGGGGATATTTGAGGAAGCCTCCTTTTGATTTGATCACGAATCTTGGTTGTGTTTTGTTAGTACTAAATTGATGTATTCATGTTTTCTGTTTATTATTGTGCGATGACATTTTGATGTGACAACTATATTTGGTTGAGACGTCCATTTCCTTCATGTAGTAGATTTGGCTATTATGGTATCTTCAATTTGGTTGTTGTTTAGAAGCTGAATAGCAGATAATGCGTATGAATGCATGTAGTACTTTCCCTTTGTTGAACTTCTCGAAACAAGGTCCACTAGTTTTTGTTCTTTCAAAAGCATGGTTGTTTTGAATGATTTCATCCACCAACAATTATATAGTCTGACTTCCGTAGGTTTAAACAGGTTGAATTTTTTATTTTTTTCCCAGCATGATTCTTCTTCTTTGGGTTTACTATTTCAAGAATTGGATCACAGTCTTAAACAGTATACTGTACTGCTGACCCATTCAGCCTATCATTTGATCAAAGTAGCAAGAATAGCTTATTAATGAAGTTCATGGAAAGGCATTTAATTAAGAATGAGAAGCAAGTAGAGAAGGATTACTGATGACATATGAAATGTATGTCTATGCAGATTCATTTAGTTAGGAACTCCAAACCCTGACCCACCTCTTGCCTTCACCACACTTTTTAATTGACCACCAAAAATGGAACTCAACTTTGAGGGTAGAAAACTCTGAGTTCTTGTTATTGCAGTTTTATTCCTTGGACCAACAGTCTCCCAGTTGTCATCCTCACTTTCATCATCAGTCGAAGAGACCAATGATGCAGTTTTTCCATTTCCATTTGGAACTTGCCCGTCAAGTTTAAGCAATTCATCATGCATCTGATGCACGACAAAACTTAAGAACTTATTTAGGGATTCTCTTAAAATTAATCATATATTTGTTTCTACACACATTATTTGTTTCGAAAATTATATTTTTTTATTGTGTTACACTAATAATTTAGTAAGATTAATACTTGTAAATAATTGAATAATATTTTTTCGTGTTACTTAAAATTTAAATTATTAAATAAGATTATTAACTAACAGAGATTTAACGCACACCAACTGTTTGTTAAATTGTTTGAACGAATTTTGTATTTGCATGATTTTTATCATCCTTAAAATTAGATCCTAATTTTGTGGGTTTATATTTTCACACGATATAAGTTCCTAAATTATCTTGATAATTATTTCCATTTGAAATCTTCTAAATCGACGCACACTCTCGCTTCCAAAATGCGTTTATGTATTTTCGGATAGTTTTGAAAGAATTTCAATCTCATGATATGGGTGGACTCAAATCTAAAAAATATTCTCAAATCTTAAATCAAATAACTTATAAACAAGTTAATTATAATCAAATAACTTAAAATTTTAAAAAATAATATTGATGGTAAACGTGAAGGAGTTAATGGAGGCATAAAAAGAGTTTGACTAGGAAAATGCTATATCCATTCAGCCACACAAATCGAAGGTGTTCAAATGCTAATTACTTCAAGATTTTTGACTATTTGTGGTACTTCAAGATGGAATTAATATCAGGTGACATGAGAATGCATGGGGAGACGCCATGCAACCCCCAACGTCCCAACAACCCCATTAATTATGGTTAGGATTAGTAAATGTAAGCATGGTGGACAACTATAAGAAGATGAGATGTACTTCAACATAATTTCAAACCAAATATCGCAAGCTAAGGCAAATCTTCAAAACAAGAAAGCCATCACTCGATAAAATGTCTCTCCCTAAAGTCGGTCCCCAAACGCTGTACCTTTACGCCCATAAATGGGACGCCGCGAAGGATACGATGCTCCTCGCATGTCTTATCCAAAAAAAAGACGAATGTGCACCATCTCCCCCTGATCTTTGCCCAAACGCATTAATATATGCGATGAAGGTGTTGAATTCGCAATTAAAGGCGGACGTTTCCCTGATTAAAGTCGAGGAACGAGTCAATTTTCTTCGCAACCGATACGCGTGTTTCAAATACCTGTCGAATCTTGGCGAAACCGTTTGGGACACAAGCTCAAACGTTGTTCATGCCACTGACGAAGTGTGGATAAGGCTCTTTAAGGTATTTTTGCATCGTACTGAAACCATTATTCTCACGTTCCATGCGATTGAATTTGAAGTTGTATGAAACATTATAGTTTATGAGATCATTTATTGGCTTGAGTATGTTGTAGGAAAATTGTTTCTTCAGAGCCTACTATCATAGGGGCGAGCCAGAAATCTATCAAATGTGTGCCTTATTCGGCATTAATGACGTCAAGGAAGAGGTGTCTCATACCGTCATCCTCATCGAGAACTCTTCGACCGTCAACAAACAATCCGACCACAAAGCCATCAACGAAGAATCTAGCGAAGACGAGGTCACTTCCCCTATACTTAAACCGAAAAGAGTTGTGTCTAAGGAACTCTTCCCGGACGATGCTTGTTCAATTGTGGAGCCGACTTTCCCTAAGGTGTCCAAGAATAAGATGCACGGTTCATGGTCGGCAATTAAGAATAAGTTCGCCAAACCAACTAAGTCTATCTTTCCCGTTAAAAACACTTTCCCGATGAAACAGAAGGACGACAAAAATCCCGACGCCGGGAACGGTGGAAGTTCTTGTGCGTCGTCGTCCCCTTTCAAATAGGCCATGTCGTTATCTAAATTTGTTAGTTTCAATTTAGCGTCCTCAATTATCCTTTTTTTGGAGTCATGTTTTGAGTTTCAAGTTTGTTTTTGTTAGTTTTAATTTAAGGTCCTAAATTGTTCTTGTTTTGGTGTCATGTTGTGAGTTTTACGTTTGTTTAGTTGAGTTGCTATAAACTGTACTGTTGGTGTCAACTTGGAAGTTTGAATTCTGATATCGGTTGTCACTCTAACTTTGCATTTTGCAACTCAACTTTGTTATTCTTTGAGATGAAAAAAAAAGAACGAGTAAACATGAATAATTCACCCAAGAAAGCAGAACATACGACAAAACAATGAAGCTGCAAATAACTAGAACATATGAAAATCACAAAATAAGTGCAAATTTTCGATAAAGCCATGGCAATAAGAGAAACATCCCCCAAAATACATTCAAAAATCCATAATGACCAATATCTAACAACCAAATAAACGCAGACTTAAAGATGAGGCGACTAATATCCAACAACAAAAACAAACACAGTTGCAACTCTCACAAGAAGTTGTTCATTGCAAATAAATAACATTAAGGCACTCATCTTCAGTTTTTCACTTACGCTTCATATCTAGGAGGTAGAACACGTAATCAGCCTTCTCCTCATCCGGGAGACTCGCAAACACATCGAGACGCTCAACCTCCTTCGCAAGCAAGTCCGTTATCTCGAACTTATCAGTTTTTGACAGCCCGGGAATAGCACTCAATTGAGCAAAAACTTCCTTCCTAGCCTTTGAGACGTCTTTGTCGTAGCCCATACTCTCGACGATGATCTCAAGTCTACTTTCCGTACCCCGGCTAATATCAGAGAAGGCCTCAAACATTCTGTCATCGATCCCCGAACTACGCTTCCGCTTCCTACTAGATGCCCGCACCTCCTCGTCACCCTTTTTAGTGACCTCGGGCTTATGGGTTTGGCTTACACTATCAGCCATTTCACCATTTTCAAAGATATCCTCAAGTGAAACGTGATAATCACCGAGGGGATCAATCGGTGGATTGAGATCAATATTCCGGTACATGTCGTGTGCCGCTTCCATGAGATCCTCCGCCTCATCACCGTTTGCTCTATCCTTGCCGAAAATGATTTTCCAATCGTCATGATATGGCCAGCTTTTAAAGCGCATATTGCTTATGTTTTTATCCGTCTACATGAAGATGGAAAACTATAAGATGTAGATCGCATACGAAGGTGCAATTTTTAAATAAAAAAAGCTTACTAACCCTGACAATGTTCTCCCATTGTTCATTGTCGCAATCGATCATGAACGTGCCCTTCGCGTTGAATCCAACTCCACTGAATTTAAGGATGTGTGTGAGTGAGTTATAAGTCTTTTTCCAAGTCGTCACCTTCGAATTGATGTGGGGCATCCCTTTCAAGTCCGAGTTCGGATATTCTTTCTTGATGGCGTCTTCTAACTTATTCAAATAGCCAGCGTGGAATCCATTGTCGGATTTCCATCCTTGCGCGACTAGCTCTTTCAAGGCAGCAAGGAGTACTACCTCTTCCTGAACGGACCAACTGCGACGTGTCTTATCCGTTTTGTTGACACGGCCACCCTGCGCGAATCCATTGCTACCTATAGACATATTCACCAGTTGGTTTTGATGTTCAAAATGCAGCACCAAAATGAGAAGATACAGATCTAAACAAATAAAGAATCATCTACTTAACATTCTAGTATTTCGTTTCTATCTGGCTTGGAATAAAGAAATGAACACAACTACTACGTATGTATATATAACACAAAATTTTCGTTCAGCACATCATTCAACATATGGTTTATTATTGCAGCAAAAAAAATAGCAAACGCATCATCACCGTTGAGAAGAACTGGTTTAAGATTTGAACTGCCATAATAAGGTATTCATTTTTTCAACAAACCTTAAAAAGTATAGTACAAGCGCAACACCAAAATGAGAAGTTATAGATATACTAATGTAAAAAATATCAAAGCGAGCAACATTCAGAAATCAGAGACAATGGAGTATTGAGATAAACATCAGTTGGCATTGAGGCGATCATATAGCACAGCAAACATTCAGATCCCACAGTCAAATGGTCAGGTAGATAGTTGTGAGAAGGGAAAGCAAAGATGAACCTTGTGTTGCAGAGCTCATTATCGCTGGAACTAGGGTTTCGCCTTGCTGCCTTCAATGGAGAGAAACGGTTCGTATCCTTTGCAATATTGTGTTGGCGGGCAAAATTTATGTAGGTTTTAAGAACTTGAGTGAAGGGTAGAGAGGGGTTTTCGAAAAGTATTAAGGACAAAAATGTCAATCCTTTTCATAATCCAATCTGTATTATGGGAAACCAAACTAAAGATTGCATAGTCTAGGTGGAATAGCAAACACCAATTAAAGCTTATTAATCAAGCTTTATCCACGTTAATAACCATTAGATAAACTATACTGCCTAATCCCAAAACCAAAACCAAACGCAATTGTTTGCCTAGACTGGTTTTCTCAGAAGCAATATAGCCGATTCAACTCAAATTTTGTTGCTGGTTTTGCAAGTTTGCTTTTTGGCTATAGTTTTGAATTTTTTTTGATATCTGTGCATGCAACAAAATTATGACATGTAACCTATGAGTTATAGAGTTGGTCTGACTTTCGACCTTGTACACGTTTCGACTATTTGGTGGTCTAATTTGTTTGCCACTATCAAGAGCGTCGGATTATCCGGTTGTGTAGTTTCGTTTGGAACTAGGGTTTATCAGCAAAAATTATTTTATTTCTGCAGATTGTAAAATGAACTGAAGGTGGAGCTTTGAATATCCATTTTTCATTGTGGGTTACGCTACTTTTCTACGGTGAAATTTTCAAGATGCATACCACAAGGTGTTGTAAACATTCCTTGCCATTATCGTCCTTCATTGTGTTGTTTTTTTGTTTTTTTTTTCACAGTTTTTAGTATGATTTTGAGAGATTTATAGTGTGGTAGACGAACATTGACGCTAGATTAATTAATATCGCTATTTTGTTTACGCTTTTAAGTGCTTGAAAGTTCTGTACTCTATATGAGTTGTGCGCGTTTTGATTATTTTTGTTTAGGTTTGTCTGGAAAGGTGAAAAAATATATTTTATTGTATGTTCTTGTTGTTACTCGCGTGTGTAGTCGTCCTCTAATTTTATTCGACATGTGTAGCCGTAAGACCTTTACACTGTTATAGGTTTAGAGCATTAAATTAGTTTTGAGAACATGCATTTATTTAGTTTGTGCGGACATTTGAGAACATGTATTTTCTTTCTTCCATAATCGTAGTGATTAATGGTGTTATAGTATGTAGTTATATAGTATTTTTTCGCCTGAAAAGCTAAAAAATTAATTTTTTTGGCTATACGTGATTCTTTTTTTGATTTAGATTTTATGTTTTTATGTGGCAGATGATTTGTTCACCAAAGCACGAATGTGATATATGAACGATATTAGAGATCTATTATCCGATGCAAACATGTCTCTTATGAGGAATTCCTATTTTGGGCATTTATTTGACATAAGTCATATAAATTTTCAGGGAGAACTGTTGAAAATGTTGTGTAAGAGGTTACACTCTAACAACTTAGATCTTAATACACTATTTTTTAAATTTGGCGATCGTACCATTGAATTTGGCCGTTCAGATTTTTGCCTTATGACGGGGCTAAAATTCAGTGGTAGTTTTGCACTGCCTAATGAAACTGTATTCCATTCAACTGAATTTGCATCGCGTTCAAATTTGATTTTTGCTGATATTGAAAATGAATTTCGGAATGAATGTGCATTAAGTGGAGGTAATTCAGTAAGGAGTCTCAAGTTAGCATATGCATTCATTATTTACGGGTTATTTATGATGAATAACCCTCATAATGGAATGTTGAATTGGGTTATTTGCATATGTTGGATGATTGGCGAAGGCCAATGATTTTCCGTGGGGTCATATTTTGTACGAGTATCTTGTGAGATCCACACATATGTTGAAGAGACAGTTTTCAAATGTAGCAAATGAAAGTGGGAACATTACGTTCGAAGCATTTGGATTTGTGTATGCATTACAGTGCTGGGCTTATGATGTAATTCTGGTACTCGGCACAATTTCTGCAGAATTGAATGTTGAGCATTTAGCATTATTTCCTAGAATGCAAAGATGGTCGGCTACTTCAAATACTCGGCACGATAAGATGTGTTGCTGTACTATCAATGCTTTTTTAGTAGCTTATATAAAAAAAACTTGTCTATTTATGTTTTTCTAAGGTACGTAAAAAATTATCCATGTAGTTTCGCATGTCCTTGTCTTCAGCGGAAATTTCGAGATTGACAGACCTTGGCATCTCTTCGCCTTTGTCTGTTGCATCACCTCCTTCGTTTTTTAATACATCAAAGAGCGTTGGGCGGAAGCTTGGTTTCGGTAGTGTGGAGCGCTGTGAACCAAGCTTGAAGAATCCACCACGCAAGAGAAAGAGTTCGGGTCTTGGTAGCTCACCCCCGAGCAATCCCAATTCGAAGTCGAAGGCTGGCGTTTCTTCTTTGATGAAAACAGCAAAGGCCCCGAAGAAAGATACATCGAAGAAGAAATTGAAGGAGAAAGTGGGATGCTTTCCAAACAATGGAACACCGCCGAGCGAAAGCAATTCCAATGCAAATGTGTTGACTTCTGACACTGATACCATCGATCGCCATTGTGAGAACGTGAGAAGATGACATATTATAATGCTTGTATTTTTCAAATAGAACCCTGCTACCTAATAAAAACATTAAATTATACCCTCACAAAAATCCATTAAAATGAACTCAAATTCCAACAGATCCAAAAGCGAAAAATTAATAAGTAAAATAAAAGGGAATAGTATTCTCCAATAAACTTGTTGGAAATTTCATTTCAGATACGTTAGATGTACATAACCATAAAACAAAAAAATTATGATATAACGCCGGCCATATCCCACATTACAAAAAATAAAACAACGGCGATGGATAGAAAAATAATACACGGACCAATATTCTGGGAATTAAGAAAATATAAGTTCAAACAAATGAATTGTAGGTAATACCTGATCGTATAAGAATTTCTACACCAGAGCGGTACGTAATAATCCCTACAGGTGACTTCACCGGAAATTCAAAGCACACCAGCAATGAGACATCTTAGACATGTATTCATATAAAAAAATAACATAGCGAAGATCGTATCAAAAATGCCAATATATTGTGTTACTCGAAAAAAAAAATCTTCCCATTTTTTCTTTTTCAAAAATATTAAAAAGGGTGTCAAAGAAATTTTTTAAAAATAAAATAAAATAAAATAATGAACTAGCAAGCAACACAGAGGTACAATGCTTGCCGAACGTCACATGTTTCAAAACTACAGCCAAAAAGCAGACTTGCAAAACCAGCAACAAAATTTGAGGTGAATCGGCTGTATTGGTTCTGAGAAAATCGGTTTGGGCAGTCAATTAAGTGACTCGGGCGGAACTTTATTAGTGGCTGTGTGTCGTATCCTAGTGGCAGTGTTCAGTGAACACTGTGTTCAGGGTAGACGTTATCATATAATAGTTGTTGCGTGTTCATTTAATATGATTAATTCTCGACTCTTTTCATTTGAGAACAAACTGCATGCAAACGTAGGAGTGTGCATGTGTTGGTCAAGCGGTAATGAGTTAATGGCTAAGGTCAAAGGTCTTGGGTTCGAGTCTCTTGTGACATGATCTTTAAATTTCTTTATTTAATATTGTTAATTTATCAAAAATAAGACTGTTAATTTATCAAAAAAAAAACTGCAAACGTAGGAGAATTTATTGTTAATTTATCAAAAATAAGACTTTTGGAGGGTGTTTAATTGCTCTTCTATGTCATTTTTATTTAGTTTGGAGTTCATCCAAATTGTATTGTCACTTTTTTCAAGTACATTTTATATTTTGAATGAGAATATCATGTTTACTTGAATTAAACAAGAAAAATAAAAAATTAACTTTCAATTTTACTATTTATCTGACATTTATATTTAAAATTTATCTTCTATATTTTCAAAAATAAGTATTAACATTCACTTGCATGTGTAATCCTCACTACAATAAAATGGTTTTAGTAGTGATACAATTTTAGTGATACCAAGATATGTATTTTTAGGTGTAATAAAGTTTAGCTACACTCACATATATTTCTATATATTTTTGTTACAAATAAAAATATTGTAGTGTATTTTTTATTACATTAAAAATGTAATAATTAAATTTTGTGACATCTATCTATGTAATATTAATCAAAGATATCACAAAATATAGTTGTCATACGTATGTGTCACAAGACTCTCTCTCTCATAAAGTTATTTTTTTCAAGAATTAATTATAAATATATTGTCATAAATGTTAAATACACTTTCAAATATCTCAAAAATAATTATACATTTACATGACACAAAATTACCTATATATCCTCAAATGCCACTCAATTTTGTGACATATTTTTATTTTTACGACATACATAATAATTGTCCACTTCAAAATGTCACCATATGCAGTGGTATATATAAATGTGACAGTACCTCAAAAATTAAATGATTACTTAGTATTTTATCGTAATGCTATATTACTAATTTACTCTCTGACAAAAAAAAAACTAATTTACTCTATCACATAGTAAATGCTCCAGTGAACTCTATTGGTATCATTTTTGGGTTATTTAATTGCGTGTAAAATCACAAACTTTTAGCACTTTTTAGTTTTTCTTGCGATCTTCATTCTTTTTTTTTTTTTATTTTTTCACGAAATTTATTTTCCCTATATTTCTCATCTAATGATAGAATTTTGGGATAATCAAATTAAAACCTTTTAATGTCTTGACACAATAAGAAATTGGAATTAACATTTTAACCATAACTACAAACTCGTTGAGAAATATGATATGATCGAATATTTGGATCTAAATATATTAATTGAAATTTATTAAAAAAGAAAACAAAAAGGCTAAGAAAACCATTGAGAGCACAATAGAGCAAACTAAGGGCCGTGCCTCGTTAAAATCCGCTAAGGAAAAACTCGAGAGGGAAAAACCCTTAGCGGGAAAAAGAGTGTCCGTCTAAAGTAAGAAACAAGAGGAAATAAAAGAGCAACATCCATCCGAGCTCCGGATTTGGATCCAAATATATATTAAACCTTTTTAATTTTTTGACATAATAATAAAAATTGAATCAATATTTTAACCATAACCAATATTGCAATACAAACTAATTGAGAAATATGAGAGAAAAATAAATTTTAATTGTGGGAAATCAGAAGAGTACTAAGTTCGTGGAAATTAAAAAAGGGAAAATTGCACCTAAATACACAAACTTTGCCGAAAATCCATATTTGACGCGAAGTTAGGAATTTACATTTTAATACACCAATTTAAGAAGTTGTTCAATTTTGACACATTTTTCAATTCCGGCGACCGGCATTCTGACGTGGACGCCGGAATGCCACATCATCACCACGTCACACACACACACACACTCCACTCTCTCTCTCTCACACCCCACTCTCTCTCTCTCTATACACGTCACCTTCCCCCTTCTCTCTCATCACTCTCGCCGCCCTCCACCCTCTTTCTCCCTACCTCTCTTCCCTCTTCTCTCCTGCCGGCGCCGCCCCATCACACGTCACCTTCCCCCCGTCGGACCCTCCCCCTCCCCAGAACCGCATCGCTGCTCTCGGCGGTGCGCCCCATCACAGCCACCTTCCCATCGATGCGCCAGCCGCGCCATGACGCTGCCCGAGCACAGCAGCTCGCCGCCGCCCGAACAGAAGCCGGCGAGAGTCGGGCGAAATCGTGCAGATCCAGAGCCTCCGCGGCACGCACCACCTAGATCTGTTGCTCAGTCAAACCGCGCGACTCACCGCAGCACCCACTCACAGTTTCAGATTCGAAAACTCAGGAGCTCCCACCTCCTTCTCCGGTCACCATCCGGACTTGACGGATAAGAGTGGTCTGAAAACCGCCGCGATAGAGCCCGCCGCCGCCTCTAGCCAGCCTATCAGGCTTCGCCGTCGGATCCAGGAGAGCCTACCACCTCCTCTCTTCGATTCTCGGCGGACGTCGAGATCTGAGCCATCGCCGCCGCGGACGTCGAGATCTGAGCCATCGCCGCCTTCATCAAGGGCCTCCCATTCCCGCTCAAAGGCTCAACTTTAGCCTTCTCTTTCAACCAAAGGCCAAGCACAGACCCTAGATCTGCAAATCTGTGGAGGTGAGGGAAAACGGTGGTGGTGGGAAATCCGGTTGGTTTGGTTGGTGGAGGTGGCGGGTGCGCCGCGGTTCTGGGGAGGGGGAAGTGGCTGACGGCGGGAGGGAGGGCTCGGCGGCGGTGGTGCGACGCTGTTCTGGGGAGGGGGAGGGGGAGGGTCCGACGGGGGGAGGGGGGTGACGTGTAGAGAGTGGGTGTGTGACGTGGCTGCGACATTGGCATTCCGGCGTCCACGTCAGAATGCCGGTCGCCGGAATTGAAAAATGTGTCAAAATTGAACAACTTCTTAAATTGGTGTATTAAAATGTAAATTCCTAACTTCGCGTCAAATATGGATTTTCGGCAAAGTTTGTGTATTTAGGTGCAATTTTCCCAATTAAAAAATGTTGAAAGTTCGTTTATCTACATGCAAATAATTAAAGTAAAGACTGACATGTGTATGCCATATAGACAATAATACGCCACGTAGAAACTAAGTCAGTTATAATTCGATTGAAATTGCTCAGTGTGGAGAAAATCGAACGAACACAAACTTTGTATATTTAAATTTTAAAAAAAATATGAAAAAAACTAAAAAAAAAATACTAAAATTTGATGTATTTACACTCAAATAATCCATAATTTTTTGTGTATATATTTGGGATTAGAAAAATTTTAGTTCCCATAAATGATGTGAATATTGCCTAATATGGAGGAATGATTTAGGGATATCTTTTAAGATTAGTGACAATTTCCCACTAAAACTCCCAATAATTTTCATTTCTCCCCAATAACTTTCATTTGTCTAGTTATCTCTATTGACCTTTTAATGATATCGTTGGTCAACATTTGACTCGATAAAGAGAGCACTCCATTGCGTAGCCTTTTACAAATTAATCTCGTCATTGTATGCAAAAATAACCCACCAACAAGTTTTTTTCTTCTTACAAAAACAAGATTTAAGAATGGTTTTCTATTTCTCCTTTAATAATTTGAATTTCCGATCTAATTAGTGAAAAAAACCCTTATCAATTGAATCGTGGTTCCTTATCGCAAATCAAAACAAATTTGAGTAAAAACTCAATTCATGGCATAAAAATAATTAATGGTCAAATATATTTTTTCTTTCTTTATCATGAGAAGTTATAAACAAAGGGTGTACTATTTTCTTTTCTTCATGGGTTAATTGCATGTAAATACACTAATTTCGGTCAAAATTTATTTTTAATGCGTACTTAGAAAAATTTAATAAACTACACGAATTTTATTAGTTATCAAATTTTGACTTTGATGAGCCACAAAGACGTCACATATGCGTCACGTAGACGCCATGTCATCTTTTAATTTGAGAAAATAAAGTTTGAGTCAAAATTGAACAATTAATTAATAAAATTTGTGTAATTTATTAAACTTTTTTTTAAGCATGTGATAAAAATAATTTTTGACCAAAATTGGTGTATTCAGATTTGATTATCACTCTCTTTCATCCTCAATATGTTATTTTTCCCTTCCATCCATCAACATATGCAAAGAAAAATGAATTTGTGTCCCCTTGAAGATGATCTACGGGTGGAGTTTCTTGAGTTGGAAACAATCGCAAGGCGTAATACATGAATTTTGAAATTATTGCACAAAAACGAAAGCTTTTCAGATTTTTTTGGTGGGATGGGATTATTTTCTTCGTTTCTTTTGACTTGTCGGAATGTATTCGGTGGTCAATAGCCAAAACAAAAAAGTGGTCATACAAGATTTTGAAGGGCTGGAGCCCACTAAAAATCGAAAGCTGGGACCCACGTTTTGACAGTCCAATTCCACTAACGCCAAATTCATGAGTTAGCCGTTGAGACTCTAAACAAAAACCTCTGCTCCTTCACAAATCAAAATCAACTCACACAACAATTGAGTTGCTCTTCATTCTCGCCGCCTCCAACAATGGCTGATTTCTTCGCAGATAGCGACGATGACAAGGCGGTCGAGGAGCTCTTATCTCAGGCCATGGACGCCACCGTTCTGGAGCAGGTCGCCGCCGTCAACTGCGCCGGTTTCAACGACGACGGCCTCCCTTCTCATCTCCAAACCCGCTTTCAGAAGCTTAAATCGTTCCCGTCATCGGCGGCGAACCCCACTCCTCTCTCGACAAAAAGCTTCAATCTTTCACACACTCCGGATTTCAAGAAAAACGGCGCCGTGAACGAAGCAAAAGCTCCACTTTCCAGTGAAGAAAAGACCGCGGAGAAGAAGTCCACCAAGTGCTCGACAAAAAGCCCAGATGAAAATAGCTGCTTATCTGATGCCGAGACTCCATCACAATCACCTTTCAAAGAAATCCCACAACGAAAATTGAAGAAAAATGCAAAGAAATCTGCAAAATCGCTGTCGTTTTCTTCGTGTGATGGTTTCTCTAGTAGGTCGGTCTCGCCGCCGGCGAAAAGCGGTTGCTTTTTGTGTTCTCCTAAAAAGGTGTCGAAGAAAAAGAGTAAAGAAAACAGGGGTTTGGATTTTGGGGTTGATTGTGGGAAGAGCGATGAGCTCTTATCCGATCTGAGTAATTTTTCTGTGAGAAGTCAGAGAAGAATGATCAAGAAGGCTATGGAGGAGGAGGAGAGGATTTCTAGGGAGGCTGAGAAGATTGTGAAGTGGGCTAAGCAGGCTTCTGCAAGAATGGAAATTTCAGGGATTGAAGATGAGATAAGTGATGATGATAATGCTAAATTTGCATAATCTGTTTGATTCCCATATACGATTTCTTGTTTCTGCTCTATTTGATGTTTAGAAAAGGTCTCTGGTCTGCTTTTGATGGGCATAGTTTCATACATATAGAATACATACATATTATATAGTATATAGTTTTTGCTGTGTCCTTGAATCTTGATCCTAGTTGGATTGAATGTTAATGTTGGGTGTTTTGTGAATTTGTCATCTCTCTTTGAGAAGGTGTTTTGCCTTGTCTTGTTATTTTTTGTGAAAGTATTCCCTATTTTCTTTTTGCTTGCAATCACTTTTGAACAAATGGAGATTGTGTTGTTGGGCTTGTTATCATTTCTAAAGAGAGAAAAAGCCTAATAGGCCTAGTAATCCTTTTTCTTGGGCTCAATGTCATCATTATATTCAAACAGTTTTCTCCATAAATAGATTGAGGACCCAAACATGAATTAATAGATACCCATTAAGCCTTTTGAAAGATGTGTGTAAAAAGAAAGAGAGATGAGTTAGTTAACTAACTCTCAATACCTACCTAGTTGCTCATCTACCTCACCTAACTAGTCACAACAAAACTAAACTACTCGCACGTGCGTAATATAACTTAACTTGTATACTAGAAATAAATAAACCTCATTTAGAAAAAAAGGGTTATTGCCGTAAAATACATATAGTTTGTCAATTTTCTAGTTTATAACATGACCTTATAGTTTGATCAGAAAATACATCAATTTTCAATTTAATCGTAATTATAACATGACTTGATAGTCTGACCAGTAAATACATCAAGTTTCAATTTAATCTCAATTATAACGTGATCTTATTTAGATTATTGTTAATCATAGATGTATTAATATTTATTGTAAGTTCATATTAATTTGTTATGTATAAAATATTGTTAATTGATTAATTTATTTTTATAAAAATTAAGTTTGATGATTAATTATTTTATATTAATTGTTTCATAATATATATATATATATATATATATATATTCAACACACAAAATGGATATATATAAATTTAATTTCAATATTCTATTATTATTATACATATATAAGTTTATCTATTTAAATTACCAAATTATAAAATATTAGGACCAATAAATAATTTAGGTACATATGTAATCGGAACTATGTTAAAAAGTAAATAATATTATTATTTACATATAGATGTATTATATATATATAATATAGTATATTGTGAGATGAAAAGAAAATTTAAATATTTAATGTTAAATTTTAATATTATTATACTAAATTAATTATAAAGTCATGTTATAATTACAATTAAATTGAAAATTGATGTATTTTCTGGTGAAGTTACAAAGTCATGTTATAATTGTAATTAAATTGAAAATTAATGTATTTTCTTTATCAAATTATAAAATCATGTTATAAACTAGAAAATTGACAAACTATATATATTTGTCAGCAATAACCCTTTTAGAAAACAACGCAAGTATAAATGTAAATGTAGAATATAAAATGCAAATTTTCGAAAAGTAACCTAAAATTGTGAGACAAAGCTTTGGTTTTGTCATTTAATTACATCCCAAAAAATTAGTTAGCGTCTTTCAACTGCCTTAAACGCAATGACATCACCAAACACTTATTTTTCTCACCAAACTCAAAGCTTTTACTGCACTCGCTTGCTCATCGTCCCAGCAACAATGGTGGGGCAATCGAGGAAATGGATGGTGCTGGTGGCGACGATTTGGATTCAGGCCTTCACGGGGACGAACCTGGACTTCTCGGCCTACTCGTCGGAGCTGAAGTCGGTTTTGGGGGTGTCGCAGGTGCAGCTCAACTATCTCGCCACCGCGTCCGACCTCGGCAAGGCCGTGGGCTGGTCGTCCGGCCTGGCGCTCATGTGGCTGCCGCTCTGGGCGGTGATGTTCGCCGCCGCGGCTATGGGGTTGATTGGCTACGGCGCGCAGTGGCTCGTCCTCACTAACGCGATTACGCTGCCGTATTCCGTGGTTAGTTTTTCTCCCCCAATTTGATTAGGTCTTACTGTTTGAGCTCCCAATTTTCTGTATTATTTATTGCTTACGACGAAGTTGTAATAACATTTATATCGTAAAAATGCAAATTCGATAGTGCATTCTTCTTCATGATGTGGTTGAATAGATCTGAGATTTTGCCGCTGTGGAAATATTTGAATACATGAAGAAATACTCGATAACTCAAATCAGTCTTTTGCACAGTTAATTCCTTCGTACTCCTTTAACTTCGCCAGTTATTATTCTAGGTTTTGATCTTCAATGTCATGAATTGCCTTCAGATATTCAACTTTTTCGAGTATTGTACATTTGCTCTATGTTAATTAGTGTCTCAATTCGTATCTCAATCTGTATTCGTGAACTATCTACTCCTTTGTACATGAATATTAGCATCATTGAATAGCAATGACAGTGTGTGTGTGTGTGTGTGTTTTGCCCCTCGTGTAATCTTCCTGTAATGATCCAGTTGATCGAATTGAAGCCCAAATTTGTACTGTAGGTGTTCATACTTTGCTTGTTAGCTGGTTGCAGCATCTGCTGGTTCAACACAGTCTGCTTTGTTCTCTGCATAAAGAATTTCCCCTCTTCTATGCCGCTCGCCCTCTCACTCACTGTCAGCTTCAATGGCGTAAGCGCAGCTCTATACAACCTCGTGGTGAAGTCATTCAACCCTTCCTCATCCGCCACTTATCTCCTCCTCAACGCTTTGATTCCCCTCTTCACATCCGTCGTGGCTCTGATTCCCATCCTCCGCCAACCGCCCCTAGATTCTCTGGATCCTGATGCTGGCAAACGCGACAAACTCACATTCCTCAAGTTAAACATGCTAGCTTTCGTCACAGGCCTGTATCTTCTCTTCCTCCATCCGTCAGATTCATCCACAGCCCGTCTCCTCTTGTATGGCGCCATCTTTCTTTTGATCATCCCTTTAGCAATCCCCGGCATTTTCTATGACGGAGAGTGGTTCAGCCGCACAATCTCCTCTAGCTTCATTCCTGTTGATTATGCTGGTGCTGATGATCTCCAACTACATAAACAGCTCCTTAGTCGTGACAGCGGACTGGCCCACTCTCCTGCGTCTCATGTCATGTCCAGAGAACACAGCGGTGTTGAAGAAGGTAGTTCGGGTGAAACAGACCGGTTGGTGATGCTCGGGCAAGAACATAAAGCAGGGATGGTAATCCGAAGGTTGGAGTTCTGGCTATACTACGTTGCATATTTTTGTGGTGGAACTTTAGGTCTTGTCTACAGCAACAATCTTGGGCAGATTGCTCAGTCACTCGGGCATGGTCTAATTACATCAAAGCTCATTGCCATATACGCCTCCTTCTCCTTCTTCGGCCGCCTTCTCTCCGCTGCTCCAGACTTCATCCCAACGTAAGCAAGTAGGCACACTCATCTTCCAGTTCTAGCTGATCTCATCTTGTAAAATTTGCAGAAACTTACAAATATTGTTTCACATATTTGCAGGAATGTGGTCTACCTTCCAAGAACTGGTTGGCTGGCCATTGCTCTCCTGCCAACGCCCGTCGCGTTCTCTCTTCTCAGCGCATTCGGAGGCAATGCCCTTGCAATCCAAGCGGGAACAGCACTGATTGGGTTGAGCTCGGGGTTTATATTTGCGGCCGCAGTTTCAATAACATCGGAGCTCTTCGGGCCATGTAGAATGGGTGTGAACCACAACATTCTCATCACCAACATCCCCATAGGATCCCTCGTTTATGGGTTCCTGGCCGCGACGGTGTACGACTCCAAGGCCACGGCCATGGCCGGTGTAGGCGAGGCGTTGGTGTGCATGGGGAGAGAATGCTATTTGTTGACATTTGTGGGGTGGGGTTGCATTTCAGTTGTGGGAGTAGGGTCTAGTGTGATGCTGTTCTTGAGAACAAGGCATGCTTATCACAGATTTGAGACAAGTCGAAAATCAATCATTTGCCTTAGTGAATTCGTATACGGAGGTTGATCATCTTGTAAGAGATTGGATCACTTTGCTCTCAAGAGAGAGAGAGATTGGTTCGCATATATAACAGTACAGTCTAACGTTGTATTTTTTTTCTTTGCCACGTGTATTTTTGAAAATGGGGTTAAAACTACCCACTCAAAATGATTAACAAGATCTAAAGAAAATTTTAAATTTCCTTCCCTAAAAGAAAATATTTAACTTCACGTGTCTTTTGGAGAGATAAAGTGTGTATAATCCAATGTTCTAGCATTAACGGATGGTGTGTATGTAAGTCAGTTCTAAGTTCTTTTTTAGGTTTAACTAGTGCTCCATATCACATGGCAATGTAAATGGATTATCATAGTGCTCCCCACAATAATATAATATAAAGAGCTGGTCTCCTATACGAACTCAGGTAGGGCGTGGGTTGCTTTTATGGGCGGATCATAAAAATAATTATTGTTATATGAAAAAATAATTATTGATGAGCGAAGTCGTAGTCACCTAGATGATTTGAGGCATGGGTAGAAGACCGTGGTCTTTGGAAGAGTCAACTCTAGAGTTAATAGAAAAAATGTCCCCAAGGCAACCCCTTGTGTCTTTCTTGGATATGCTCAGTCCGAGGAACAAGGGGAGAAATAGAAGAAAGAAAGATGGACTTTTGTGAACTACTAGATAGACCCCGGCGTGTGTGCTAGCTCGGCTAACTTGTTACCAGCTCATCAAGGAAAGTTGCCCTCTACCTTCTGTGCGAACTCTTGGCTTGGGGGTTTTACGGCTCAAGGTCTGCTTTTCAAAACCTTATTTTCACGCAACCTCTGCTCTCTTTCTCTTCTCTTGGCAGTTAGGCCTGTATTCAGAGTTCCTTGGGGTTGGTAAGGCAAAATGGGGTTTTTTTTCACGATATATCAATCAAAATGGAAACGACAAATCCCAACTACGGATATATAAGAGCCAAAACTGCTAAGGGCATTCCATCGAGCGCAAGCATCTGGATAATCTGGATCAACTAGCTTAGTAGCTCGGTTGACCCTCTAGTTGCTAACCTCAGAGTTCCTATTACTAGGAAGCTTCGGTTCGTAGCCTAACTAACCTAGCTGCAGAGGAGAAGTTTGACTTCCAAGAGCGGATCTTCGCCCCTTCCTACAACCTATCTACTGGTTTGCAAGAAGTAACCCTAGCTTTCTCATTTTGATCAAACAAAGAGGGCGTCTCGTCTTGTTATAAGGAACACTTAATTAATTCTCCTCGAAAGAGTCGATAGATAGATCTCTCCTTATTTTGGGAAAGCCGGCGGCCGCGTGTGAATTCCGAATCCCTTGTTCGAGAATGTGCAGTTTTATTTGCACCAATGCTCTCTTAGGCTTAAAGTCTGTTCTTCCTTTTATTATCAATGAGAGTCAGGCTGCTTTGGTTCCTGGTTGTCAAATCACTGATAAAGCATTACTTGCTTTTGAGATTTTTCATATGATGAAGTTGAATAAGGCTCGGGCGCATGGTAGTTTTGCTTTTAAATTGGACATGGCAAAAGCTTATGAAAGGGTGGAGAGGTGTTTTCTTGATTCTATGCTTAGACAGCTTGGGTTTCATTATCAGGTGGTTGATCTTATCATGCGTTGTGTTACTTCTGTCTCCTTTCGTGTTCTTGTGAATGGTTTTTCAGGTGATTCCTTTATTCCTTCCCGAGGCTTGAGGCAAGGAGACCCTTTATCTCCTTTCCTGTTTCTGTTTTGCGCCGAGGCTCTTTCAGGTCTTCTCCGTCAAGCTGAAACTCGTGGAATTATTCATGGAGCTCATTTATGCCGTTCTACGCCAAGAGTTAGTCACCTCCTTTTCGCCGACGATTGTATTATCTTTGGACGGGCTAACTCCAATGAGATTGATGTGGTTAAGGATATTCTTTGGCGCTATGAAGGTGTCTCTGGACAGAAAGTGAATTTGGATAAGTCTGAGATCACTTTTAGTAGCGGTATCCCGGCTGATGTGCGAGCATCCCTTGCGCTGAACCTTGGAGTAGAGTGTGCTGCTCAATATGGCAAGTATCTGGGCATTCCGAGTACGGTGGGCAGATCAAAATCGGAAATCTTCCAAATGTTGGTGGACAGGGTTAGAAAGAAAGCAAAGGACTGGAAGCGTCGTTATCTTTCGGGGGCAGGAAAGACTGTTCTTATCAAAACGGTTCTCCAGTCCATTCTGATTTACTTAATAAGTTGTTTCGATCTTCCAACTCAGATTTGCCAACGCTTAAATAGCATTGCTGCTAGCTTCTTTTGGGGTCAGAATAAGGATGAACGGCGAATCCATTGGAAGAGTTGGAGTAAGCTTTGCCGACTGAAAATGGAGGGTAGAATGGGGTTTCGTGATAATGCTTTGTTCAATAAAGCTATGTTAGCTAAACAATCGTGGAGGATCTTGAATAATGGTAATACTCTCCTAGCTCGATCCCTTAAAGCTCGTTATTTTCCCAGAAATGATCTCATCCTTGTTAGTAAACCCCACAACCCATCTTTTACATGGAAAAGTTTACTAGTGGGAAGAGATTTATTATTGGAAGGTATTACTTGGAAGGTGGGCGATGGAAGTAGAATTCGTATGGGACTTGATAGATGGTTGCCGGATGGTGAAGGGAATTTTCTTGCTGTGAATGTTTCGAATGAATGGGAAGCAATTAAGCTTCAGGAGTTTATACATATTGACTCGTGGACGTGGGATAGGGATTTGCTGGCTGTTGTTATGCCGCCCAGTGAGATGTGGAAGATTTTGGCCCAGCTACAGCCTTCAGGTAGAGAAGATTTACCCTTGTGGCCGATGGGAAAGTTTAATGCCTATACTGTAAGGTCTGGATATCTTTTGGCTTGTTCCATAAAACAACGCAATGAAGCTTCTTCTTCCTCCTCTTCGGGGTTGCTTTGGAAATGGATTTGGAATTTGGATGTTATCCCCAAAGTGAAACACTTTCTCTGGCGATGTTTGGTTGGGGCTATTCCTACAGCAGAAGCTTTGATTAGTAGATCGCTCAATATTGACCCTATGTGTCGGCGGTGTGGAAATAAAGTGGAGACTCTAGAGCATGCTTTGAGAGATTGTGCTTGGGCTTCCTTTTGTTGGGAAGCTTCTCCTCTCCGGTTGAACTTGCTGCCCCATGTTGGTGAAACATCCATTGCTGATTGGTTCGATTGTATTCGCCGGAATCCTCATAGAGAAGTTCACAATCTCTTTGCTTCGATTGCTTGGGCGATATGGTACGCTAGAAACTTGTTGCTACTGCTCAGAGGGCGGTGTGGACTAAATCGGTGTTAGTTCAGCAAAACCATGAACCTCTCTCTCGACTGATCCATATTCGGGAAGGCCAAATTAAAGTCTCTTGTGATGCCGCTTTCAAGGCTGGTTTGGGTGTGGGAGTTGGAGTGGTTTTTTCTGCGTCGAGTGGTGATGTTGTGGGTTGTTTCTATGGCTTCTTTCCAGGTGCAGTGACGGTTGAAGAGGGCGAAGCATTAGCAGCACTTGAGAGTATTCATGCTTGTGTGGATCGGGGTTTTAGTGACATCATTCTTCACACTGATTGCCAGAATCTCTTTTGGCGACTCCACAATCATGTCTTGGACCCCTCCTATGTTAGTGATACTACTGCCAAAATCCTACGTCTCTCTGATAGTTTTACCAGGTGCGAGTTTAGATGGACGCCACGGGATGAAAATGCTATGGCCGATTGTCTTGCAAAGTTTGCTCTTTCTTCTCATGTTTCCCCTGTTTTCCTTGATTCATTTCCTAATGTATCAAACTCCCTTGTGATGGCGTAATTCAAGTTGTTTTTTTCTCAAAAAAAAAATGCTCTCTTAGGCAGCTATCGAATAGGCTTTTTGGGATTCACCTGATTGGACTTTTAGGCCCCTAGCCAAGAGAAAAAGAAGAAGAAAATGGAGGAAAGCCAATTCTATCGTTTGGACAATCACCAGAAGAGATGAATTCGGGTTCAAGTCCTGAATAAAAAAAAGGTAATGTTTCAAAAATATTTTTTTTCATGTCGATCGTTACTTTTCATCACAGTAATAATTACTTAGAATAATTCATATTTTTCGACTAGGCTTGACTGGCTGAGCAACAGAGGACGCAGGCACGAAGCGAAGGGCGCGACGGCGGCAAACGTAATTGTAACATGTTAGGAAAAACAGATATATAATATTATGTATCTATCTATAAAGAATAATAGAAAATTAAAAGAGACATTTTTAATCCAAGTGTGCATTCCTAAGAAAAGAATAGAAGCACATGGCTTTTTCTTTGCTTTTGATTCACCTCATGGTACCCATGATTTCGAGAGTGTCTTATGAAATTCCGTCCGGCTATTACTATGCATTTCCGTATGCAGTTGACACGGATTGGGAGTAGATGCGTATGAGAGTCAGAGGGAGAAAAAATGTTACTCTAGAACAAATGATACAACATTTGAGCGTCGCATTGCCTTCAATAAGTTTCAGGTTGGTACAATTCAAATGCCAATTAACTTATTTTTTGTTTGTGTTGTTATTTCATTCCAACTGTCTTTGAATGGATTTCAGATTGCAAGCTTCATAAAATAACACATATTTGGCTGAAGAAGGCTTGTGGATGGATGGAAATACATGATCAATCCAAGTTAAAGGGCCGAACGCAAAGAAAGGCAAGGGAAGTGTCGTAAGGATTCCTAGTATCTCAGATGGATCAACTCAAAAAAGGCTTACCCTTCCCAAAAAAGGCGATCAACTTTCATGAATGTCGCCTTCAAGTTTAGACCTCTTGTAGAATTCGTAGTTAGAAAAGCAAATGAAAGAAAGATTTTGCTAGTGACTTTATCAATATGATCTAGTTCTTCATTCTCATACACAAGCAAACACGAAAGGTGCACATACGATATCAAAGTCTAGAACAGGGCAACAATTTTATTCACATATAATATATATTATTTAGCGAGAAAAAATCAATAGTCTTAGGAGCTTCAACAACTTCAGGGACTGGTATATCAGTAGCCAGCTTGGACACATCAGTGGGAGCTTTGGATGAATCAGTGGCCGGAATATCAGTTGACTGCTGAGAAATTTCAGCGGATTCTTCAGTATTAGCTATGTCATCAATGACCATAGCCTCGGCCTGTGGTTGTTCCACTCCAGTGTCTGGTTCAGTGATTGGAGTTTCAGTGGGAGTGGGAACCACATCTTCAGTTGATAATTTGGGAACTTCCTCAATTGTTCCCTTGACTGAATCATCAGCTAATTCAGTGGATGCATCTACATCAGGAGCAGAAGTTTCCTCAACCATTTCCACATCTTCATTGGTTGGGATATCAGTGGGGGCATCCACATCCATTTTTGCAATCTCAGTGTCCGGAAGAGTCTCTGCAGTATCATCATGAGGCTCATTGGATTTCGGAGCAGATGAGCTTGGTTTGGTTGGAGTGAAGGCATCTCCAGCTAGGGATGTCAAAAAAGCCCGAAACCGACGGGTCGACCCGAATAGACCGATAAAAAAGGTGGGTTAGGGCTGAAAATTTTTAGCCCGAAAATAATTTAGCCCGAATGGCCCGAACCGAAAATAGCCCGAGCCCGATAGGGTTGGCCCGAAAACCGAGTGGGTTGGCCCGATTAACCGAACACATTCTTAATAATTGCTTTTTAAACTTTAATACGTTACTTTTTAATTCAATATATAACATTTTGATGCTTGTAGAATATGTTTTGATTTTTTCCAACGGTTAATAACAAACATCTATAATATAAAAGTCAAATAAAGATAGTCATTTATGTTAAATCTATATACAATTTTTATCATAAACAAAATTAAAGTTAGATATTATGTAAACTTATGCTAAAAAAACATTAATTTTTGTATCTAAAATAAAGCGAAATGTCTTGATTTAAAAAATACGATATATTTTTATTACAAGAATATGATTATCTATAAAAATATAAACATATAAAAAAATCGTAAAACTTGCGGGCCCGAACGGGCTAGCCCGAAACCGAGTGGGTTAGGGTTAGGGTCGAAAAATTTTAGCCCGAAAAATAAAAAAACCGATTAGCCCGAACCGAAAATAACCCGAAACCGAATGGGCTGACCCGAAACCGAGTGGGTTGGCCCGATTGACATCCCTATCTCCAGCCATTGTAGAAATTTCAGGGATGATTTTGAGAGCATAATCCATTTGCTCCGGAGAAGGCGATGGAGATTTTTTTGGAGAAGTCTTGGGAGAATATGGATCCACATTCTCCACAGGGCCTTCTGGAGATACTGGGCGAGGAGGGGATGGTGGCTCTTCTGTTGGAGCTTTAGAAGATGCATCGTCATCAGACTGAGTTGGATCATCTGCAAGGATTTTAGTGGTACCAACAATGATGGTATCTTCAGCAGCAGCATCTTCAGTGGGCTGCTCTCCAGTCAGGGCCGGCCCTTCTTCAATTCAAATGGGGCAAAGGCCCGGGGACCCCAAATTTGAGGGGCCCCCAAATTTAAAAATAGTTCTATTTGTAGTATTTTCCTTAAAAAAAAATTATAAGTTAGTATTATTTATTAATTTTAAATTTATTAAATAAATATTATTTGATATTGATATTAAATATTTATTTTAAAATTATAAGTGTACAAATGTGTTTATACTTATCATAAGAAAATAAAGTTAATTGTAGAAGTTTTTGAGTTTGTCAAAACATCATATTGTTAATTTAATGTTTCAAATGCATGTAGGATATTGTTAAGTATACCAGTTATTGTAGCGTGAATAGAAATATTTTTTGTAAATTAAAATTGATAAATTCACATTTGCCGATTACTATGTCTGAAGAATATTTAGGCTGGTAAACTTGATCTTAAAGATGTTATTGATGATTTTGCTTTTCAAAAGCTAGAAGATCTAAATTATTTAATTATTGTTATTTAGTTTATTGCACAATAATTAATAATAAAGTTATGTAGTCACACAATCATGAGAGACAATAACATGCTATCTCTATCCGATGACAAAAATCTCAAATTTTAGTGTGCATGTGTTGGTCAAGCGGTAAAGGGTTAATGTCTAAGGTCAAAGGTCTTGGGTTCAAGTCCCTTATGGAGCGGCCTTTAAATCTCTTTATTTCATAATGTTTGTTTATAAAATAAGAAGAAAAAAATATATAAAAAAAATCTCAAATTTTCACTTTAATAAGGGCCCCTTTTTTCGTTTTTGCCTAGGGCCCCCGGAATGTCAGGGCCGGCCCTGTCTCCAGTACCGGCTGCACGTGTTGGTTGCTCCTCAAGCATAGCATCATCAGTCGGATAAGTGATGGCTTCCAGATCCGCAAAGACAGGATCATCGTTGAAGCTTGCAGCACCTGGCTTAGTCTGGTAAACCTGATTATAGGTTTCCTGTTTTACCGCCATCAGCTCAACATTTTCTACTGGATCTCTGCAATCAAAACCAGCAGTAGACAGGTAATCACGGATTACTAGAAAAACATCATGTATGGCATCCCACATGTTGAAGATGCCGAACTTATTGTACAGCTCCGATTCAGCAGAATCCAAAGCAGAGTCAAGCAGCACGACATTGAGGCCATGAATCTAATTAGCTCATAATCTATCGAAAATTCATCATATACCACGTTAGTTATTGTTTCATGTGTATGACCACTCCCATCATATATTAAATCTTTAGATATCTTCGAAAGAGATTATCCATGACTCTTGTTTGAAATTTAGTGAAATCTGATGGACTCATAATCATTTTGGCAATAGGAAACTTCTTGCCCGCTTTATTTTTCGAATTGAGTACTGTTAGTCTAGTGTCCTCGCAAAGTTCATCCGATGGATCAATATTTCTGAGAAGCGTGATTATGCATGCTAATATAATTTATTTAAATTATATTTTGAGATTAATACTCCCTCCGTCCCAATAAAAGTGGCCACTTTTTTTTGGGCACGGAGATTAAGAAGGGGATTGTTATGTTTTAATTGAGTGTGACCCACCAAAATTAGTGAGTAATTTTCAGAAAGTGGCCTACAATTGTTGACCAAATTAGTGAGTAATTTTGACATTTTTTAGAAAGTGGCCTACAATTGTTGACCAAATTAGTGAGTAATTGTTGACTTAATTAAAGTAAACTTTTGTCATTTTTAGAAAGTAGCAACTTTTAATGGGACACCCAAAAAGGAAATGTGGCCACTTTTATTGGGACGGATGGAGTAGTAATATACTCATAATCTCATGTTCTTAGTTAACTTGAGAACTTGACATGTGTTTTTAAGTGTGCACTGTAATATCCCGATTTTTTCGTATAAAAATTGAAGGATCTAAAGATGTTATTGATGATTTTGCTTTTCAAAAGCTAGAAGATCTAAATTATTTAATTATTGTTATTTAGTTTATTGTACAATAATTAATAATAAAGTTATGTAGTCACACAATCATGAGAGACAATAACATGCTATCTCTATCCGATGACAAAAATCTCAAATTTTAGTGTGCATGTGTTGGTCAAGCGGTAAAGGGTTAATGTCTAAGGCCAAAGGTCTTGGGTTCAAGTCCGTTATGGAGCGGCCTTTAAATCTCTTTATTTCATAATGTTTGTTTATAAAATAAGAAGAAAAAAATATATAAAAAAAATCTCAAATTTTCACTTTAATAAGGGCCCCTTTTTTCGTTTTCGCCTAGGGCCCCCGGAATGTCAGGGCCGGCCCTGTCTCCAGTACCGGCTGCACGTGTTGGTTGCTCCTCAAGCATAGCATCATCAGTCGGATAAGTGATGGCTTCCAGATCCGCAAAGACAGGATCATCGTTGAAGCTTGCAGCACCTGGCTTAGTCTGGTAAACCTGATTATAGGTTTCCTGTTTTACCGCCATCAGCTCAACATTTTCTACTGGATCTCTGCAATCAAAACCAGCAGTAGACAGGTAATCACGGATTACTAGAAAAACATCATGTATGGCATCCCACATGTTGAAGATGCCGAACTTATTGTACAGCTCCGATTCAGCAGAATCCAAAGCAGAGTCAAGCAGCACGACATTGAGGCCATGAATCTAATTAGCTCATAATCTATCGAAAATTCATCATATACCACGTTAGTTATTGTTTCATGTGTATGACCACTCCCATCATATATTAAATCTTTAGATATCTTCGAAAGAGATTATCCATGACTCTTGTTTGAAATTTAGTGAAATTTGATGGACTCATAATCATTTTGGCAATAGGAAACTTCTTGCCCGCTTTATTTTTCGAATTGAGTACTGTTAGTCTAGTGTCCTCGCAAAGTTCATCCGATGGATCAATATTTCTGAGAAGCGTGATTATGCATGCTAATATAATTTATTTAAATTATATTTTGAGATTAATACTCCCTCCGTCCCAATAAAAGTGGCCACTTTTTTTTGGGCACGGAGATTAAGAAGGGGATTGTTATGTTTTAATTGAGTGTGACCCACCAAAATTAGTGAGTAATTTTCAGAAAGTGGCCTACAATTGTTGACCAAATTAGTGAGTAATTTTGACATTTTTTAGAAAGTGGCCTACAATTGTTGACCAAATTAGTGAGTAATTGTTGACTTAATTAAAGTAAACTTTTGTCATTTTTAGAAAGTAGCCACTTTTAATGGGACACCCAAAAAGGAAATGTGGCCATTTTTATTGGGACGGATGGAGTAGTAATATACTCATAATCTCATGTTCTTAGTTAACTTGAGAACTTGACATGTGTTTTTAAGTGTGCACTGTAATATCCCGATTTTTTCATAGAACAATTTTAGATTAATTTTAGAATATTTGATAAAAATTGAAGGATCTAAAGATGTTATTGATGATTTTGCTTTTCAAAAGCTAGAAGATCTAAATTATTTAATTATTGTTATTTAGTTTATTGTACAATAATTAATAATAAAGTTATGTAGTCACACAATCATGAGAGACAATAACATGCTATCTCTATCCGATGACAAAAATCTCAAATTTTAGTGTGCATGTGTTGGTCAAGCGGTAAAGGGTTAATGTCTAAGGCCAAAGGTCTTGGGTTCAAGTCCGTTATGGAGCGGCCTTTAAATCTCTTTATTTCATAATGTTTGTTTATAAAATAAGAAGAAAAAAATATATAAAAAAAATCTCAAATTTTCACTTTAATAAGGGCCCCTTTTTTCGTTTTCGCCTAGGGCCCCCGGAATGTCAGGGCCGGCCCTGTCTCCAGTACCGGCTGCACGTGTTGGTTGCTCCTCAAGCATAGCATCATCAGTCGGATAAGTGATGGCTTCCAGATCCGCAAAGACAGGATCATCGTTGAAGCTTGCAGCACCTGGCTTAGTCTGGTAAACCTGATTATAGGTTTCCTGTTTTACCGCCATCAGCTCAACATTTTCTACTGGATCTCTGCAATCAAAACCAGCAGTAGACAGGTAATCACGGATTACTAGAAAAACATCATGTATGGCATCCCACATGTTGAAGATGCCGAACTTATTGTACAGCTCCGATTCAGCAGAATCCAAAGCAGAGTCAAGCAGCACGACATTGAGGCCATGAATCTAATTAGCTCATAATCTATCGAAAATTCATCATATACCACGTTAGTTATTGTTTCATGTGTATGACCACTCCCATCATATATTAAATCTTTAGATATCTTCGAAAGAGATTATCCATGACTCTTGTTTGAAATTTAGTGAAATCTGATGGACTCATAATCATTTTGGCAATAGGAAACTTCTTGCCCGCTTTATTTTTCGAATTGAGTACTGTTAGTCTAGTGTCCTCGCAAAGTTCATCCGATGGATCAATATTTCTGAGAAGCGTGATTATGCATGCTAATATAATTTATTTAAATTATATTTTGAGATTAATACTCCCTCCGTCCCAATAAAAGTGGCCACTTTTTTTTGGGCACGGAGATTAAGAAGGGGATTGTTATGTTTTAATTGAGTGTGACCCACCAAAATTAGTGAGTAATTTTCAGAAAGTGGCCTACAATTGTTGACCAAATTAGTGAGTAATTTTGACATTTTTTAGAAAGTGGCCTACAATTGTTGACCAAATTAGTGAGTAATTGTTGACTTAATTAAAGTAAACTTTTGTCATTTTTAGAAAGTAGCCACTTTTAATGGGACACCCAAAAAGGAAATGTGGCCACTTTTATTGGGACGGATGGAGTAGTAATATACTCATAATCTCATGTTCTTAGTTAACTTGAGAACTTGACATGTGTTTTTAAGTGTGCACTGTAATATCCCGATTTTTTCATAGAACAATTTTAGATTAATTTTAGAATATTTGATAAAAATTGAAGGATCTAAAGATGTTATTGATGATTTTGCTTTTCAAAAGCTAGAAGATCTAAATTATTTAATTAATGTTATTTAGTTTATTGTACAATAATTAATAATAAAGTTATGTAGTCACACAATCATGAGAGACAATAACATGCTATCTCTATCTGGTGACAAAAATCTCAAATTTTAGTGTGCATGTGTTGGTCAAGCGGTAAAGGGTTAATGTCTAAGGCCAAAGGTCTTGGGTTCAAGTCCCTTATGGAGCGACCTTTAAATCTCTTTATTTCATAATGTTTGTTTATAAAATAAGAAGAAAAAAATATATAAAAAAAATCTCAAATTTTCACTTTAATAAGGGCCCCTTTTTTCGTTTTCGCCTAGGGCCCCCGGAATGTCAGGGCCGGCCCTGTCTCCAGTACCGGCTGCACGTGTTGGTTGCTCCTCAAGCATAGCATCATCAGTCGGATAAGTGATGGCTTCCAGATCCGCAAAGACAGGATCATCGTTGAAGCTTGCAGCACCTGGCTTAGTCTGGTAAACCTGATTATATGTTTCCTGTTTTACCGCAATCAGCTCAACATTTTCTACTGGATCTCTGCAATCAAAACCAGCAGTAGACAGGTAATCACGGATTACTAGAAAAACATCATGTATGGCATCCCACATGTTGAAGATGCTGAACTTATTGTACAGCTCCGATTCAGCAGAATCCAAAGCAGAGTCAAGCAGCACGACATTGAGGCCATGAATCTAATTAGCTCATAATCTATCGAAAATTCATCATATACCACGTTAGTTATTGTTTCATGTGTATGACCACTCCCATCATATATTAAATCTTTAGATATCTTCGAAAGATATTATCCATGACTCTTGTTTGAAATTTAGTGAAATCTGATGGACTCATAATCATTTTGGCAATAGGAAACTTCTTGCCCGCTTTATTTTTCGAATTGAGTACTGTTAGTCTAGTGTCCTCGCAAAGTTCATCCGATGGATCAATATTTCTGAGAAGCGTGATTATGCATGCTAATATAATTTATTTAAATTATATTTTGAGATTAATACTCCCTCCGTCCCAATAAAAGTGGCCACTTTTTTTTGGGCACGGAGATTAAGAAGGGGATTGTTATGTTTTAATTGAGTGTGACCCACCAAAATTAGTGAGTAATTTTCAGAAAGTGGCCTACAATTGTTGACCAAATTAGTGAGTAATTTTGACATTTTTTAGAAAGTGGCCTACAATTGTTGACCAAATTAGTGAGTAATTGTTGACTTAATTAAAGTAAACTTTTGTCATTTTTAGAAAGTAGCCACTTTTAATGGGACACCCAAAAAGGAAATGTGGCCACTTTTATTGGGACGGATGGAGTAGTAATATACTCATAATCTCATGTTCTTAGTTAACTTGAGAACTTGACATGTGTTTTTAAGTGTGCACTGTAATATCCCGATTTTTTCATAGAACAATTTTAGATTAATTTTAGAATATTTGATAAAAATTGAAGGAATTTAGGATTTATTTAGACTTAGAATAAATTAGATACGAAAAACATGTACTATTGTTACTTAATTAGTAGGATTTCATTTACTCTGATTCTCAACTTTCCCATCTTTATAATTGTTATGAATGGTTTTCAAATACAAATTTATATACTCTGGTATCTATGATAAAGGATGTTGAATAAAAAAATTTCCAAATAAAATTATACACGCGCGCGCGGACACACACACACACACACATACACACACATATATATATATATATATAGTTATTTGCAATATACATTTATAATTAGTCATTTAAAATTAATAAATAAAAATTATCTATATATATATATATATCATATATATAAATAGTTAATTATTTAAGTAAAGTAGATACATATATACATCTATATTTAAATGTATTATATATATATATATATATATATGTGTGTGTGTGTGTATGTGTGTGTGTATACTTATTAATTTGTGAATATGATGCGGTAAATTTAAACCAATATTACATAATAAAAAATAATACTCCATTCGTCCCACTATAAGTGAGACCCTTTTTTTGGGCACAAGAATTAAGAAAATTGTATTTTGTATGTAGGTGAAAAAGTGAAAAAGTGTTTAAAGGGTAAAACTTTTACCCTTATAGTGAGACAGAGGAAGTATAAAATAAGATGAAATAAGCAATGCCGGTGCGTATAAAATTTCGATAAACATAATTAGTAATTAGAACCTTTGATGTTACTTTATAATTCGATTTTTTATTTTATTTTAAATATTACGTATATATATTTTTTAATTGTTCGGTTTATAGTAGTATGAGTTATAACATATCAATCTATATATAAATATTTATATAAATTTTTTAATGTATAGAGTTTGATTAGTTATGGAGATTGATTATAGTTGAAAAAAATATAAGAATTAATGAGAATTGAGGAAAATAAAAATGGAGTGATTATACGATGTCACATAGATAGATAGATGTCTTATGTCAAATACGAAATAATTGTCAAATTAATTAATTATTACATCACAATTAGGTTAAAAAATGAAAACGTCCCTCAAACTTCACCTTTACACAAAGTATTTCAACGAAGAATATATCCAAGCATGTTAATCATAGGATAAAACTTTAAAAAGAGTTCAACACTTCATAGAATTTACTATTAATTATTAATTTCTCTAAAAAAAAGAATTTATACTATTAATCACAATAATTTCTTATATTTAGTGCTTTTTAAAGAGGGGCCGGTTATCACATTTGAAATTCAAATTCAATAGAAAATATTATATACTTAATTTGTCCCTCATAAATGATAGTTATAAGATATAATATCCCTTTTACAGTTATGAAATTCTGCATCGACAAAAATGCTGACTCAAACATCAAAATACAAAATCTTATTAGGTTCGAACCACCCTCGTATTAACTCAAAAAAATTATACAAATCTTTCATGAGATATCGATCATAAAAATAGTTAACTCAATATTGACAAAGCGAAAATGAAAGGTGGAACTGGTTTCCTTTTTTTTTTTTTGGAATTGTCTTATGCTGCGTTTACTTTGATGAATATATTTATCCATAGAAAAGAAGAGATAATACAAATTTATACTTTTAAATGTCTTATTCCTTTTCTAATATTTGACACAAAAGAAATGCTCACAATTTTTCCTTCCTTATTTTCACTTCAAGGATGGATAATATTATCCCTCCATTTTTGGTATGATAATATTATCCATCTTTGAAATGAAAATAAGGAAGGAAAAATGGTGAACATCTCTTTTGTGTCAAATGTTTGAAAAAGAAGCAGACATTTAAAAACATAAATTTGTGTTATTCATCATTTTCTATAGATAAATTTATCCATCAAAGTAAACACAGCCTTATAGAAAAATGAGATTCCTTTCATATATAGTTTAATAAAAATTTTTGTGCATCAAAGTCGATCAATGTGTTAGATGTAGAATTTTCAGAATGTTATTAAAAGATATTGTTGCGAGAGGATATTTTTGAATAAAACAATATAATCCCCTCCAAATATATGGTATATAGGAATGAGTTATACGCAGCAGCGGATCCAGAATTTAATGTTAGGGAAGGCTGAATTTGTTGAAGTACGGCGTATGAAAAACATTTACATGAGCTACATCTTGGTATGATTTTGTTCCGTCTGGTTTCTATGTTTTTCTGTGATTTTCGTTGATTGTTGTCACTTTTGGATAGGATCATGTATGTGATACTGGTTGATTATTTATTTACAGGTTGGGCTCCTCACCCCTCACCCTTAAGGTGTTTTTCTAAAAAAAAATAAAAAAATTCGCGGGACGAAGGGAGTATTATGAATCCCCCCCCCAAGCAAATTCTTTTGAGCATTCCGTAAACTTCATTTTCATGCATTTTTTTAACAATCACTTGATATAATAGATAATTGTTTGCAGTTCAATTAATTCAACATCAAGTAGATCGAAAGCATATAAAGACATACTTTTATTCATTTAAAAAAAAATCATCTTCTAAACAAATAAACTAATTTTCATTATTAATAATTTGTAATTTTACTTTTAACTTGAGAATTGACTCAAATTCAGCATCAAAAATTAAATAAGAAAGAAAAAAAGGATAAAAATAACATAAATGTAACAAATCAAAACAAGTAATATGGATAGTTGGATACTATAAACAATGTAGTATTATATTTTTTCTTATATTTCTTATTTACACACACACACACACACATATATATATATATATATATATATATATATATCTACATAAATAAAAAAAAACTAAAAAATTGGGAGGGGGCTTCAGCCCCCGTAGCCCCCCCGGGTGGTTATACGGATAATGCTATCTTTCGTGATAAATGAGAATGATTGCATAAGTCAGTAAATAGTGTTGCATAAGTTGCAATATAATATTGCATAAAAATTTTACCTGGGTTCGAATCTTGGAGGGAGCGAAAATTTTATCTAATTAAATGAATTTCGTTATACAGTCATTATAAGCAACTTATGCAAATAACAACCATTTTATGCAACATATATACTGGCTTATGCAATCATTCTTTATTCTCATCTCATTTGTCTATTCTCATTTGATCTTCTCCATATATATATATATATATATATATTCTTAAATTTCCTTTATCTACAATATATATAATTCTCTATTCTATCTTTTCTTACATCTAAATTATGATTGTGAATGACTCATCACAATTACCATTAATATTTACAAATCAATTACTCCATTCGTCCCAATTTTTAGTATCCATTTGAGAGTGACACGAGTTGAAGTAAGGGTCCTACTTTTTTATGTGAATATTAAAATAATTAAAGTGAAGCAAGAGTCCCACCTATTTTTACTAAAAATAGAAATGGATACTAAAATGTGGGACGATCAAAAAAGAAAAATTGGATACTAAAAGCAGGGACGAAGGGAGTAATTAATAGGGAGATTACAAAAGCATAAATCAATTTAATTTATATACACTTACAAGTATTTTACCATCTAACTTTGATTGTGATATGATGCTATTAAATTATTTGTGGAGAGTTAATAATAGAATAATAAAATATAGTAAACTAATAAAAAACTCATTCTTAATAAATAATATTATATACTCACCCCGTCTACAAAAAAATAGTCAATTTTTATTATATTGGGATGTCCACAAAGAATATTTTTTTTTTCTATTTTTGGGCAATAACTCACAATTTATTATCCTCGATACGTCTACTTATTTACTACTGCTATATAAAATAGTGGATTCATTTCTCTACTCACAATACATTTAATTATCATTATTAACACTTTTTTTTAAGTAAGACTCTTTTTATATATATATATATATATATATATATATAATATACACTCAATTATTTTTATTAAAAGAGTTATAAAATCACTTTTTAATCAAGTTTGGAACAATGTATGCGTACATGAATTTTAAGGGTGTCCAAATAGTAATCAACATGCATATGTTAAACTTTCTTTTTTATTATTATTAATGCATCTAACTTTGTAATATTCGATTATATATCGAGATAAATAACTAATTATTGTATTTATAAATTTAAATGTGTTCGCTGATTGATTCATATTTGGACGGGTAGCCAAATCATCTTGTATTTATAAATTTAAATGCAGTAGGAGGTTAATGTCTAAGACTTGAGGTCATGGTTCGAGTCCTCGCGGTATTTGAATTTCTTTATTTACTTGTATAAATTTATCAAAAAAAAAAATCATCATATACTATATGACTATGGATTCGAACTATTTCCCTAACTCGGAGTTATACGTGGCATTTCCCTCATTTTCGACGGATTATATTCTAATTTCTTGTTTAAAGATTTAAAATTTAGGCGTAGATTGTTCAAATAAATAAGAATTAAATATCCACAAATCCAGAAAGGTTCCATGCATATCCCCGATTTCCCTATAATAGGAATATACTTACTTAATTACATAAATCAAAATCCGATTATATATAAATATGTAAATGATTCCTTCCCCTAAGAATCTGAACGCCGCTTTTCCCCTAATCAAGTTTACGTTTCAGTTACATGCAATGAATTGAACCAACGTATTAAAGACCAAAAATATTAATGGGGAAAGATTGGACTTTTCATTTTTTTTGTTCTCAACCAGAAATTTCCCTATAAATTGCAACTATTATTTTCAAATTTTCATTCATCATAATTTATTCTACACTATAACAAAATCATGGCTCCTTTTCTCTACTCACTTCTGCTTTCTTCAATCTACTTCACATTATCTTCTTCTGCAAAATCCTCCGAAAACGGCGGCTTCACCGTCGACTTAATCCACCGTGATCCGCCCTCCGGCGACGCACCTTTCCGCCGCCTGAGAAGCGCATTCGACCGCTCCTTCTCACGAAAATCCTCCTTGCTCTCGAGCTCCCTGCAGGACTCCGTCGACGCTCCGATCACTCCCGTCGGCGGCGAGTACGTGATGAAGTTCATGATCGGAACCCCGCCGGTCGAGCAGCTCGGCATCGCCGACACCGGCAGCGATCTCACGTGGACGCAGTGCCAGCCATGCACGAATTGCTACGAGCAGAACTCGCCGCTCTTCGATCCCTCCAAATCCTCGACGTACCGGCCAATCTCTTGCCAATCCGGCCAGTGCCAGGCCACCGGAACTCCGTCGTGCGGCGGCGACGGCGAATGCAAGTACCAGGTCGCGTACGGCGACAGATCGCACACCGCCGGCGACGTCGCGGCCGAAACCCTAACTTTTGGCGGGAACGTCTCTTTCCCCAAATTTGCCTTCGGATGCGGCCACGACAACGAAGGCACCTTCAGCCAGACCGGCTCCGGCATCGTCGGCCTCGGCGGCGGCTCGATCTCGATCGTGAACCAGCTCCGGAGCGCCACCGCCGGCAGATTCTCCTACTGCTTGACGCTCCTCAGCTCGAATGTCTCGAGTAAGATTAGTTTCGGCAGCAGCGCGGTCGTTGCTGGACCTAATGTCGTCTCGACTCCGATCGTGAAGAAATCTCCCGATACATTTTACTATCTCACTTTGGAAGGGATGAGCGTTGGTGAAAATAGGGTAAATTATGCGGCAAGCGGCGCCGCGGCGGCGGCGGCGGAGGGTGGTGAGGGCAACATCATCATCGACTCCGGCACGACGCTGACGTTCGTGCCGCAGGAGATTTACGAGGGGGTGGAGGCGGCATTGACGGAGGCGATCACGGCAGAGCGCGCCACCGATCCGCAGGGGACGTTCGGTTTGTGCTATCGAGTTGGCGGTGGCGGCGGAGGGATTGATGCACCGCCGGTGACGGCGCACTTTACGGGGGCGGATCTGGAGCTGCCGGCGGCGAGCGTGTTTGTGGAGGTGGAGGAAGGGATTGGTTGTTTGACGGTGGTGCCGTCGCAGGATTTGGCTATATTTGGGAATTTGCATCAGATGAATTATCACATTGGATATGATCTTGTGAAGAATGAAGTGAGCTTTCTGCAGACTGATTGCACCAAGCTTGAATAAGAATTTGCGTGGTTTATCTTCATAAAATAAAGTGGGTTGCTGTATTTAATTTTCTTTTCTCTTTTTCGTATTTCCTAGATTTATGTAATGATCCTTTCAGTTTTTAGTAATGGTAAATTTGTTTTTTTTCGTAAAACGGTTTCTTTTTAAATATCGCGTTGACTTTGCATAAATCTTGTTGAATTTAATGTAATCGTCAACATAAACAGTTTATAAGAGAGCATAGAAAGAAAAATGATAGTACTACCTAATTATGTTCTGAGCTTATATATACAGTGATATGTATACTTGATTTAAACTTCTAGAGTTCCATTTGTTTAAGAAAAAGAATAAATTTAACAATAACTAGGTCAGGCTTAATTAAGTAGGCCTGATTATTCGCGTAAAAAAGAAAGTAGGCCTGATTATTCAGTTATATTGTAGTCGAACCTGATTATTCAATTGTAAAAAATGATTAAATTAACGCAAAATTTCAATCTATTAAAAATGTGTCAAATAAAATACTTAGAATCTTATTCCGTGAAATCTCGGTTAACCAATCAAAATGAGCAATTTATAATTTCGACGATCTTCAAAATATTATTACAAATATATAAAAATATTGTGGGCGAGGTGGTTGAGCAGTTGGGCGTTGCTGACGTGGACTCAATGCAAAGCATGCAACCCTGCTTTCTGCAACTCATATCGCTCCAAGGGTTCTCATGCATTACATGCATGCATGAGTTTTTAATGGGTTTCATTTTTGCACGTGTTTATATATTTTTTTATAAACCTACCTCTGATGTCCGAAGTTTTAATAATGTGTAATATATAGTAGCTTATTGGAAGGATCATATGTGACAAGTTTGACCATTTATTGTTAGGGCGTGTTTGCTTTTTATCCCTCTAAATGAAGGAATAACACAAATTTATTCATTTAAATGTCTCATTTCTTATCCCACAATCCACATCATCATTTTTCCTTCCTTATTTTCACTTCAAAGAGGGATAATATTATCACACCAAAATGGAGGGATAATATATTCCTCCTTGAAGTGAAAATAAGGAAGGAAAAATTGTGAACTTCACTTTTGTGTAAAATATGGGATAAAGAAATGAGACATTTAAAGGCATAAATTTTTGTTATCCCTCATTTTCCTATCCATCAAAGTAAACGCACCCTTAATGTATATATATAATTAATAGACGTATGAGAAAATGTTGGTAGGGAAAAAAATTCTTGCTGTCGAATACATATATATTAAAGATAAGATATTATACAAAGAATCATAACAATAATAGGGATAAAATATATAAATATTTTGTACATTAAAAAATAGTTCATCGTTTGTTTATTTGTTCCTCTCTCAAATCCATTTTCACAAACATCTTTCTTTCCTTCCCTCTATAGTTTCAACCCCTCCTCTAACCTCCGATGATTCGGTCTTTAGCGGCGTGAGGGATACAGATAATTTATGAATATTTTGATAAATTGAAGGGGAAAATGCATATAACTGGCTTTTGAATTTTCTCTATAAAATCATCAATTTTGATTTTATTCAATTTTTTCACAATCTTATATTTATAAATACATGAGTTTTGCTCACTCTTTCATTTTGCACACAACTTTGAATTTTTCCTGTAAAATCACCAACTTTTGATTTTGCTCAATTTTTTCCATAATTTTAAATTTCACCCTAAGTTTAGGTATGAATGACGTCGTAATGATGGAAGATAGGTCGGTATATCCCCAACCGCCACATAAGCGACAAGTCAAATTCATTTTAAGCAAATTAAATTTGAAATTGTGGAAAAGATGAACAAAATCAAAAGTCGATGATTTTAGAAGAAAATTTTTAGAGTCATGTGCAAAATAAAAGAGTGAACAAAGTTAATGTATTTATATGTATTTTGCCCTAAATTTAATACTCCACCCGTCCACAAAAAATAGTTCATTTTTGTCATTTTGGGATGTTTACAAAAATTAGTCTCTTTCCATTTTTAGAAATTATTTATGACATGGTGGACCATATTCTCTACTCACAATATAATTAATTATCATTATAAACTTTACTTTTTAAGTGGAACCATTTATCTGCACAATACAATAACTATTTTTATTAAAACTCGTGTCGTCCTTTACTAGGACTATTTTTTTGGACGGATGGAATAATAGGAAAATGACAAAAACAATAAAAAGTTTGGTAGGAGCTTAAGCCCCTCCCCCTCTTATCCTACTGTGAGGTTGTGTTCCTGCAAATTTGCGCTAATTTGTATCTTGCTCTTCAGGCCCGTACCTGAACACATATTCAACTAGCTACCGCTTAGGACCTCAAATTTTTTGGGGCCCATTTTTTATATATATAGTATATACTCCATCCGTCCCAACCAAGATGACACATATTCTTTTTTGAATTGTCCCAACCAAGATGACACATTTCTATATTTAAAAAAAATAAGGGATTTTAATTACATAATTATAACTAATTATTCATTACCTTATTACCTTTTCTCTCCTACTTTATCACTTTATTACATTTTCTCTCCTACTTTATCACTTTTATACTACACGTACACTTAAAACACTAATCTGCAACTTCTTAAATCTCGTGCTGAAAAGAAATGTGTCATCTTACTTGAGACGGAGGGAGTATATAACTTTTTCTTAATAATAAAATAGAATTCCAAAACATATGCTAATATGCAAAGTGAAAACTATTTTGAATAATTGGCTTAAAAATGATTATGTTAATATATTATTATTGTACCGTTAATATAAAAAAAAATTATAAGAACCCATTTTCTGATTTTTGCTTAGGGTCCTGTTGCTCATTATGGAGAAATTATAAGATATGTTTGCACATGAATAATTTTACTGCGTAGAGGTTTTTGAAAATTGAAAATTGAAAATACGCTTGATTTTCCAACTGTTTATACAAAAGTTGTTATTGTGCACTTAAATTTAGGCTTTTTTGCCTCTTCCACAAGAACATAGCTTTTAGCCAATTTTATTGATCCATGTCTATTGCCTTTGGTTTGGAAATTATTTTTTAGAACTTTATTTCTCTCAAAAAATAATATGCATGATCTGAACAAATCAAAGGTGTGACGTTTCAACTCTTTTTCCAAAACTAAATAAAAAAGGGAAAGTAATTATTCAGATAAATACAGTAAACTCTCCATAAATCCACATGGGAGTCGAATCATTTAGTCCCAATCTTTTCCATCGCTACTAATTAAGGCACCAATACGATTCACCACGCTAACATAATCTTGAATGAAAATCTATTAATTCAGTGAATCAATTAATTGCCCCTCTCCGAAAAAAATGATGAATTTACATTATTTTTTGTGTGCACGTAACGTGAAGGAAATAAATGCAAATTTCTCTTTCAAACTGAATTAATAACGTGATCTGCATTCAAATCTCAGATTGCATGCACATTAAACCGTACTAATTGTTTTTTACATCCAAATAAGCAACAAAATCACACTTCGATCATATCTTTAAATGATTCCTTGCACTCAAAATCTCGAAGGTTTTTCCCTAATTATATTGCATTTCATTCTTCATGCAATGAACTAATGAATTCAAATCCAATGCAATATTATTATTATTTTTTAAAAAAACGTCTGTCACTATCCACATTTTCAACCAAATATTTGCATATAAATAGTGCTAATCCTTCTTGCAATTCCATCATCACAAATTCTTGCAATTTTACATTTACTAACACATTATAACTAAATCATGACTTCTTACCACAAGTCCATGTCTGCATTTCTTTGCTCTCTCCTCCTTTCTTCCATCTGCTTGACATCCTTGGTTGAATCCTCCAACACCGGTGGCATCACCGTCGACTTATTCCACCGCGACTCGCGCCATTCGCCCTCCTACGACCCCTCCAACACGCGTTTCCAACGCCTAAGAAGCGCCTTTGATCGTGCCTTTTCAAGAAAATCTTCCTTGATGGCATCACGATCGACATCCACGTCCACGGACTCCGTAGATGCTCCGATCAGTCCTGCCGGAGGCGAGTACCTAATGAAAATCAAGATCGGCACGCCCCCGGTGGAGCAGTTAGGCATTGCAGACACGGGAAGCGACCTAACATGGACACAGTGCAAACCATGCACACATTGCTACAAGCAAACTTTACCTCTCTTCGATCCTTCTCGAACCTCGTCGTACAGGCCGGTCTCGTGTGAGTCCGAGCAATGCGCTGCATCCGGAACCGCATCCTGCGACGGCAACAACAGCTGCCAGTATCAGGTCTCGTACGGCGACAGATCATACAGCTTCGGCGAACTTGCAGTGGAAACCCTAACCTTCGACGGAGGCGTGTCCTTCCCCAAGGTCGCCTTTGGCTGTGGCCACGACAACGAGGGCACATTCGGCCAGACCGGGTCGGGGATCGTGGGCCTAGGGGGCGGCTCGATCTCGATCATCAACCAGCTGCAGAGCTCCATTGGTGGCAAGTTCTCATACTGCTTGGCGTTGCTGAACTCCAATGCTACGAGCAAGATCAGTTTCGGTAGCAGCGCCGTCGTGGCGGGCCCCAACGTGGTCTCGACGCCTTTGGTAAGGAAATCACCTGATACATTCTACTATCTCACACTGGAGGGAGTGAGTGTTGGGACAGAGAGGGTGGACTATAATACAGCTGCCGGCGAAGGCAACATCATCATCGACTCGGGGACTACACTGACGTTCGTCCCATCGGAGTTGTACGACGGGGTGGAGTCAGCCTTGGAGAAGGCGATGACGGGCAACCGCGTGGAGGATCCACGAGGGATGTTCAAGATGTGCTATGAAATGGGGGGTGATGGTGGGATCAGTTCACCACCTGTGACAGCACATTTCAAGGGTGCAGACTTGGTTCTGCCAGAGGAGAGCATTTTTGTGGAGGTGGAGCAAGGGATTAGTTGTTTGACACTGGTGGCGTCGCAGGATCTGGCTATTTTTGGGAATCTGCATCAGATGAATTATCACATTGGGTATGATCTTGTGAAGAGGGAGGTGAGCTTTCAGCCAACAGATTGCTCCAAGCCTCAATGAGAATCACATGCTGAATCAAGTGTTTTTATGGGCTTTAATTTGTATTTACTATATGTTTCATTGTTGTGGTTTTATATTGTTCAGTGGTAGAGTATTAATTGTGTAAGTCATGTGATTTTCTTTACTAATGAGATTTTCTTCAAGAGTAGTTTCAGTTTCGTAGGCTCAAAAAATGTACATAAAACAATTGGAAACTGTAATTTACAACTAGTAGAGAGAGCTAAGAGAAGTTGGGCTCTGAGCTAATGAATCTGCTTGAGGATAACATGGACTCTTCCCTAGCTATGGATGATGCAGCCTGGGTGAGGCTAATGTACACTGAGTTACTCACAACTCATTGTTTTGTAAGGTATATCCCAAGTAGACGAGGTCAAATATATTACCAGAAAAAGACAATGACAAAATTTAGTATATTCTCAATTCCTACTGCAATTCAAAAACAACACAAAATCTGAATAAACAAGCATAACTTCAGTTAACCAAAAAAAATGAAGCTTTTTTTGCTCACCAAGAATCTCCTCTCTTGACAAAGTTTGCTTCTACTGAAAATCTTGAACAATTTGAGGAAGAGAGTGGGGAAAAAGCAAGTCATTTAATGAAAAACAGAGACATATTCAAGTTGGGTTAGCAACTACAAAGACAACAGCTCAGAAGAAAATACGTAGATTGATAAAGCAAATAAATATCGATTATTGTCACTTTCATGCTCTATTCTTTCATCTTTGGGTTTATTTTGATTTCATTTGCCCTTAAAGTTCACCATTTCAAATATAGGTTAGTCAGTCAGTAATCGATTCAACCATATTTCAAACTAAATAATTGTGTGTGTTATAAACTCAGTAATTCAATTATATTATATTATGGAAAAATGAATTAAATTATACTCCCTCCGTATCACAAAAACATGAACGTTTTTCCATTTTAGGGTCTCACAAAAACATGAACCTTTCCATTTTAGTACATCATGGCCCACCACTACTTTTCTTTAATTAATTCATTACTCTCACAACACCTTTTAAAGTGGGACCCATTTTCCACTTACTTTAACTCTCAACTAACATTTCTTAAAACCCGTGCATTTCTCTTTGTTCATGTTTTTGTGAGACGGAGGGAGTAGTATTTCACTACTTTTATACTTATATAAGTATTCCACAAATGCTAGTGTGAGTGTTTCTCCCTCTCTCAAAATTCAATTATATTATAGGAGTATTATGCAAAAATGAATTAAATTATAGTACTTCCTCCGTCCCTGAAATAAGTTCATCTTTTTTCATTTTGGGACGTCCCCCAAATAAGTTCCTCTTTCTTTCTTTCTATTTTTGGACAACTACCCCACCACTAATAATACTTTATTTATTTTTACTTTTCACTTTTTCACCACTTCCAATACTAATTATAACACTTTTTCACCTTTTCACCACTCCCAATACTAATTATAACATATTTTTTTCCACTATCAATACACTTTACCATTTTCCTTAAAACCCGTGTCGTCCCCAAAGAGGAACTTATTTTGGGGACGGAGGGAGTATTTCACTACTTTTATGCTTATATAAGTATTCCACCAAATGCTGGTCTGGTGTGAGTGTTTCTCCCTCTCTCAAAATGCCGGTACTATCTTTGCCTTGTAATTGTAAACCCGGGCTCACACATCCCAACCCGAACCCGACCCGCCATAGGATCCGCTCTAATCGCTGTCGACCCACAAACCCCTCGATTAAACTCGCCGCAGCGTCGAGCAGCTCGCCGGCGGGGGAGTTTCTCCGGCAGCTCTCCGTTTCCTCTGTTTTCCTTGTTGGCGTGGGACTCAGTTGCTTTTGGGCCTTCCCTCACCCAGCTTCAGCCCGCATTTCTAATTCTCCCTCCTTCTCCGCCCAGGAAACTCTCGGTATCATCAATTTGGTTACTTGCTTCCAATTATTATATTCAAATTTTCCGTTTTGTTAGTTGAATTCTGCTTCGAGGTCTGGTGTGAGAGAAAATGCGCTTGTGTGTACTTTGCGCTGCATTGCTTGTACCTTAGCTGCTACAATGAGATTACAAATTCGTTTGAAGATTCTAAGTGGATTTTTTCGTGATTTTGTTGATTAATATGGTGCAGTTCACTGGATATAACTATGGCATATTATTGCCTCATTGTTTGTGGTTTCTTCCCTTGACATATATGCAATGTAACTATCTATAGCTTGTTGCTGATGGTAGAGTATGAAGAGTATATACGCATCAGCCTAAAAGTGGAAAGAGGGCCTTCTTAGCTTGTGCTTTTTTGATGTCGTTTTCCGTTTACAGATACGGACAATGTGGGCAAGCATGAAAATTTAGAGGATATTGAAGACAAGGATATGAATGCAGCGTTTGAACGCTGGAAATCTAAATCATACGCATTGACAGTTCCTCTGAGAATAGTTGCTCTGGAAGGTTCACTTCCTCCTGTATGGATTAAGGTGAGTTTTGTATCCTTCAATCCGAAAATTTGGTTGAACACACATATTCATGTTGATAGCATGGATAAGATTTGATGATTTATCATAAATGTGCAAAAACTATTTTGCACTTTTTTCATATTAAAAACTCTGGTGTGAAATTTATATTTAATAGAGCAATAAGAAAATAGAAATCAAAGCCTTTTTTTCTTTTCTTTTCTTCAGTTTTTTTCCCCTGTGAAATGATAAACCATTTAGAGATATAGCTGATTGAGAAGTTAAGGAAATTTTAGGATTCTGGCTTGAGGTTGTGCATCTTGCTATGGCATGCAGGAGTTTTTGCGATCCCAAGGGAAGCGGGTCCAGTTCCGCCCAGAGTTCCGCCGAAGTGTTGGGGACATATTTCATGAACTCTCCAATCCATTTTCCAAAGGGAAAATCAATCCTAAATCTGCTGTGTCAGCTGATCTTGTTACTCTTGGTGATTCCTGGTTAAATTTTGCCATTGGGAAGGGGTTAATTGAGCCCGTGAAAGGAACAGAAGACCAAGACTGGTTTCAAGATTTAAGTGACAAATGGAAGGTGAAGATGCAGTCTACCTTTTTTTTCTTCTTCTTTATATGCTGCTTCATGACAGATTTATTTTACCTAGAATAATTTGCACGCCAAAAGCAAACTATCTACTCAGAGTTAGATAATGGTTCCAGCTATTCGTTACAAATGTTGTCATTTGCACTGCCTTAATGACTGAACTGATGCTATTATGAGCTTATTATGTTTTGCTTCTCCAAGTAAACAAAGAATAGGAACAACACAAAATTAGTAGTCAAAGAAGAAAACTGTGCTGTGTTAATAAAGGAGAAAAATAAAATGTAAAGAATGGAGAAGAAAAGGGAACCATTATTGCTGACGTGAAAGGAAATTTATCAATTCATAAGCTAATGATCATCTGACCTTGAAGGTATGCTTTCCAGTTCAAGTAAACGCACGTGGTTGATTGAGACATTGTGTTGTCACTGCACTTTAATTGTTCTGGTACCCTTGGATATATATGGACATCAGAATTGAAATAATCTCAGGTATATTTACGCAGGAGCGCTGATGGTATTTTGGATTCTCAAGGCACGATATGGGCTGTGCCATATCGTTGGGGCAGCATGGTGATAGCTTACAATAACAAAGAATTTAAAAGGCATAAATTAGCTCCAATAGAGGTGATTGTCTGTCGACCCTGAATGTTTCTTGAGGTTTGGTCTTAGTTTGTGCTTACCTCAAATGACCTGCAGTTGTAGATTCAACAATTCAATCAATATTGCTATGATAATAATTATATATTAAAAAAAGAAAGTTCTGCCTTTCATTTTAAATCTACATTCAGGATTGGTCGGATCTGTGGCGTCCTGAACTTGCTGGAAAGATTTCAATGGTTGATTCACCTAGGGAGATTGTTGGAGCAGTGTTGAAGTATATGGGATCGTCATATAATACTACTAATATTGATTCTCAAGTAGTTGGTGGGAAGAATGCTGTGCTGCAGCAACTAAATCTGCTTGTTAAACAGGTAAGATAAAGGGTAGAGATCTAATAATAAGGTATATGGATAACTGCAATTCTCTTAATATTTTTTTTCTTCAATGATGAAAAGAAATATGATGTTAAAGTTATAGCATGAGATCTGATCCCATTATTTGTATTTATCATATAACATGATCTTAGTTTTAAGAGGTAAGTATGTTTTTTGACAGATTAAAGTTATAGCATGAGCTCGGATCCCCTCAGAATATAGCCAAGCAAATTATGCAATTTCGCCCAATTATAATTTTGAACTAGATGGATGACAAGTGTCGTAATGGTCAAACATAGCAATTTCACAATCATAATATGCTGCTCTCTGCAATTCTGTACTTATTCAAATTAGAATTATATACCCTCTCACAAAAATTTAATCTACAAATCCATTCAGCATAATGAAAACGTTGTTTTGTTATCCGATGCTCCTATCAGATTATTTTAAGCTCTAAAAGTTTAGAGCCACATTATTTGCTAGTCAAGATTCTGTTGAATTCAAATGACTAAAATTGACCATTTCTAAGAGGCATCACTCTTAGTGGCTTGTTATTTTTCTAAATAGTAAGAATGCTGTTGGTGGCAGAAATGACATAGGTTAACACAGTGTCACCATTGAGGTTATGGATATTCGTTTCTTAATTAGTGATCTAGAGTTCCAATAAACCAATGTGTTACAAATGGCTTTATACAGGTTCGACTATTTGATAGTCAGCATTATCTTAAAGCCTTCAGAGCAGGAGATGTGTGGGTAGCTGTTGGATGGAGCAGTGATGTACTTCCTGTTGCAAAAACTATGTCAAATGTTTCAGTAATGGTTCCCAAGTCCGGTGCAAGCTTGTGGGCAGATTTTTGGGTACATCTCGAAATCTCGTCTCATCTCATTATTTGATATTTAAGCTGACTCAGGCTCTCTTTAATATTCACGAATTCTAATTAATGTCAGCGCTTGCATGTTCAACTTAACTCTTTAACTACGCGGCAGGTAAAACCTGATTGAAATAGTCCATCGATCCTTTGCTCATGCATTAATTTAGCCTGGTGAAAAACCAAATTCGGCTAATCATTTCAGTTTCATGCCTTGGTGCATGCAAGTTAGGCAATAGATGATTGTAGATGAAGGAGCATAATGAATGGATCATCTAAGTTGGTTTGCCACAGGTGGATATGAATTTGTACATATTCATCCCATATCATATGGTTGGGGTCTTTGTACTCGCACTCGCACATCCTGACCCAATATTTGCCAATTTCAAGTTATGCAAGATTCAGCATGTCTCTGAATACTCAAAAGCCACCATCTTGGGCTCAAATTGTGATTACCATCGAACTTGTTTCTATTGTTCGTGTTGCAGGCGATACCAGCAACTTCACGACTTGCTACAGACCAAGTTGGAGGAAGAATTAGGGGAGCATCACCACTGGTGCATCAGTGGGTGGAGTTCTGTCTGCAACCAGAAAGAGCCTTGCCTTTCAAGGAAGAGGTCGTACCTGGTGCATCACCGATTTCACTCAAAGCCCCAGTCGAACAACAGCTACTTGCGCGTAAAAAGGGTCGACCGAAGCTGGAAACGAATCTGGTAGCTAACGTACCGCCTGCTGACATTTTGTCCAAGTGTGAACTCTTGGAGCCATTATCAGAAGATGCATTATCTGATTATGAGTGGCTAATATCTAGTTTGCCCAAATCTAGTTCCAGTGTGCTGACCAGACTTCAGCAGTCTCTCTCTTCTTTGGTCAAAAATGCCATTCTAAGGCTGCATGGATCAAGCACCTCTGTAGTTTGAAAATTTATCGATCTTGAGCTCGTAAATGAGTTGAGCTAGATTTATTCATTGTCATTGCAGTTAGCTTTTCTTCCCTATGTTCAATAATTGAAATGAGAATGACAATTTGTCAAATTTCGTATTTTTCTTTGTTACTATGATCACTCTTTTTATGTACATGCTATACCATCTCTCTAGAGTTCTTTATCACAGCAACTAATGTAGCTTCTTTCTCATTCATTTGATAAATACATAAGATTTTTAAGAAATGCCTAATTGCAAATGTTCTCATTGTTCTAGAAATTGCAAATAGTATTACACACGTAAACAAAATCAACAATAGAGATCCTTTGACTGTAGAGTAAGTTAAACCATTTCATATACAATTGATCCTGAGCAATTACAACTTACACAAATAGACAGCGATGGCGAACGCTGACTGATGGGTGACGTTTCGTAGCCAACTATTGGCACCAATTGCAGAAGGTTCGAACAAGCAACTCGGAAGTAGAAATGGAGCAGTAGATGAATTTTGAGGTGAATTGAGTGCAGAGCATGTTCAATCGTAGTTCAGCAAAAATAATGAATAAACATTTGTTTTCTGTTTTCCGGTTGCTTACGATCATTTGCTTCAAGGTGGTGGGTGCAGTGGGTGATGGGGTAGGTTGACCTCTCTTTGTTACACATAGATAAATAGCCTCAATCGGAACTCGAGTCATAGAAATCACTAGGGCATGGAGTCATGATTTCAGGATTCAAGAATTTGAACTACCTGCTGCATGGTGGGACGATCCTCGGGGACTGAAGAAACACATTGAACGGCCACTGAAAGTAGGGCGTCGAAGGTCTCTGCATGCACTCTTTCACAGTGTGGATCGACTATTTCTCTTTGCCTGTTCTCCAAAGCCAGATAATTTAACTGAAATGAATGTTGAGAAATTTTAGCCACGAAGATACCAGCATATACTTGATGGGGATCCTATAAACGATAATTAGCAATAGATTTACAAAAGTTTGTCTATGACTCTATATCGTTCACTAAAATCAACTGATCTTATATGGCAGGAATGGGACTACTCCAACAGTATAATAAATTTCACCAGAGCTAATTTCACAAGAGCCTCAGATCACTTGTAAGCAGAAATTTGAGGTTAATACGCAAGAGGAAGATGAAACTCTTTATTCTGATCTTTTCTTATAAGTTGTATGAAGAAAGTAAGTCTTGATTTATCATGGGTTATTAAATTCAGAAAAATAGAGGGAGTTGGTTTCTCACAAACACTTCCAATATAGAAGATATCAAGAAGGATTGCCAAACCCCAAAGCAGATAATCTAAAACTAAGCTCCTCCTGAATCCTTATGACATGAACAAAAGCAATGTATCAGTCGTCCTAGAAATCTAATCGACCATAAGCACAAATTCGTATATCTTAAATATCAAAAGTTAGCAGAGACATTAAAGACTGACTACTAAAAACAAAGATCTCATAAAGTACAGGAAGGAGTAGCCATACCCATCCAACAATGTTAAGGCCCTTCTCGATGAAGGATGCATCCGTAGGCCGCTTTCCACTCACAATTTCGAGCAAGAGAACACCAAAACTATAAACATCAGACTTTTGAGTAGCTCTACCACTCTGCATGTACTCTGGACAAATAATATATTGACAAACTATTCAGAATCAAAAAGATTAATTTATCTGATCCATTAAGAGGAAGAGAAAGAAATTCTTGTAAAAGAATGAAGCTATTCTGGACAAGAGAATTCAGAAAAGACGCATCTTATCAAGCTCGACTACGAATATTACAACAAAGATTAGCAGAGTAGAGCTTGATTAATCAAAACATTTATACCACATTCAGAATATGGCAATTCGAAGTTCGTGCAAAGTAACCAGATGAATCAAAATGAAAAAATTTAACTGGCATGAAGATGAAGAAAAGGGCATCGCAAACCATAATCATAAGTAATGAAAAAGTACATCTTCGAAAATCATTTTCAGTGCCTTATCCAGTTACCTGGATGAAGCTTGGGTGAAACTAAGTGGAGGTCCGAACCGACTGATGTTGAAGAATATTTAAAGGCAGAACTAATATCATGTAAAATATGGCACCTACCTGGAGCCAGATAACCAAATGTCCCAGCAACAATGGTTGTGATGTGGGATTCCTCATCCTTCAATAGTTTAGCCAGTCCAAAGTCAGAAACTCTAGCATCAAAATTTCCATCAAGCAAAATGTTGCTTGACTTGATATCTCGGTGGATAATTCTAGGCGAACAATCATGATGCAGGTAGGCTAGGCCCTTTGCAGCTCCCATAATAATATTTAATCGAGTCTCCCAATCAAGTTGCTCCGCTCTCTCTGCCAAAGAGAAACAATAAATAAAAAGACAAAAGCTACTGAACAAGAGAGGTAAGGGATTTAAACTTATAGTAAACAAACAGATGGTATACCCATCAACTATGTGAATAAAAAAAAAAAAACCTCCAAGAGATCTATGATGAAAGGCACTCAATTTTGAAGGGTTATACTCTGTAAATTGCAATCGAGTGTTTTGTAGCTTAAGCAACAGACTCAGAAACCTCAGAGAAGTCGAAATTCTAATAAATCTCACTCCAATAATGTGTTTAAAAAAAATTAGTGTCAGTTTACAAAATTAACGTGCTTCAAGAAATGTATAATGCAGGTTTTAACTGAAGCCAGATCAGGAATTTCAAGATTTAGGAACTCTAAAGCATGAAGGAAAAAAATAAAGCATAGTCCTAACCATGTAGAGCTTCATCAAGGCTGCCTCCTGATAGGAAATCATATATTAACAACTGTGATGTTGGGGAATTGCAGTATCCTCGTAGGTTCACAAGGTATCTGTGTTTGATGCTTCCAAGAATTTCAAGCTCTCTCTCGAAAAAGCGATTAAAGCCATCATTGACCTTAAAAATCCTTTTTAAGGCAAACACATTGCCATCATCCATCGCGAGCTTGTAAACAGTACCAAAACCGCCCGCACCAATTACATGCTCTTCATTTAAGGTCTCCAATTTTTTAATGATGTCCTTTGAAGTATAGGGCAGGTCTCCATGAAATATTACAACCGAGGTTCCTGAAGGAACACAAACATGTAACATGAAGAATTATCAAAAACAAAGTTGCAAATAACATTTTCCATGCAGCCTATGCAGGGATATCTGTGTGCACCTTCACCAACATCCACAGCGAGGCCTTTGCGGTCGTTTTTACCAAGCTTCTTATATAGGAAACAACCCCAGAAGCACATCAGGGCTACCAGCAGCAAGGCACCCACAGTGGCCACTGCACTGATAAGAAGCCTCCCAGAATATTTCTTCTTAGCTTGGGACAGAGCTAAAAGTACCATAAAAGACCAAGGTCATGCAATACTTCAAAAAAGACAAGATTGAAAAATATAGTAGCAAAACACGTAATCTTATTCAAGTATTTCGAAAAGCATTCAGCATTGCAGCTGTCTTAGGAAAATTTCAAGAAATGTGACAAATGTCCTACCACTATAACTTGATAGCTTTTTAGAAGATATGAAGTAGTACCCTTATAAAAGGAAGAACATACAAGATTTATATTGTGCATCAGAATAACCCTTTCATTGTCCTGACATGCCACATATAATTGCCCAATTTTTGCATCTCAATGAGTCGGTACTATGGTTCACGTCACGATAGGAACTTATATGAAGTGCCGAATTCTTTTTTAGGAAACAGCATGAATTATACACATGCTACAATCATAAACAACAATACATTCCTGAATCAAAGAATGAAACCAAGAATCAAATGCCAGCTGAAAAAACAGATTTTCAGTAATCTAACTTCATCACCAGCAAATCTACTTATCTGCACCTCTAATATAAGAACCATATGGCTTAGAGCTAATAAAATCAGATTTTTATCTTGTACTAGAAAAGATATGAATACCTACAATTACTGGCTATGAAAGGCTATCGACTTAGTAACTAGCCACTGAATACCTATACGTACAATTACTGGCTATGAACATTCCTCCATCAGAACATTTTACCTGAATCTGTAGGTTACAATTACTGGCTATGAAAGGCTATTGACTTAGTAACTAGCCACTGAATACCTATACGTACAATTAATGGCTATGAACATTCCTCCATCAGAACATTTTACCTGAATCTGTAGGTTGTGAAGAAGAGGAAGAACCACCACTATTATTCTTGCATATTTGGATTTGCTTGCCACACAATCCCCGGTTTCCAACGAAGCTGCAGAGAGAAACTCAAATCAGAAATGCAATGTAACAATGAAAGCACCCATGAAAAGGAAGTTTGTCTTACTAGGATCAGATTAACATTACAACTAGTTGGTAATGCCAAAAACTATGCTAGCTGATTTGTACATGAGATTCCTAAAGCAGTTATGCATCTGTAGTTAGTAACTAATAACTAGAATCCTTTATAATTGGTATATTTAAACAAAAATATGCACTATCTAACTGTTGTCAGCCTTCAAATAACCTGCTAGGCTTATGCACTTTAGTTACTTCTATAGCCTTCAATGTCAGGATGCTATACACAGCTGCTAAAACTAAATAACCAATAATAGACTTATTCTAGAATCTAGAAAGAAAGAGAGAATAAGAAGAATATTAGAAATCAAGTGGAGTGTAAGAGAAGTGGCTTTAGAAATAAAATAACTAATCCTCTTTAGATTTCTTTATTTCAGTAGTTTTGTACTGAAGTCTTCTATTTGTTTACACTGAATGTATAGTATAGTCAGCCGAACAGAAGCAAGCAATCATTGTCAAGCAAGCGACACGAGTGGCTTAAGGGTGAAAACTAGAAATCTAAGTATTAAAGTTGAAGCAGAAAAATAAGAATGAAGGCGTGTAGCTACAAACAAAATTTACCACTTACGAATTATTTTGGAATTTTGCAAGAATACCATCGGAAGGTATAGGCCCCACCAGAAAATTTGTTGAAACATTGCTTCAAGTATCATAGGGATAACCAATTAGGCTGATGAAAACAATATAAGAATAACATGACTTGAAAATCAATATCAACTCACAAACTTGAAAGCTTGTTCAAATTTCCAAGTGAAGCAGGAATCGTTCCACTAAGAGAATTGCTTGAGACATCCCTACAGAAAGCAGCATAGTAATAAAATATCAACTTTCAGAACGGACGAGGGTTTCACCCAATAAATGAAGCTACAAAGCAAGCCTCAAATATAGATCAAAATGCTCAGCTCCTGCTCATATTAACGAAAAGAGATTGTTTCTCATAGAATTTTGAGAAAATGACTCATCAAAACCTCATCAGGTGGATCACGAGTTCTACAATTCTCTCTTTCTGGGAGAGCTCGTTGTCGGAGAGTTTATAAGCATTTACATGTGAGATATGACTTAGACAGAATGAGAAAATCTTTTGAGAACGTCAAATATCATCAAAGAACCGTCTAGTCTATTAACTCCATTAACATAGGTTAGATTGAGCATAAAAAATATTGATATTTTAGTCTTTACAGTTGCTTACAAATTCTCAAGCTGAGACAGGTTTCCAAGCTCACTTGGAATCGGTCCACTAAAGTAGTTACCTTGCAAATACCTGTGCAAATAGTAAATCAAGATTACCACACTTGATCCAAACAAGCCAAAACATAAGCAGATGGAAATGAAGAAAGACAACGGCATAAGTGAAAGAATCACAATGATCTCTATAACATTATTCTGCTAATCGGAATCAGTACAAAATGTAAGAAAAATATTCTGATTTAAACCCAACATGGTTCTTCTGGTTAACCCACTCTAAATTCCTTCAACTACTAAAGGAATATTTTGATGTTAATAGAAAATGTAGAAGAGACTGCTATAGAAAGAACTCCTTAATCAGGACACAAGTGCTTAATGTCTGCACGTATCTAGAAGAAATTTGATCAAACTTACTTCAGTTTCTCTCTTTCACTCACTTCACACCAATGCAGTAGTAACAGTACTTAGGAACTCGTTTGACTTTGGCATAATCATCAACATAATATAAATAACGACAATCCAAATTTAGAAATTTAAATTTCATCAATCTTGAGAATGGAGTAGAACTTCAGACTAGAAAATTTACATCGAGCGCAGCTGTGTACAGTTCCCAAGTTTTGGAGGGATTGCCCCATAAAAATTGTTGTCGTGAAGAGCTCTACAAACAAGTAGTTCATGTCATCAACAGTAGGAGGTGGAGTCAATATGTGAAAGAAGAAGCAAAGGATGAAAAGATGCATACAGAAGTTGCAGGTTTTCTAATTTTCCAATGTCAGCAGATATTGGTCCACTCAACTTGTGGTTTGAAAGGATCCTGCATCATATAATACGTCATTTATATTTATATTATGTGTAACTGTAAGCACAACATTCAACTTTAAATCAAATCAACATGCACTTTCTTATAATTTTGTAAGCCACTATATAAGAGAGGTTATTCAAGTAAGAACAGTAAAATTCTGACAAATACAAAAGACAGCATAATGGTAAAGAGCAAAGAGAAATTAAGCACAAATTCTCAGATAAATTGCAGTGCTAAAAGAACAAGATGAGAATTTTGGGATTTTCTAAATAGATAATTAATTGCTGAAGTTGCTGAAGTATGAAGGAATTTACAAGGCTGTTACTCTCTTTGACTTCACGTCACATCTTACTCCTCTCCACCTGCATGGGTCTGGATCCTCTGGTCTCCATTGCTGCAGAATACCATCTGAGCTAATTATGGCGGTCCTAAAGTTGACAAGAGCCTGACCTGCAAACAAAAATGCCACAATGTAACCATTCCTATATTTTACAGTAACATCCAAGATTTCCTTTCACCAGGGCTTCACTAGTTGCATAGGTGGAATTAACATGAGCACAACCTCATGAGCTTCCCATATGTCAGTTCCAAATATACGTCAAGCAAAAAAGAAGAAAGAAAATTTCTCAGTAATATGACATAAAAATGTTAACTACTTGAAAGTACACGACTTTTGTAGGGGAAACCATTGTACAATTCGTCGTTGTGTTTGAGTTTATGGATTACAATACTTAGACGAAACTCGGCAGATCTCATCCCTCACTCTACTGAGTTAACCAAAAAATATGTTGAATTATGATTAAACAGCATACCATCGGGGCTGAGAGCTTTAAGCTCTGTTGCCACGTTGTAAAGCAATAGAGTCCATAAAAGCAACTGCCAAGAATTCACAGGGAAGCTGCCCATTGTGGTGTTGGTCACGCATAATAAGATAAGCCCAAATCATCAGAGGAGCATAGCTGTAATATAGTTCTACAGGACATCTGGTAGTTGTTAAGTTGAATATTTCAAGAGTAACCAAATTAAGAGGTCACAAGAAGAACCTCCTGAAAAGCAAAATTAAATTGTTAGTTGATTGTGATACGCATTAAGGACAAGCAGAAGTCGAGAAAAACGAACATCATGCATAGAACTTGGTGTTTGTGACTGTGATTCTGAGCAATTATGCAGCATGCAGCAGCTCGTTAGAAAGTGTATGATAGTGTTTCTAGAGTCATGACCAGACGCAGCCAGTTTTCATATGAGGCAAGCACAATACTGTCATTTTAAAATCTCTTGAGCAAAATCTGATCTTCTACATAAACTGTGACCGTTTGCGCTTTTCCACACACACATTTTGGTTAACAATTTGCACACTCTCTAAACACACATTTTGGTTAACAATTTGCACATTCTGTGTTGCCAGAATTGCACTTAGCAACCAAATCCTTTGTTTCCAGCCAAAATTTGCACTAAATTTGGATCATTCGGTTATTCAGGAATGATGGTGCACACCCACCAATTTCAGCTACAATAGGATACACAGTTCAGCTCACAATAGGATACATGGTTGAGCTTACAAACAGGAGCTTAAGTGCATTTTACAGGCTAGTGCAGGACCTACCAAGACAATGAAAGTCACTTCCGAGAAACAGGGGAAAAAAAAAAAGATATATGGCCACACAAGAAACGAAATACAGTAGATGCCATCGACATGATGCTAAACCACAACAATGGCGGAAAACGCATCAATCACCGATACTGAACAAGTATCTAGGATCAAACAACCGCCTTTGAATAGTTAAATAATTGCCATTGATCATAGTTAATATTCGCTTATCCATCAAGCACCCTATTTTGCCTACATCTCAGCCAATTAAACCAACAATCAAATGCTAAACCAATGTACAACTTTCAGAACACAAGAAGCATCATAGCAACAGCAAAAACGGAATTAGTACTAGATAGCCTCAAATAAGATACAAAATACACATCCAGATTTCAAAAAAAAAAAGGATAAAAACCTAAGATGGCAGTAGAAGAAGCTGAACTAATTCAGCGCAATTCAGCACAGCGAAGAGAGATAAATTAGGAAAATGATGGAAATTGAGGATGGAGCTGTGCAGCTGTTGAATGGCACCAAGCAGATTATCGCAGGCCTCACCGTCCAGTTTCTCTCTCTAAAACCATACATGCGTCGGTGTATGTATAGCGTGCATGTATAGGTACGAACAGTCGAGAGTGTAGAGTGTTGGATTTGGAGTGAGAGAAGTTAGAGAGAGAGTGTGTCTGTGTCTGATTTCTGAGAATTAAAAGGGTATCGAGTTTCTGCCAATAAGAGCAGAGTGGAGGCAGCACGTGCGACCGCGATACTTCGCGCGTGTGACCGACGCCGGTGCTGCGCTGTCAAGCAGATTTGAAGATTAGATTTTTTGACCGTTTAAACTGTAGTAGTTTTTCATTTTGCCCCCTTCACTTTATGTTTATTGCCGTTTTGCACGCTGAAAAACCAAAAATGCTGAGGTACGTTCTTCTTCTGTGTTTTCTTTTATTAGTGCGTAACCCATCCAATTTTGATGGAAAATTATTTTAAATTATTATTTAAATTATATGATACTTCCTTCATCCTTCAAAATTATGTTTACTTTTTTTTTTGGTACGGCCCTCAAAATTATGCATACTCTATTTTTAGACACTACCCACATATAATTCTTATAATTTTACCTTTTTAACTTATACTATTTATTCATAATCCATTTAACAATACCATCACTGTGGGACTCTTTCTCCACTATCATTACTACAAACTTTCATGCATAATTTTGGGGGATGGGGGAGTATTATTTTTGTATAAATAATTATTTATATTTAAAGTATTTTTAAATTTATTTAATTTAAGGTAATATAGTTGAAATTATATTAATCTGAATCATATTCCTCAATTAAATGTTAACCTTTTATTAGAATAATAAATATTTTTTTATATAAATTTTTATTTAATACTCTCTCCGTCCGCCAAAAGATGACCACTTTGGCTGGGCGCGGGATTTAATAAAATTGTTGATAATTTTGATGTAGTGAAAAAAAGGTCCCACCACTTTATGAGATGTGTCGTTGAGATTTAATTTGGGGTGATTTTTTTGTAAATAAAGAGTGTTTGTAAGGATAAAAGATTAAAGTGGATGGTGAGACCATTTCTATAAAAGGAAAGTGGTATACTCTTTACGCACGCCCGATATAGCAAAAGTGGTCCACTTTTGGCGGACGGATGGAGTAATATTTTGGGAAAAGGTCAATATTGAATATTTTATTTCATCTGAGCATCATCTCGTCTGAACCACCATGTAGGATCATATCATCATCTAAAGCCCGGAAGACGACATCTAATGTTTGAACACCAGACTTTTGAGCATCATCTCATCTAGACCTTAAAATACAAAAAATGGACTTTTATGCGTCAATTTTTTAGGGTTAAGGTGCAGATAAGTCCCTTAAGTGTGAGCCCTTATAGCGTTTTACTCCCCTTATTCACTGTGTGTGCAACTTCCCCCCTAAACTACCAAAAATCGCACATTTAGGCCCCTCTGACCCGACGGTCGTCAGTCAACGTTTGTCTATTTTTTTTTTATTCAAATGGCGAGGCCGTCAGTCAACCTCTTAGCTGCAGCCAGAAAAAGACTACAGAAGGAGTATGAAGGAGTATGTATGATGGAGCGAAGCCGCTGTCACGAGCGGAAAAGACTACAGAGGCAGTGACGAGAGCTTTTTATCACGCACAGCCGTGAGAGAGATCGAGAACGAGAGGAAACGGTGTTGAGATTGTTCACCGACGTCGCTTCACCGGAGGGTATTGCGGCTGTTGGTTCGAGAGATGTAGAGAGTTTTTAAGCTTTTCGATTCTTGTCGGTGGTAGCCTGAAGATGGGTGAACGGCTACGCGTTGCCGGTTCGTGGCCTAGTGGCCGATCGGCGATGAAATAAACCTGTGAAGAGAGCCCACTTGAGCTCTTGTTCAAGTTTCAGGCGAGTGGGCAGGGGGCTTTTTTGGCGTCTCCCTTGCGATTCCACGGCCTCCTTGGCTGGTTTTGCAAGGGTGGCGGTGTAGGAGGATCGTGGCGGCGGCAGGGCGAGGTGGCGGTGCGACGATGGCGGCGCGGCCGAGTTCGCGCGCTGCTGCTGCGCTCGGCGGCTGCTGCTACTTCACTTTCTAAGATAATGAGATTGATTCAATTAAGATTGCCGATGTTTTGCATTTTTCGATGCACTAATTCCTCAATTTACTTTGCTAATTATATCCCAATTCTCTGAACTAACTAATCAATTACAAAATTCCTTTTAGGGCTTTTCTCATTCCTTGCGTTTCAGACATCTCCACACCACATGTTCGGCTGCTGTTGCTGCTGCAGTTCAGCTGTTGCAGTTGCGTCGTGGAGGAACAGCTGGTGGCGGCGGCGTTGAAGTGGCCGAGAGAGAGAGAGAGCTTAGCAAGAGAGATGTCTGAAACGTTGAATAAAAAAAATTAAACAAACGTTGACTGACGGCCGTCAGATCAAAAGGGCCTAAATGTGCAATTTTTTGTAGTTTAGGGGAGAAGTTGCACATACAGTGAGTAAGGGGAGTAAAACGCTATAAGGGCTCACACTTAAGGGGTTTATCTGCACCTTAACCATTTTTTTAACATCACTATCTGGAGGGTTAAAAATTAAATTTGACTTATGAGATTGTATGATTTGGAGCTTCTAATATCATAACTAACTTGTAAACATCATTTTGTATAGAACAAAAAAATCTTGACAAACTTTTATGCATTATTAGCTTCAAATATTATAATTGGGTTCCAAGAACAAATTTAACTTGTGAGTATCATTATTTAATTGGGTTCCGAGAATCATCTAACTTTGAGCAATTCAAATTGTATTAGTCTCAATCATTCCGCCAATTATATATTTTTAATTTGGAGAGCAAAAGCTTCTTCTTGTATAAGTTTTATTTTAGTGAAACCTTATTAAAAAAAATCAATGTGTAATGAAGTGATTTATATGAATTCTTCACTCGATTGAGATTATTATAAATTTAATACATTATTAAATATTTCTAATGTATTTTAACATCATATCATCTATTGTTCTTTATCTAAATTCTTCATTTATGCATTACTAATTTAATAATTTATCTATTATTATTATTATTATTATTATTATTATTATTATTATTATTATTATTATTATTATTATTATTATTATTGTTGACGAAACTAAAAACAAATAAAGTTTTTAGATATGAAAAATATATTTTTCTTCCTTATACAAATAAAATGTACGGATATATTTTATAAAAAATAAAAATAAAATTTTAATTATTTTGATAAACATAAAATAAGATTTTGTTTTAAAGTAATCAGGTTATAGAATTTGTGCCTTATTATTCAAACATCTAAATCAATGACCGAACCCGTTTATAATTTACATACACGTGCATGTCTCAATTCAAACTCAATTTAAAATTGATTTTATTGAAAATTAAGAAGATAAATATTTTATATATTGTTGGGAACTTAATGAAATATCATAATTCTAGTTTTGATGATACCAAAATCAATAGGTTTCACTTGTAATAGACTAGAACTTTTCGAACTCAAGTGTTAGAGTTCTTTTTCTAGTTTAGTTGTTGTTCTGAAGACTGAAGAATGAAGACTGAAGATGCCGATTGATGTAACGGTTAAGGCAAAGTCAAATACTGAAATTTGTCTTATCAGTCGAAGGATCAGTTTCGACTAATTACTTAATGCGCGCCACGTGGATTCAGCGGACTGATACTAAAGTCAAGTATCAGTTAAACATTCTTCCTCGGACTGAACCTCTAAAGTTCAAAGGAAGCCACGCATCCAGAAGTACAGCCGCATTAAATGCAGAGATCTCAAGATCGTCCTTTCTCTGCAGAGGCCATTCCTTTTGGTGATTACCTTTTCAGAATTGTCTCATCTCCTGCTCCTCAAAGAAGCCGTTCTCACCAAACAAGGAACTTCGAAGACTGAAGCCTCAGCCCAAGTTCAAATTACTCTCTAACGGAAGAAATCTTAAAGACCATCTCCGCCAACGAATCTATTCAAGACGTCTCCTATAAATTGCGCTCAAGGATCACTTCAATCTTCACGGATTCAACAACATAAGCTGAAACGCTGCCGAATTCGTTACTCAGCAAAACCAAGCCTCCCTAAAGTTTGAATCGAAGAAGAGAATCACAAAGCCAAAAATCAGTCACTGCTGATTACATACATTCTCTTAGAACTTAGGCAAATATTGTATATCCAAAGCCTAGGTAAAACTAACTGCAAAGAACTTGTTCTTTGTGGTTTAGTTGGCAAGTTTTCAAACCTCTTTTCAACGGATCGAATTAAGAGTTTGTATCGAAAAGGAGTTCAGACCAGTGTTCTGTCTCCGTGAGATCTTAGTGCCCAGTGTGCACTAGGAGTGAGAAATCCAACCTAGTGTGTTGGTACTGAAGATAGGCTCTTCAGTTGTTTCGGTTTGTTGTGCACCCGTAAGCACACGTTCAGGTTTGTTGTGCACCCGTAAGCACACGTTCAGGTTTGTTGTGCACCCGTAAGCACACGCATCGATTTGCTGTGCACCCGTAAGCACATGCCCAGTGAAGTTGTTGGTCTGATCAACTGACCGTGGATGTAGAAAGTGTTTTCCGAACCACATAAAAATCTCTGTGTTATTTACAGTTTTCAGTATTTACCTTCTTACTTGTGCTCTTACTTTCCTAAACTGAAAACTGATTAATTGCAAAGAGAAACTTAACTGCTGACAACGTGATTAATATCACAGGCTATTTCGAAACAAAGTTTTTCCGTTGCGTGTGTTATTAGTCTAACTGATCTAACTTCTGATAGTCAGTAAGATTCATAACATCTCTCTGTTTAACAAACTCGACTGAAGCCTTACGTGTATCAGTTAAAGTCTTTGACTTAACTGATAACTCTTTACTGAAGAGTATTCAGTATCAGTCGTCAACCTTGTTTTGACAAAACTCTTTTCACTAAAAAGGTTGAGTCAGTTTGTATTTAAAGTTTCAATTTTGAAAAATAGCCTATAGGTGTATTCCCCCCCCACTCCCCCCATACACCTATTCGAAACCCTTCGGACCTAACAATTGGTATCAGAGCAGGTTGTTCGCAAGAACAATTTTGCTTTGATCAAGTTCTACTGAACTAGATCCTTTTCCTTAAAGGTCTCGAAATCTTTTCTTTTTCAAAAAGTGCTTACTGCTTTTCATGCTAAAGATTTTTTCAAGAAATCCGATAAATCGGACAGATCTTTGTCGCAAGTAAAGCGACAGGAGAACGAATCACCTATAATTATTAGATTCACAAACAAAAAATTCCCGACACAGCACAAAACATGAACCATACGGAACTTAGCCGAGGAAAACGCATGCGAGCACATAAACACATAAATTTTGTAATTAGCAAGGAAGCACGTAACATCAAAAGAACCCAAACAGACACAGAACACTGAACCCAACAAATCCACACAAATATACCCGCAAACAATTATATGCGTTCCTTTAACCTGAATTTTCGACAAAGATATACAACTTTTGTCAAAAAAAATTGGTGAGCAGTGTTCATGCACGGATTTCGTCACGTCTTAGACTCGGTTCGCAAATTTTCCACAGACAGCGCCAGTTGATGAGTTCATTTATTACAACCTTTGATTAAGATGAGAGTGATTCACCTATGGTGCGCAAAGGATCGAGAGAGTAGTGAGGATAATGAAAAACAAAGAAAAAAGTATTGTATTACTGATAACGTGTGTTACAATGGTGGACGGGTCCCCTATTTATAGAAGTTTACAAAGAGGGTAAATAAGTCCATTTATATCTGATAACGACCCCTAGATTAGTTAGGAAGGTTCTTCGGTAAAAGTTGTCAGGAGTTTGTACATCCCCAGCCTTGGTCCAGCGCAGACATACTTCAGCGCTGAGTTTCTCCTCTGTGGGTACTTCGACCCTGTCTAGATGATATGGGTTCTCTATTCTCTGCTTGTCTCAGCCCTGACATTCCTTTCTGGCGGTGTTCCTCTAGTTGGTTCAACTCTGGCTCTTTTTGTAACAGAATCCCCTCGTTCTGGTCTGGAGGCTCCCACTACTCGTGTTTTCCACAGAGGGTATCGTTCAGAGTTTTCTCCGCTCCTTCGGTCCGAGGGCTGGGATCTCCATTGCTGTCTGATATGTCCTACACATATTTTACTCCTCATCAGCTTAGAAGTTGTTATTCGAAATCATACTTATCCGGTCATTTTGTTTAAATACAAACTTTAAAAATAACATTACTTCAAAACATCCAGTGATAAAAATAAAACTAAACTTAAAATCTTTTACCATAAAGTTACATTTAGGGGGTTTATTCAATTAAAAATTTAAATGATTTTTACAGATTTTTTTTATAATCTGTGGATTATGCTAATTTAATGGATTGTCATAATTTTATGTAGAGTTAACTAGATTCTGTTAAATTGATTTATCTCTATTTTCATAGACTTTATATGCCAAAAAATGTTATAATAAAAAATTTCTATCAAAAAACATATGATATAATAAAGTTCAAGCTCCATAACTGAATGATTTTCTATTTTTCATAAAAAAAATTACCCGTCTATATTAGTCATATTATCAAATAAAAGAAGAAAAATGTTATATAGTATATAATACATAGGGCTATCAAAACTTTCGGGCCGGGCAACCCAGTGGGCCAAGCTATATTTTTGGGTCGGGTCGAGTCAGCCCGAAATTTCAACGGGCCCCTGAAAATGATGCCTAGTCCAGCCCAAAAATGGTTGGTGACTTTTATGTAGTGGAGAAAAGGTCACACCATTATTTGAAATGAGTGGTTAAAATTGTATAAGAAGTGGATGTTTTGTAAATAAAGGGTATTTGTGAGGATGAATGATAAGGAAAAGATGTGGGACCATGTCCTAAAAAGGAAAGTGACATACTCTTTGCGGACGCTCAAAATAGCAATTGTGGCGGACGGAGAGGTATCATTTATTAAGATAAATAGTGTCATTTACATATAACAATAGTATCTGATAAACACTCAGTTTGCATCGTTTTTATTCATATTTTAGTGCTTAAGGGTGCATTTATTTTGATTGTAAAATTTTCATTGGAAAAAAGATGATAAGAAAGATGAGAATATTATATTTTTCTCCTTATTTTATCATATATTTACTAGAATGAAAAGATGAGAAAATATTGAAAAATATTTTCACACCCCCACCATAGGATAATATTATCTAACATTGGAGAGAAAATGAGTGAAAAGGAGTTGCCCGAGAAAATATTCCACACTACTCGGAGAAAATTTTGCATTATAGTAAACATGTGGAAATTGTGAAAAATTAGTGAAAATATATTTTTTCTTTCCTTTTTTCAACGAAGTAAACGCACCCTAAAGTGTTAGAATTATGCCTGATTGTGATATCTTGTGATATGAATTTTATATTCTTTTGTGATGTTATGTTTGCGTATAGTTTTGGTTGTTTTGATGCAAGTTTGAGTGTTTTGGAAGCCTAGCATGGATAATGAAGGTTTAATGTTCGAGTTTCAAGTGTTATGGACGCGAGAATCGAGAAAATGAGCTCGAAACGCTCGAAAAATCAGAAAATCGAACGAAGCGGCGAAGGGCGGCGACTGCGGGGTGAATTGTTGCTGATAGAGGAAAGTTTGTAAAGGTGACGGCAACTAGCATGGCGATCGCTGGAATTTCAGCATCTGTGGCGGGGTGTTCGACGACAGTCGCATGAAGCAGGGGCAGATCTACATGGGTGCAAGGGGGTACAACTGTACCCCCAATTTTTTTTTTACTATATATATAATACAAAAAAAATATAATACAATATTTTAATAATTATAATATCCACGTTAATTGTTTAACACTTTACAGTTATTTGTTCAATTAGTTTGTTAAGTTTGTGTTATTTTTGTCTTATTTTCATTTCTAATTAATAAATTTTTAATATTGAATTTGAGTCAATCCTCGAGTTAAAGTAAATTATGAACTATCAATAATGAAATTAGTTTTTTTTTAAGATAAAACAATTTTTCAAAAAACGTATTAGAAGTAGGTCTTTATATGCTTTTAATGTACTTGTCATTCAATTAAAATTGCGAACAACTATTTACTACTCCCTCCGTTCCAACGAAAGCGGTGCGTATTCCTTTTTGAGCCGTCCCAACGAAAGTGGTGCATTTCCTTTTTTGATAATAATTTTACACTACAAACAATGTGGCCTCACACACCTTTATACATTTTTACACTACAATTTTATTCTCTTTAAATCCCGTATCAAAAAGAAGTGCGCCGTTTTCGTTGGGACGGAGGGAGTATATTAAGTGACTGATTCTAATTCTAAACCCATTAATATTCTAGTTGGATATAAAAATTAATTGACGGAATGCTTAAAATTTTTTGGCTCGGGAGCTTCCGCCCCCGAACCCCCGTATAGATATTTTCAAACGTCGTACTTCAATAAAATTCGTCCCCCCTAATAACAAATCCTGGATCTGCCACTGGCGTGAAGAGGAATTTTTGTGTTGTTGGCGGCGATCGTCGCCTGGGTCACCGCATGCCCGTGTTTTCTTATTTTTTATGCGTTTTTGATGTATTTTTCGTCTTTTAGACTGATGTTACTCTAAGCCCTATAAATAGATCTCATTATTGACCTATTGAGATGTCCAAACTCATATTTTCAGTTTCATAACCTTAGAACCGTATTGGTTTCATAGATTGAATTTATTTTCCACGAGACTTCAAGATTCAAGCTGTTTATTCATGATTATTTCTGAATTTTTTCTAGTTTATTTATTTTGGTTTTTTACTATTACTTTATTTTTAATTATGTTTTTATTTTCTTTTGCTATGTCTAGCTAGTTCGTTTATCTGATTTTAAGGTTTGTAAATAGTTGATTGAATTTATGTGATTGACTTGTTGATACATTTTTGCCATCTAGTATTTGATTCATAATTTCTAGTGCTTGATTTCGAGTGAATTAACAGATCAATAATTTGCATGTTTAGCTATTCGGTTTGAGACCTATTGGAGATAATTGTTTAGCGGATTCAGGAATGTGTGATATAATTTTAACCTTGAGACCTGGCAGAGATAGATGGATAATAGGGAGCTATTCTTATGTACTTTTGGGAGTTAGTGTATTTGTTTGGTCCCGGAGGGTCATTGAACTGGTGTATGGGGGGATACACCAGTAGGCCATTTTTCGAAAATCTTTTGTAAGATTGGAGTGAGTATCAACTGATACTAGAAGAAGTGGACTGAAGTCAACAGTCAAAGAAAGTTTCAGTTAAAACATGAGTGTAGACTAATACTGAAGTAACTTCAATATTTTGATTTCAGTTAGGCACAGAGCTTTAACTGAAAATCCACGTAAGGTTTCAGTCTAGATTTTGAAATCAAACTTTGAAAGCAGTGAAAGGGCTGAGTCGCAATTTTGGCTGAGGTTCAGCTTGAGTGTTTGAATCGGTGAAGATTGAAGATGATCATCGAGCTCTATTTATAGGCGAAGTCTTGAATAATTCCGTTGGCAAGATGGTCTTCAAGAATTTGGCCGTTATGAGATAGATTTGAATTTTGGCTGAGGTTTCAATCTTCGAGGTTCCTGATTTGGTGAGGAATGGCGTCTCTAGGTACAGGAGCATGGTACCTCTGAAAAGTTAGCACAAAAAAGGAATGCTATGCTTAGGAAATGACGATCTTCAATATCTTTGCATTTAATGCGGCTGTACTTGGTGTGTACATGGCTTCCTTTTAACTTAGGGTCTTCAGTCCGAGGATGAATATCAACTGATACTTGACTTAAGTATCAGTCCGCTAATTCCACGTGGCCAGCATTAGTTATTCAGTCATAACTGAATCTTCAGTGAAATCTTTGTCCATTAAATACTTTAGTATTTGACTTTAGACTTTTCAGTTATGATCTTCAGTCGAATCAGTCCTTCAATCTTCCGTCCACCGATCTTCAGTCTTCAGGTCTTCAGTCTAACTAGATAACTGAACTCTGAATACTTGAGTTCAAAAAGTTCTAGTCTATTATAGGAAAATCTAAGAGTTTGGTATCATCAAAACTAGGGTAAGGATATTTCATTAACTTCCCAATAGTATTTCTTCTTTATACTTACAGGTCATGCTGTCATAGATTACTCTGACGAGAATATATAGTGAGTTTTGTGAACTTTCATCAGGACATGATTAAATTGGTAATTAATATTAATATGTTAATTGTGTGAATTTAATTAACGAAATTACTTTTCCTAGGATCAGTCTTTTATTTATTTTATTTATTTATTTAATTTTATTTGTTATGTAATGAGTTTAGTATTTGTTCTCCACTATATTTTTGTGTTTGCCTGAATATTGCAGTAGTATTCATTAGGATTATTTGGAGTGTTTTCGATTATCGTCTCTGTGGATACAATACTCGGTTTATTATTTATACTACGATTACACCGTGTTAGTTATGCTATTTTTGTTGCTATTAAAACAGTGATGAGTATCGTGTACTAATAAGCATAGTACAATTTCTTAAAATAACAATAATTGTATATATAAATAAAAAACAGTACCCTTTATATTTATGTAACAGTTAAGAAAGTGAGTTCATGATCCAAATATATTGTATCCAAATCTTATCCAGTCTTCAAATTAAGTTCATTCATATAATTTTCTTAGTGCGATTAAGTTCATCTATTACAAAAATCACATTTATCCAAGACAAATCCTCAATATCAATCAACTTAAAATTTATATATGAAGAAAATGTAAAGTTTATATATCAATATAATATTTTGAGTCAAATGTGCTATATATAACCTATGGTTAGCTAATATCAAGATCCGTGCACGAAAAAGGTTAATAAATACTCATAATTTTTGTCACGGGATCATAATATGCGTGGCAAAATCACCAATCAATTTTTTTTTACACTAAATCACCAATCAATTAGGTAACGACTAAGATAAATGATACCATATGATAAGAAAATTAGGGTCTCATTGTGCGATTGTTGGAATAATAATAAACTTCATCGCTCCCTCAAAAAAATAAAAAATAAATAAGTAAAACTTCATTGTGTTTCAAATAAATAAGGCACATTAATATACTATAGGAGGCACTACAATTAGATTCTGTGTGTCATTGTGTGAAAAGTGGTAGTGATCAATAATTTATTTGGCTTTATCTAGGAGTTTTATAATTTGATATCAATAAGTATAACTTTACATTTTACAAACTTAGGTATTATTTTATGCTCTCTTTAAATATAATTGTCGAACAATTTCATGCTCGTAAACTGACTTTTACCATACTACACAAGCATCATAATCTAGTCGTAGACTTGTATCAATTATACAATACGATTAGTGATTCTTGTCTTCTCCTTAATCCGAGGTCCCGCGTGGCATGTCTAAGAATTCATTATTTTAAATTCCTGTAATTCTAGAGCCTCTAACTCAATTCTCTATCGCTGACGTGGCAATATAATTCCACGTAACCTATATTTTATATATACATTATTTTATTTATTATTACATCACATTACACGTTTTCACCATTCTCCTCTACTCTCATTTCCATTGATTTCACCATTCTCCTCTCCTCCACCAGATATCCTTCCACCTTCTCCGATGTCAGCGATATTTCCATCCCCCGGTGATCTGCCCTCCCGGCGATTCCACCCACCGGCACATAACACAAAAATCCCCCGTCTCAAATCGACAGCTTCTCCACTCAAGTGGATCACTCATAGGATTTCCTCCCTTCCCCATCAGAATCTTAAACCCTAATCCATGGCGCTTTCAAAAGAAGAGTCTGCATCATCGTTGTCATCGATTAAGCTCGGTAATGAAATCGAGGGGTAACGAAATTTGTTCCGATCTGCCTCCCCACTCCACCAATTTCTTCGTTCTGCCTCCCGCCGCGATTCGCTTTGCCGCGCCGGCCACCGTCGAGATCGACACAGTCCGCCGCCTCGCTATGGTAAGTATTCAATTAGGAAAGATTATATTTGACTATGATTAGTACTCAATTTTAGAATAATGAAATTTTGGAAAGATTTACCAATCGATCAATAATCCACCAATTTTTAGGGTTTAGATTTAACAATGGAAAATTATTATGTTAGGAAAGATTACATTTTATTATGATTAGTACTAAATTTTAGAAATATAAAAATTTGGAAAGATTTTCCTATCGATTAATAATCAGCAAATTCTTAGGGTTTAGGTTTAACAATGGAAACTTTATAACCTACATTTTAGCTATAAATTCATTAGCTTGAATGAGAAATTTTATTGCACATTGAGTTTTACAGCAACACATTCTACTGTCTTCTTGCTTATTGCTCTTTTTGTTTATTTCTCAAGGTATACATTATATCAATTTTATCTAGGATAATGGTGTGTTTTGTATTAACAAATCATCTATATTAGCCAATATATACACTGCTTATGTCTGCTCTATGCTCTATTGCAGTTTTGACTTGCGATGCTTAGGTATTTTGGGTTCACCCGTCTGCACTAGAAAGCGAAAATGAAAAGGTATGTACACATTTGTTCTTCAAGAAAATCTATATTAGTATATATTGTCTCAAACGAGACACGTAAATGTATATGTTCTTCTGTTGTGTGGTGGCAGTGGCTTATTTGAATTTTATATTTTTATATTTTGAATTTTGGAATTGCTATGAGGATTTTGTAATTTTGCTTTCGTATGATGGTTAAAGTTGTTCGTTATTGCTAAGTATGGTCTTTCATCAAAGGATATCATCCAAAACGACCATTGTCGTCACCGGGCGCAGTCGCCATTGAAGACAGCTGAGATAGGGTACTTATACGTTCTAACTTCTAATCATATAGGCTTGGGATAATGTAAAGAGAAGAATGAATCATATATGTATTAGATAATCTAATCAATGTTTGGCATCATAAAATATTTTAGTTTTTGAAAGTTGCTCATTTTTCGTGTCCTCCATGTGGGTAGATAAAAGTTGAGCAATGTCTTGGTTATGCTTTCAGGCTGCTGGAATCCAGTTGGAGTGTGATCCTCACTTTTGGATCTCTCTCTCCAGTTGGATTGTGTTAGCAAGAAGGCATGAATAATATGATTGGAAAACTATGGGAAAGGGTAAAACAAATGGAGTATTTGGTTATCAAAGTCTGTCTTTGTGTTTTGTGACTTTTCACTTGATAGATATTACGTATGGCTTAAAATGGAGTAAAACCATTGTATAGTTATTGATTGTGCTGAAAATTTTCCACATAAACGAGCCAAGATGTTACGTATGGCTTTGTCTTTGCCATTTCCTTCTAATATGTTTAATCCCGATGGCGAACACACTGTTGGAGATAGGAAAAATGCATATGGAGTGATAGTTCCTATATCCTTAACTGTCTTCTATGTTTGTTGTTTCACTGAACTTTGGGTTACAAAAATGATTATAGTTTGCTTGGGGCGGAATTATTTTAGTTGTTATATTGTGATGTAGTATTTCACAATAGAGGTCTATATTTATAGGTGTTTTGAGTTATATAATTAATTCATGTAGATTAAATTATAGTATTATTGTTTTTCTTTGACGCAGAAAGACAACGTTGTTCGGGTGACAGATTGTCTCTAACATTCTCTGGAATCGCAAGTGAGAATTTTTTTAATTTATGTTGTGTGTTCTTCTTTTGCTTTTTAATGTAATTGTTGATTACTTTGATTCTTCACACTTCTATCATTCATACATTTGAAACTATTAATGCAGTTAAGTTCATCTAGCATATAGTCTTTGAGCGTTGTTAATTGCTATAAGCAATCGTTCCTTTCTATTATATTGTGTAAAAACAAATAAGCTCATTGTTTAGACGGGAATCATTTAATGTTATAATTTATAGAAAAAAAAATCGTGAATCATTTAATGCTTTTGTATCTTCTTGGTGAATCCGATCCTCATGCCAAGCTTAGAGATTATTGTTTTTCATATTATAGTTTTTAATGTTTCTGAATATATGAATTTATGCTTCATGTACTTGCTTTGATATTTTTTTATTTTGATTTTGATTTGAAGGTATTATGTTGCTTTATGTGGTTCTGCTATGTTCGGCATAGGAGTGGCGCCTTGCAAATCTGTAATGGGCCATCGTTCTTTGCTCTGTGCTCCTTTTTTTTTAGAATGCTATGTGCTATTTAACTCAAAATGCAGTAATTTTTTGTTCTAGGCCTGAAAATGTAATCGGGATTGAGCTGATACATCTTTGCAAAAGCCCATTTTTTAAACAAATAAAATAATTATATTTGTAAATTTATTCTTTCCACAAAATGGGGTTATAAAGAAGTATCATTTTTATGGTTGTTTTTATTAAATAATTTTTACATAATGCATTGTTTTATATTATGTGATATGCACTATGTCAAGTAATTATTTTGAAAATTTTGAAGTTTATTTTGTATTTTTCAAATATTTATTTCGCTAAGTGATATTTGAGTGGATGAAAGTTCTCTTTATATAGTTTCTTCATTTAAGTTTGAAAAATATTTATAATTTGTAAATATATTATAAAATAATTTCACATATTTTTTTCTTATAAATTATAACATCAAATAGCTTTCGTTGAATTTCGACGGGTTACATACTAGAGTGGATATGCTTATTTTTATTATATGATAAAAGTCCTCTTTAATATACGTTTTTATCTTAGTTTGATGTGTAATATAGACCTATGTCATGTTTTTTTTTTTTTGACTTGGGGGAGTTGGGGTTAACACTTATTTTATTAAAAAATATTCATAATTTATAAATAATTATAAAATAATTTCTTTCTTATAAATTATAACATCAAATAATACCCGTCGAAATTCGACGGGTTACACACTAGTTCATCATATTTATAACTCAATTCCTCTCATTAATTCCCAACTAAATAAATAAAAAAAAGGTTTAGTTAATTCTAGCAAAATTCAAATTCAAATATATACTAATAGGTAAAATACTCATCATTAATTGATAAATCAATAAATGATATTGAAAATTTAAAAAAAAATACATGATATTAAAAAATAGGATACTCAATAAATAACAAGATATTATTCTATTTAAATAAATACAAGCAAACATTCTATAACGCGTAAAAGTATTAAGTTTAATAAAAGTCTGATTCATTTTATGAAATTAAAAGTATCATGGCATTGGAATCAAATTCAAAATCATGAGTAAAGTATCTACATACAATTAGTCTTTACGATTTCTATGATCTCGCCAGAGAAATGGGTCACCAGCGGAATGGTGATTTCGCTGCTCTGGATTTGATTTCTCTGGCAATGCTGTTCACGACTCTGGACTTGATTCCTCTGAACTTGATTTCTCTGGTAAAGCATTTCGCTGCTCTGGCATATTGATTCCTCTGGCGTATTGATTTCTCTGCTCTGTCGTTCGATTCCTCTGACTGGTAAAATACGCACGGGTGTTTAGTCTATAGCTGAGGGATCAGTTTGTAAATATGCAAGAGTTAAGGGAGTTCAGTTTTAGGTTAGTTACAACAGTTCCAACGGATCTGTTCCTTCATTCCAGAAGTCGGCGCGTAGCTCAAATCTTCTCAACTGCTATTTCTTCTGTTTAAATACCTAGATTAGTTGTGAGTCGTAGCTTAAGAATTTTCATTACTGTAAACTAGTTGAGAGTGAGGAATTATAGCAATCTTGATATATTTGTAGGCTATACACTTCTTCTAGTGTTGAGTGTTCTCAATTGTAATTGTAAAGTTCTTGAGTGTTCATAGTGAAATAGAATTGATTGTTTCCTGCACCGTGGATGTAGGGTTGAAAAATCCGAACCACGTAAATCGCCTTCGTGTTATTTTCTTTTATGTTCTTGCTGCGTTGATTGTGTTCCCGAACAATTCCACAACAAGTGGCGCCGTCTGTGGGAAACGGAAGATCGACGCACACCAACTGTTCGAGATTTGAATCGGAGGAAATCTGAATCGGAGGAGTTCTTGATCGGTGGAGGAATCGCCATTCTTTTCACTACCAAATGTCGATTGCTAAATTCGACACCGAGAAATTCACAGGGAATAATGATTTCTCCCTGTGGAGAATGAAGATGAGGGTCGTTCTCATTCAACAGGGCCTTGATGATGTTCTGACCCAAGAAAAGGCACCTAAAGAAGGAGATGGGAAGGCGAAGTTCGCTGAAATGCAAAAGAAGGCTCATAGCACTATCATCCTACATCTGGGAGATAAAGTGCTGAGAGAAGTGTCAAAAGAAGACACTGCAGCTGCAGTATGGGCTAAACTGGAGAGCCTCTACATGACCAAGTCTTTGGCTAATCGGCTCTTCTTGAAGAAGAGGCTGTATTCCTTTAGAGTTTCAGAGGAGAAGAATCTATCTGATCAACTGGATGAATTCAATAAAGCCGTTGATGATTTGGCTGATATTGATGTAAAGCTAGAAGATGAAGACAAGGCAATCCAGCTCCTGAGTGCCCTGCCCAAATCCTATGACAACATGAGGGATGCCATGCTGTATGGGAGGGAGACTGCTATCTCCCTGGATGAAGTCATGAATGCCTTGAAATCTAGGGAGTTGCAAAAAAGCATCTGATGTCAGGCAAGAAACCGCAAGTGAAAGCCTCAATGTCAAAGCAAAGTCCAACAAAGGAAAATTCAAGAAACCTTTCAAAGAAAAGAAGGGAGGATTAGGGAAGAAGGAGGATGATGAGAAGGAAAACAAGAAGTGCCACTTCTGCAAGAAGCTAGGGCATATCAAGAAAGACTGCTACAGCTGGAAAAGAAAACAAGCTCAAAAAGGCTCATCAGACACTGCCGACCTTGCTGAAAATATCTAAGAAGCTGAAGCTTTAAACATCACATCTTCTAAAACTGAGAATAGTTGGATATTAGATTCAGGGTGTTCTTTCCATATGTGTCCTAACTTGAATTGGTTTGTTGATTTGCAGATGAAGGACCTGGGATCTGTAGTTTTGGGGAACAACCAAGTCTGCCCTGTCAGAGGCATTGGTGCAATCAAGTTAAAGCTACATGATAATTCTGTAAGGCTCCTAACTGAAGTTAGATATATTCCTAGTCTAAAAAGGAATTTGATATCCCTTGGATCACTACAAATGAAAGGCTATGAGTTTAAATCATGTGTTAATGATATATATGTTTTAAAGAAAGATAAAGTTGTGTTGAAAGGAACCAGAAAACAGACTTTGTATCATTTAGTTGTTGAAACTATTGTTGGTGAGTCAGAAATTGCCTCTACTTGTGATATTGAATTGTGGCATGAGAGACTGGGGCATGTTAGTGAAAAAGGGTTAATTGAACTAAAGAAACAGGGTATACTGAGTTTATCTGCTGATGAAAAACTGAACACTTGTGATGCATGTGAATTAAGTAAAAGCAAGAAACTCCCATATCCTGTTGGTAAACATGTCTCATCTGCACCTCTTCAATATGTTCATTGTGATCTGTGGGATCCATCCAAAACCACCACTATAGGTGGAGGTGTATATTTCATGTCTCTAATAGATGATTTTTCTAGGAAAGTCTGGGTTTACATTTTAAAACACAAGTCTGATGTCTTTGATAAATTTGTTGAGTGGTGTAGTGCTGTTGAGAATGAAAAGGGATGTAAGTTGAAATGTTTAAGGACTGATAATGGCTTAGAATTCACCTCTGGAAAATTTGAAGAATTTTGTAAAGAAAGGGGAATAAAAAGACATAAATCAGTACCTGGAAATCCTCAACAGAATGGGGTTGTAGAGAGAATGAATAGAACTCTCCTTGAGAGAGTTAGGTGTATGCTCTCTAGCTCAGGTTTGCCACCTAAATTTTGGGGAGAAGCAGTCACCATTGCTGCTTACCTTATAAATAGATGCCCTTCTAGTGCTATTGATTTTAAAACTCCTGAAGAACTGTGAACTGGTAGGGCTGCTAATTACTCAAACTTGAGGAAATTTGGATGCTTAGCATATATGCATGTTAGGCAGGATAAGTTGGAACCCCGAGCATTGAAATGTGTTATGGTGGGATATCCAACAGGGGTTAAAGGGTATAGGCTCTGGTGCATAGAATCTGGAAAGGGAAACTCCTAGTCAGTAGAGATGTAGTGTTTAAAGAAAACATAATGCCTCTTAAGGAGCAATCTACTACTGAGTATACTGGTAGAGGAGTTGAAGTAAACACTGATAAAACTAGTGATAACACTTCTATTAATGATGTAGTGTCTAGAGTATCAAAAGTGACAGGTATAAAACAGGAAGAAGATGATCAACAAACGGCTAATACTGAGGACCTCAGTGAGTATCATCTAGCCAGAGACAGAGCTAGAAGAGTAATCAAACCTCCAGCCAGATACTCTGAAGCAGATCAAGTTAGCTTTGCTTTCTCAGCAGCTGAAGAGGTAAATTACAGAGAGCCTAAGTCTTATAAAGAAGCAATTCAGTGTTCTGAAAGCAAGCAATGGATCAAAGCTATGGAGGAGGAAATAGAGTCTTTATTGAAAAATAAGACTTGGATCTTGGTGGACAGACCTAAGAACCAGAAATGTGTAACATGTAGATGGTTATACCAGAAAAAGGTGGAGGTTCACAAAGGCATTGAGGTAATCAGGTATAAAGCAAGGTTAGTTGCTAGAGGTTTCTCTCAGCAAGAAGGTATAGATTTTAATGAAATCTTTTCTCCTATTGTTAAACACTGTTCTATTAGACTTATACTTGCTCTAACTGCACACCTAGATTTAGAATTGCAACAGATGGATGTTAAAACAGCTTTTCTAAATGGTGAGTTAGAGGAAACTATATACATGAATTAACCAGATGGATTTGAAGTAGCTGGCTGTGAAGGTCAGGTATGTCTCTTGAAAAAGTCTTTGTATAGACTGAAGCAAAGTCCAAGACAGTGGAATAAAAGGTTTGATGAATTCATGATAAGTATAGGTTTCAAGAGAACGTTGCATGATAGATGTGTATACTTGAAAGAAGTTGCTGAGTCTGTGGTTGTTTATTTACTCTTGTATGTTGATGATATGCTTATTGCTAGTAGTTCTAGTAATGAAATTGATAAAGTAAAGAAATCACTGAGTGCTGAATTTGATATGAAAGATCTAGGGACTGCTAGAAGAATTCTTGGTATGGATATCAAGAGAGATAGGAAAAATATGAAACTTATGCTTGTTCAATCTGATTATTTGAAGAAAGTATTGTTAAAATTCAATATGAACGAAGCAAAAGTTGCTCAGGTCCCTATAGCTCAACATATTCAATTGTCTAATAAGCAATGTACTGTTACTGTTGAAGAAATTAAAGACATGAGTGTTATTCCGTATGCAAATTTGGTAGGAAGCATCATGTATTCTATGCTTTGTACTCGGCCTGATTTGGCTTATGTTGTAAGTCTTGTAAGCAGGTACATGTCAAATCCTGGTAAGGCACACTGGGATGCTTTAAAAGGAGTATTAAGATACTTGAAAGCAACTATTAATAAAGGAATTATGTTTCAAGGTGGAGCCACTAATTTAGAACAAGTTTTAGTTGGCTTTACTGACTCAGGTTATGCAGGAAGTACAGATACAAGGAAGTCCCAATCTGGATATGTATTTACACTTTATGGAACAGCAGTGAGCTGGAAATCTACACTACAATCTGTGGTAGCTCTTTCCACTACAGAAGCTGAATTTATTGTTGTTACAGAAGCAGTGAAAGAAGGTATATGGCTGAGAGGTATGCTATCTGAGTTAGGCATTAGTCAGCAGGTTGTCTCTATTCTTTGTGATAATCAAAGTGCCATTCATCTTGTTAAACATCAATCTTTTCATGAGAGGTCTAAGCATATAGATGTTAAATTTCATTTTGTGAGAGATTTGGTTGAAAAAGGTGATGTGGTAGTCAAGAAAGTTTCAACTGATGATAATGCGGCAGATGTGCTTACTAAAGCATTACCAACTGTTAAGTTCCAAAAGTGTTGTTCGTTGATTGGTATGAGCTCTCTTGAGGAGAGCAAGGTGTTTGTCTAATCCATGCAGGTAGCTCGGTGAATTCTAATTGTATTAGATAAGGTGGAGAATTGTGAGTAAAGTATCTACATACAATTAGTCTTTACGATTTCTATGATCTCGCCAGAGAAATGGGTCACCAGCGGAATGGTGATTTCGCTGCTCTGGATTTGATTTCTCTGGCAATGCTGTTCACGACTCTGGACTTGATTCATCTGAACCTGATTTCTCTGGTAAAGCATTTCGCTGCTCTGGCATATTGATTCCTCTGGCGTATTGATTTCTCTGCTCTGTCGTTCGATTCCTCTGACTGGTAAAATACGCACGGGTGTTTAGTCTATAGCTGAGGGATCAGTTTATAAATATGCAAGAGTTAAGGGAGTTCAGTTTTAGGTTAGTTACAACAGTTCCAACGGATCTGTTCCTTCATTCCAGAAGTCGGCGCGTAGCTCAAATCTTCTCAACTGCTATTTCTTCTGTTTAAATACCTAGATTAGTTGTGAGTCGTAGCTTAAGAATTTTCATTACTGTAAACTAGTTGAGAGTGAGGAATTATAGCAATCTTGATAGATTTGTAGGCTATACACTTCTTCTAGTGTTGAGTGTTCTCAATTGTAATTGTAAAGTTCTTGAGTGTTCATAGTGAAATAGAATTGATTGTTTCTGCACCGTGGATGTAGGGTTGAAAAATCTGAACCACGTAAATCGCCTTCGTGTTCTTTTCTTTTATGTTCTTGCTGCGTTGATTGTGTTCCCGAACAATTCCACAACAAAAATGCATACATTTTAGTTAATAAATTTATAATAAAATTTAAGAAAATTCTAATTGAACCTAACTCCAACATCTCTAAAAATATATCAACTAGTTTACAATTAAGATGCGTTCACTTTGACGGATGAGAAAAATAGGGATAACAAAAATTTATGCTTCACATTTTACACAAAATAGAAGTTCACTATTTTTCCTTCCTTATTTTCACTTCAAGGTGAATAATATTATCCCACCAAAATCTTATTTTCACTTCAAGGAATTGAAGTGAAAATAAGGAAGAAAAAATGACGAACTTCTCATTTGTGTAAAATGTGAAAAAATAAAAGAGGTATTTAAAGGCATAAATTTTTATAAAACAATAGGGCCGGATGACCCTATTCAACATACAACATCAAATTTTGTCCACCATTTGAAAAAACATAAATTTTGGCCATTTTTTGTATGTCATGACTATTCTACCATTCTCTCTCTCTCTCTCTCTCTCCTCTCTCTCTCTCTCTCTCTCTCTCTCTCTCTCTCTCTCTCCAGCGGGCAGCGGCTGCCGCTCTCTCCTCTCTCTTTCTCATCTCCCTTCTCTTTCTTTCCAGCGCGCCGCTTGGGCAGAATTCATCGGAGTAGAGGATGAGGCGACGGCGGTGGAGGAGATCCTCCATCTCTCTCTCTCTCTTTCCAGCGGCTGCCGCTCTCTCCTCTCTCTTTCTCATTTCCCTCTCCCTCTCTCCAGCGCGCCACTTGGGCAGAATTCGTCGGAGTAGAGAATGAGGCGGCGGCGGTGGAGGAGATCCGGTCCTCTGAAATCGGCGGCGTGGAGGAGGGACTGGTCAGGTGGCGGAGGATGAGGCGGCGGCGGCGGCGGATCCGATCTGATGAAGCGGCGGTGGATCTGATCTGATCGTTGCGCTGCCTCCTCCATCGGCAGATCTGATCTCCGCCTCCTTCGATCTCAGCCATCGGTAGATCTGATCTGATCTGTATTTGTGCTGCACGTATGGCACTATTAGTGCCATAAGTGCCATCTTCCCCCTAGGGTTTAGATATTCCATTTAGGGTTTAGATTATCCATTTGGGGTTTAGATGTTCCATTTAGGGTTTGGATTATCCATTTAGGGTTTAAATGATGTTGTTGTTTCTGTATTTGTGCTACACGTATGGCACTATTAGTGTCATAAGTGTCAAAATGACCATTTTACTTAGTTTTAATTTTGAATTTCCGTTGGCACTTATGGCACTAAATAGTGCCATAAATGCCAAAATGACTATTTTACTTGGTTTTATTTTGGATTTCCATAAGTGCCAACGGAAATTCAAAATAAAACCAAAGTAAAATCTTGGCACTTATGGCAAATAGTGTCATAAGTGCCTAACCCGACTCGGCACGCGACCCGCGTGCCTGATCCTACCTGGTCCGCCTCATTAAGGGTAAAAACGTCAAAATCAATAAAAATTGTCAAATTTTGTGTTTTTTCAATGTGTGGCCATAAATTGTGTTTTATGCTTTATTTTAGCTACTTCTAAATTTTACTCAATTTTTATTATCCCTCTTTTTCACATCCGTCAACACGGAACGCACGTTAGAGTTGTGAAGGTCGCTCCGACCCAATCCAAATTTAAATCAAATTAATTCAAATCCAAAAATTATACTGGTAGTAACATAAATTATAAAAATGGACCCAACACAAATTTCTTTTTCTCCATAACTCTAATAGCTGCGAAATGACAATCCTATCCCTAGAGCGATTTTAAGTTTAATCTCTTTTGGTTTTGGCCTTTTATGGTGACGCTTTAATGATTGGTGGGGCCTGGGGGCATCCAAATAGAAAAGCCCCATCCCATCATCATCGCCACACGCACACGGCACACACTGAAGGTGTTTGATTAAACAAAGAGATGACGAGAGGGAAACAGAAGATCGAAGCTCAGAAAAAGAACGCCGACAAGAATCAGAAGGCCAAAGGCTCGCAGATCGAAGCCCGCGCCCTCGGCCTCCAAGTCGTTTGCCCCATTTGTCGAGTAATTTTCTCTCTTCACGCGCATTGCGATGTTGTTCATTTAATAATTCTATCTTCATTGCCTCAATTATGTGTCTACATGAAGATGATCTCTCTTTTCTTTTCTTTTTTTCTGTTTTTATTGGTTATTAATTGTGTTTGATAACTTCTGTAAATGAATTCGAACTGTGGGAATATTGCACCGCGCTGAAAGTGTGTTGGATCTAAATAAGCTTAAATGGGACGAATTGTGATTTGTAGCTAGTAATTTGGATAATGAGTTTCTTGTTTATGCATCAGTGTATAGCTTCGGATAGAATGAGGTGCTCTTTGATATCAAGGATAGTGATATGGAATCAATACCAAGTTTTTATAACATTTCATCTGTTTGGATTCTTCATTGAGATGGAGTTCATGTGAAATCTTGGATTATTAGGTTGGTCTTGTTAGGGCTACTTTTTAAATTCCACAATTTGAATTGCAGTCCGTTCTACTTTCGTAGTTTCTGTTTCCTTGTTTAGAGAAATTCACTGAAGATTAACTAAGTTGTGACCCTGTTTTTCTTCTAATCTTTTTTGACAGACTTTCCACTTCTGCATTAGTTTTCCACATACGTATATTAGCATGATGATGGGATAAATGGTCTAGGCATCCTACATTCCTTATTGCCATATGATTGCTTTTCCTATTCATATCATTACTTCTAAGACAGCATTTTCTCTTTTTAAAGTCCTCTTAGCCTCTTTTTACATGAGAAAACTTGCTTTCCTACGTAAAATTAAATTAACAGCTACAAAAGACTATAAATTCTATCTCATCCAACTTTTTAGTGCCTTTCACTTCAATATCATATGCTTAGGAAGCTCTTGGATATGCATTTTAACATAACCTCAAGGGTTTGGTTGAGAAAGAAGTGAAAGCGAAACCCTTCAGCATGCTGAAAGCATGTCTTGTGTGTTGGGCAGACCTCTTACAGATGAATGTTTCAGCATCATTGTAATTGCACTAGTGGTGGCCTATATGCCTTAAATACAACTGTATCTTATGTTGTATGATGTCGTACAACATAATGCACTGGTTATCTTGATATAAAAACCACAGAAGTGACAATGCAAGATACCTGCAAAGTTCAATGTGCTTTCATATGTTTCTTTTGAAGAAATTACTCTAAGGGAATATTTCCTGGTAATCATTTATTAACAGAAGTAGTTTTTTTGTATTACGCTGTAATTTCCCCAAGTACTTTTATTTTTGTACCCTTGTCTGGTACTGTAGTAACTCTGTTGTGGGTTCGAAAGGTACCCTCTTAATCCTCTCTTGTTCTAATATAAATGGCAGTATACCATGTTTGAGACATGTCGTTAAGTGTTTATCTGGTTTTGATAATATTATTTGCCATGTTTCCTTATCTGACAAGCCGTTGACAGTTTTCCTTAATTATGGTTCGAAATTGCAGGCCCAGCTAGCAAATCAGAATCAGCTTGTTGATCATTACGGCTCCAAGCACCCAAAAGAAAAGCCACCAAGCAACTCTGGATAACAGCTCTCGACTTTTAAAGTTTCGGGTTTCTTCAGCTCTTGTTCCTTGAGAAAAATGTAATATATCGATGATGATGAGTTCCCCTGTTCTGTTTATAAGAATGTAACTGAATTATCACCTCCCCTGCCATAGTGACTGCAAGGAAATCTACACATGAATAAATTGTACTCTCTGCTTTGGCTGGTTGGGCATTGTTAGTGATTTCTTGAATGGCACATCAGTTATGGTATGGTTCCAGAAATTGAACTTCTGCTTCATTAACTGAAGCTTAAATCTTACTAAAATGAGTGAGAGTGAACATCATGGTATGCTTTTGTACCAGGATGCTTATTCTTACTCGTTATAGATTTGAATTTTTGAAGTAGCTACAAAAATCCTCAAAAGATGCTAATGTGAATGAACATACCAGCAGATATGCAAATTTCTGCATAGTGAACTCCAGATGCACAATTCAACCTCCTGAATTATTGTAGCTATCAAATTCGCAGAATTCAAAATGACGCTTATGCAGTCTTGCAACGACAAGCATGGTCGCGCAAGGGCGTAAAACAGGAATTCAAAATCATCAATACACATGTACAGGAACAAAGATCGATATGCTGCCATAATATTCAAAACCTAACAGAGATTGATATGTTTCCAATAACCTAAAACATGTAGAAAACAAGAGAGCAGAGTTTCTATAACTGTAGTCTGTAGATAGCTAGAAAAGCAGTTCCTACCCAATGATTTATCTGATGTTTCTCTCTTTTTGACTGCCTGTGAATATATGATCCCATGATATAAGCAATTGAAAAATGGGATGTCAAACCGGAAGAAATTCGTCTAAGATCAATGCTAAGTAGTCTCCTCATGGATGAGCTTGTTCAACAGTGTTGTTAGCAAAGCATCCCTTTGTTCAGCTCGTCTCTCTTCTCTCAGTCTCCGCTCTTCTTCCCTCTCTCTCCAAGCTTGTTCCATCATCAGCCTCTCTTTTTCGAGAATCTCCATCTTCTGTTGCCATTCCTGCTCAAACCGCTCCCTCTCTTCAGCACGCTTCTCCATTGACGCCCTCCACTGCATATCGATTATCTGTTGCTGCTGCATGAAATTCCTCATTATCTCTCGAAGGCCAACCCTCTCATTCTTGTTCACATTTGCAACAGGCTGCGCTGGGTAGTCCTCCTCTCTTGTCTTTTGGCGTTTCTCTCTGCCAGCTTTTTGTTTTGGGACAGCACTTCCTTTCCCAGCCTGATGATCAACTTCAACCTCTTCTTCAGCTTCTTGCTTTTCTGTGAATTCTTCGTTGGATTGATCCTCTGAAGCATCGTTAAGCCTCCTTCCTTTGGCAACGACAGTCACAGCTTCGGCCTGAGATTGCTGCAGTCTGTTTGCCCTTGCAGTAAACACTGCATGCAGTTCATTGAAAAATGGTTGAACAGTATCCATATCAGATGGTTCTTGCCCCTGCATTATAGAAGAGCACCAAAGTATGAGAAACGTCTTCAAATCTTGACTAAAGAGGCCTGACAAAGTCTCCCTTGAATTTGGAAGATACATATCACTGCTTTATCGTTGTTGTTGTTCCTTTTTTCTTTTCTGCATGTGAAGTAGTAGTAGTAGTAGTGACTAACTCTTTCTCCTACGACAAGCACGTCGTTACCAAAAGAAGAAGAAATGAATTCACACAAGAAATAAATAAGAACCTTACATGCTGTATACAATCAATAGTCTAAAGAATAGCTTAAACTGGATTTACTCAACACTTGCCACATGAATGAGTGCTCACTTTCAAGATCCAAATCATTTTGAAGACATAGGTAAGCAAATGATAGCCGCATGAGGTTTATTCGAAGAGAAAAAAATAAATTAGTTAACTAGGCGTATGCATAATTCAGAGAAATCTAGGAAATCGTATAAAAAATTGGGCAGTTAATAAAGAGGTAAGAAATTCGGGATGACTCCATACACGTGTTCAAGTCTAATAGTTTAATTTGAATAAAATCAAACTAAAACATTGTAGCCTAAAATTGTTTCTCAGATTTTATTTAATGCATATACTTTCATATATATTTAGTTTAGGTTGCTACATCTTATCTCAAATGTCATTTATTAGATAAACATGTCATGCTGCACCATTTAGATGGACATAATTAGTGTGTAACTTGAAATATGCAACCCTGTTCTACATTTCAGTAAATAGTTTATTTCTCATTTATTCTTAAACATGCACTTCAATAAACTTTATAACTCAAATTCAATATTCCCCATTTAATTTTGTGGCGAAAGATTTACTTCCATAGAAGCAAGTGAGCCAAACCTTTTCAAATCTGTTGCACAAATTCTTCGAATTCACTATTTATATGGTCAAATTTATCATTTAATCGAGCAATTGCAGGAGTATTTCTCTACCAATCTTTAACAGCATTTTTCTCTTGACGAGCTAAATTTAACATAAAATGTTGTTATTCACTATCAAGAACCTATCCAAGCTACATGAAGGTATGCTCATAGACTTTTGTGGCATTTTCTTTAAATTGTCTCCAAATAAACTTATAATGGTCTTATAGTGTTTTTTTTTTTTTTTGAAACCATAATGGTCTTATAGTTAAATAGAAATTTCACTCTAATTACAACGAAAGAATGTGCAACAAAAGATGATAGCAAACCATCCAAACTAATAGTATTTTGATAATGGAAACCATAAAAAAATCACGTGAACAAATAGCACACGAAAACCAGAAAATCTAACCGATAAGCTTGACTACACTATCATCAATGCAAGCCAGTCAGGACTATAGAATCAGCCTGGCACATTTAAAAGTCATAAATCCGTCATATGGAGAAGAACCAAAATTAAATCCGAACCCTATCTCCACGACTTTCACTCACGCGGCCTACTCATTATGACATATAACAAGAATCATTGAAATCAGGAGGTTTCACACATTAGGACAAGATGTGACAACTCAGACAAATTTTGAAAAAACAAGTCAACACAAAAATCATATCTTGAAGAAGCCACAGACCAAAAAGATAGCAAGTGACATGCCTCTATATTCATTAGATGCGTATAGGTTTCACTTATCCCCATCAGCAAGAAAGAGGACAATGCATGAGCTAGAATTAGTTTAATGTCCATAAAGTTTATCACAGCAAGAGCAATATCTCTAGCACTGCTCGGCATTCACTAAATCGACCAGGAAGTTACTAATTACGCCAGTTTGACAAAATTCGCCAAAATCAGGACTGAAGAAGTCACAGGTCAGAAAATAAACACGTGGAGTGCCTCCACTGAAAGCAACTATCTCTAGCATTTAAAAGGACAGCGCAGGAACTACTAAAAATTGGATTTCCATCAAATTTTATCATGGCAAAAGCAACTATCTCTAGCATTTAAAAGGACAGCGCAGGAACTACTAAAAATTCGATTTCCACCAAATTTTTATCATGGCAAAAGAAATTATCTCTAGCATTTAATAGGACAGCGCATGAATTACTAAAAGTTCTATCTCCATCAAATTGTATCATGGCAAAAGCAACTATCTCTAGCATTTAAAAAGACAGCGCAGAGGAACTACTAAATATTCGATTTCCATCAAATTTTATCATGGCAAAAGCAACTATCTCTAGCATTTAAAAAGACAGCGCAGGAACTAAGTAAAAATTCGATTTTTCCATCAAATTTTATCATGGCAAAAGCAACCCTCTCTAGCATGTAAAAGCACAAAACCTCAGGCCATGAATTAGATTATTAGATAGAATCCTCATTGCATTGCCAGAGTTCAAACATCAAACAACCTCACAAGAAGAAAAAAAAATGACCTTGACATAAACCAATAAATTGCCCAATTCAATCAAGAATAACATGATTACAACTTTAGAAACCGAATCCCTACATCATCTGATTCATAAACATGAAGTGCAACCAACATGAAATCAATAATGAATATATCAATTTTGTTATTCAAAGAGTGACAAATCAAGAAATCATCAGAAACAAGTAACGCATGGATACATAGATATCTTGATCAATTTTGAAGTAAGTGAAGTGTAGATAGAGATATATACCTTGTATCTACTAACAAGATTTTTCCACTTCCATTTGCACTGATCAGCAGTCCTCCAGTAACCCTTGTCCCTCATCCTGTGTGCAACCATTTCCCACAAATTCCGGTTCCTCTGGGGCGCCGTGAAGCCCCATTCAACCTGAGCCCTCATTTCAATCAAGTCCCTCGTTTCTTGGTTGCTCCAATGCGGCAGCCTCTCGTCTCTCCTCGGGAACTCATCATCGAAAGGTGGCGGAAGGGGGATCATAAGCTGGTGGTGGTAAGTAATGGTGGGAGTTCCTGCGCCGGCGCCGGCGCTGCTGCTGCTTGGGAGGAGGCGGAGGTGGCTGCTGACATCTCCAGCGGTGCCGTACATGGTGACTTTTTTGAGGATTTTAAGGTTTTATCAGTGAAGAAATCTAGTGTACTACTACCATGTTTTTATTGCGGTTTTGGACTCCAATTTTCGACTTCACCAAACACACTCTCTTTCTTTTTTTTTTTCTTTTTTTAATTGCATTTATGATTTTTGGAAAAAGGAATGAATGTTTTTGGGTGTTTTGACTTTCTTACCGATGGTTAATTTATCAACTAGCATTTATATCCCGTGCAATGCACGGGAAAACATTCTTAATTTTTATATTTATATAAAATTAATATTAATTTAATTATTATATTTATAAATATAATAAAAAAATTAATTTTAATTGAATATTGAAAAAATAAAAAATCACAATTATAAAATTTGATATTATGAAAAATAAAAACAAAAACAAAAAAAATAAGTTAAAAAAATTAAATATAAAATACTAATTAAAAAGAATTTAAAATATATTTATTCAAAAAATATGAGAGAGGAGAGAGAAATTCATAAAACTTTAATATTCAAACAAATTTAATTTTTACATTTTAAATCAAATATTTTAATGAAATATAGTATCATATTAAAGCTCTTATCGTGATCTTTAATTTGATATGCATATTAAATATTTTATAATTAATCGAATTTCACAATTTTGGAAAGAAATGTAACAACAAATAAGAAGTTAAAGAAAATGAAAATAAAAGAAAAAATATATAGTTTAAACATAAACTTTCAATTTTATTATAACTACAAACTCAATTTTGAAATTGATTTCAAATTGAAAACTTCCCTTTTTAATATAGTATAGATAGATCTATGCAATTATATCGTGGTCATCCGAAAATCAGTATTTAATTTATTCTTTTAGGTAAAATAGGATTTAATTATTTTATTATATATTATATTATATTATATTTTTTTATAAAAAAGATATGCTTTCATTTGTTAAGAAAATTAAAAATTTATAAAAGAATTATAAAAAACTACAATATGAAGAATATAGTAAAATAACTAATTCTTTTTTATTTCAAAAGATAAATCAAAATTTTCGAAATTTAGCTAGTCACAATGTGACTATTTAGCATCACTCTTAATTTAGTGGAGAAAAAAAATGAGGGGAAGGTTTATAAGAACAATAAATAATGTAGATCTCAAAGAGTGGTTTTATACGGTCATATTATAATTAACTACTCGTTCTGTCCCATTAAAAGTGACTTGTTTTTTATTTTGGATCACCCTACTAAGCATGGCTTTAACTCTTGAAAATGTGCGAACCCTATCGCTTTTATTCAATTTATATTTTCTTCTTAATCTCCGTGTTAAAAAGAAGTTAGTCCATCTTTAATGGGGCGGAGAAAGTATAAATTAATTAGTTAAATAACAAAATTATTTTCTTAAATAAAAAAGACTTAATTATTTTACCGTGTTATTTAAATTGTAGTTAATTTTTTATTTAAAATAAAAAAAATGAGCTATAATGTAGATAATATAGTAAAATAACTAAAGTATATTTTTTATTTAAAAAATAAATTAAATGAATTAAGGTTTCCTATTTGACTAATTTATGACTAGCAATAACATGGTTACATATATTTATTGCATCTCAAATTTTATCAATCAATAACCTAGCGATGATTGGAAAGGAAATTGCAAAAGATTCTTCAATTTAAACTAATTTATTGCTATTAAATTTGTAATATTTCGTACAAATTTATAATTTTTTTAAAACACTTTTAAAGTAATTGACGGATATTATAAAGGATATATCAGTACAAAGCTAGGAATAACTATAACGATCTAATTGCTCAAAAAGTATAGCGATTTTATAAAATACAAAAAATCAATCAACTAAAAGAAAATAATACAAAAACCAGTAAAGTATAAATGCTGGAAGAAAAAAAATGTAGTGAGAATTGTAGTAAGTACAGATTATTGAAAGCTATAAATGTAATAAAGCCATGTAGCCGTTTGTGAACGGCTCTCTTGGCCTTTTTTTTATTTTTTATTTTTTATTTTGTCTTCTACCTATTTTATTCATACTCTATAAATTGTCCTTTCTTCCATTCACTTTCACACCCTCTTCTCATTCATCTTCTTCTTATTGTTTATTTCATATTTTTTGTGCAAAAATCATGGAAGATGTTTGGGCAAAATATTGGAGTAATTATAGTGTTTAGAATTAATTGAAAACAAATATTAAAATCAAATCTAAATTAAAACAAAAGTTTAAGAGCCAAGGGGGTTGGCTCACCAATGTAGAGTGCTGGCTCACAATTGGAGGGACCACTTTTAAGAGCCAAGGTTGGTTCACCACTGTGGATGCCCTCAGTTACTCTGCAAATAAAGAGTAATATATATGTTCACTTTTAACATGGGATTTGAAATGAGATGTAATAAAATAGTTGTTGAATATATGTTTAGTGAATAAATGGTTTCTTTGTGTATTAATGAGTGGTTGTGGTTGAATTGAGCGTGGATCATGAATGAGTTTTTTGATAAATAAAGAGTATTTATAAAGTTGATATATAAAATGAGAGTTTGTGCGAATCATGTACTAAAAAGGAAATATTGTATACTCTTTATAGACAATAAATAAAATAATTATAGTATATCCTTCGTGGACAAATAAAGTACTCCCTCCGTCCCACTAGACTTGGCACTTTTGAGTTGGGCACGGAGATTAAGAATAAAGGGTTAAGAGTGTAAAGTATGTAGGGTCCACTTATTTTATGTGAGTAGAGAAAGTAGGGACCACATACTATTTTAGGAAAGTGCCAATTCTAGTGGGACAAACAAAAAAGGCAAGTGTGCCAAGTCTAGTGGGACGGAGGGAGTATGTTTTTTCGATTTACTTTTGGGTGATTCTATTCATAGCCCTCATTTTACTTCTTATAGCCCCCTTTTTAAAATATTAATAATAATTAATTAAAAATTTATTATTTTACCCTATATTCTATAGCTCCCAAATTAAATTAAATTTAAATTCATCATTTCAATTTCTTCTTAGCCACAAATTTTTGAGGTTTATCTAGCCCGATTTTCTTGTAATTGCTAATTGCTAATTGTTCATTTTTGCAAGAAAATTGGGGTATAGATAAACCTAAAAAGTTTGTGGCTAAGAAGAAATTGAAATGATGAATTTAAAATTTAATTTAATTTGGGGCTATAGAATATAGGGTAAAATAGTAAATTTTTAATTAATTATTATTAGCATTTTAAAAAAGGGAATAGGGCTATGAATAGAATTACCCTTTACTTTTTAATTATTTTGTTGGACCTCGTCTCACTTTGCACATGACCTAAAAAAGTAATTTTATTCATAGCCCCTATTTAACTCACTATAGCTCCTTATTAATAAAATACTAATAATTATAAAAATAATAGGACAATTTTCTCCCTACATGCTACAGTCCCCAAATTAAACGATTTTATAGCCCCCAAAATAATACGTACATAATAAAATCTCCATATTTCCCCAAATTACGAAATAAACTCTCTCTCTCTCTCTCTCTCTCTCTCTCTCTGTTTGATGATATCTTTTCATCGTTCCATAGTGTTGTGTTCATATTGGATTTTTAATTATTCTTTTTCTTCAACTATGTAATTACTCATCTTTTCTAGTGAATACAACTTCAAGAATTATGAGGCATACTTTTTCCATCTGAAATCTTGAGAGTATAGTACTAGTATTGTATTTAGCAGACATCAAATGCTGGCGAACTCTCAAAAAAAAATGGAGCAGATAATAGAAGACGTGAATTTTAGGGGCTATAATAATAAGTTTTATGTTAAAAATTTAATTTAGGAGCTGTAAGGATAAAATAGTACAATCATAATTATTTTTATAATTTTTTAAAATAAGAGGCTATAGTGAGAAAATTGAGGACTGTATTTAAAATTACCCGACCTAAAAATAATCTTCCCATAGCAATTAAACTAGGAGTTAGTTATTGGGAATCACAGCCCAAATATGTGGGCTGCAATTTTTGTCCAAGCCCAATTATATGTTCAACATACCACCTAAATTGGGAAACACGCTCCAAAAATATAATAATAAAAAAAATAAAAAAAACAATCATAAATTAAAATTAAAATAATCACGATAGAAATTTGATCGTAAGCCAAGAATAATTGTAAGTCTTCTTCTTCTAGACTTTTATACTTCTATTTGCTTTGGCATGGATACATGTTTAATTTATTTTATTCCTTTTTCGATTAATCTATTTTATTCCTTTAATTTATCGAGGAATAAGGATTAAGACATCGATAATCATTTTAATACACCAAGGCCGGCAAATTCTTATATTGAGAAATAAGGTCAAATCAAGGGAATTAACTCTAATGGAGTTGGTTGCCTACCCTTTCTTTCTTTTCCTACATGGAAATTTCACTCCCTTTTTCCTTTCTTTTTATTTAAGTATACACTAATGATACCTAATCCACTTCAGTCAACTCAATTTGTTTTATATCTTATTGAGCTACATGGTTTCAAAATAGCCAAACTAGCAATTGCTTCCCAAAATTTATGAATAAGGATGTGTTCTCTTTGATTATAAGTTTATCATTAAAAAAGAAAAAAAAGAATTTTTTATCACACTTTAATGGCCTTAACTCTTTTTATCTCATGTTCTCTTTAGTGGAAAAATATATAAAAATATTATGAAGAGAGAGAGAGAGATAGAGAGAGAGAGATAGAGAGAGAAATAGGAGAGAGATAACGAGAAAGATAGAGAAATGAGTACAATTGTATATTTATTTTGAGGGTAAAATTGAAATATGATCAAAAATATAATATGAAAAAAAAAATATTATCACACCTATAATTTGTGATAATATTATCATAAATTTGAGTGAAACTGTAGGAAAAGAGGGCTACTCGAATAAAAATTTCTTTTTGTCCGAGAAAAATGTTTAACGAAAAATGTGTTAAAAGAATGGAAAAATATATGTTTCTACTATTTTTCCATCAAAGACAACCCACCATGAGTGAAAAGAGAAAATTGTTTGAATATATTGTTTTCTTTTCTTTGGCATTGTGCCTGCAAAGACTAATCATTAATCACAAATTAAAAGGTTCTAGTATGAGTTCAAATTCGTTAAAAAGCGAGGTTAAAAAATCCCATAATACATGTGAATGGCCGTCTGATTTAATTTCAATCAGGTTATATATTGATTTCAATTCTGATGATAATTTTCAAATAATTAAATGCCTTGTACGCAAGATTTACAAGCAACAATTACAAGTGTGTTGATCTAGTAATAAAATAATTAATTATTAAGATTAAAGGTCTTGAGTTCGAGCTCATCGTGATGTATTAATTAATAATTAATTAATTTATATACTTATTTAATTGATTAATTATTAATTCATCCTAAAAAAAATAACAGATATTATTCCGTTCTATTTGAAAACTCTTCAATACAAAAGCAATTTTGCATTTCTTATTTGTATTTGTAAATTATTACGTGCATAATGATATCATTATTACTATTTTTTTTTAAAGTTAATCATATGTAGGCGGACCACTACTCACACAATCTATTATCTAATCAAATAAGTCAATCGCATGCAGACGAGATTGAACTCAAAACTTCTCATAAAGAACAGTTGTTGGTGCATCAATTTTACTACTTGAGCTAGGCCTCATTAGCATAATATAATGATATCATTATTATACGCATGGATTTTTTTTTCTTTGACGAAAAAAAAAGATATCTTATTATACGCATAGATGCAGATAATTTTTTTTAAAAATTACAAGAGGTATATATTATAAAATCAAATAAACAACCCACGCGAAGGCGGAACCTCTACACCATATAAAGGTTGGAAAACTACCCGCATGTTGACGGGACCTCTACACCACATAAAGGTGCGAAAACTACCCGCATGCTGGCGGAACCACTATCCACACAAAAGTGAAAAAACTACACCGCACACAGGTGGGATTAAACTCAAGACCTCTCATAAATAGAGTCTTTGGGTGCCTCAACTTTGCTACTTGAGTTAGGTCCCATTGGCAATATAATGAAGATAAATAAGCTTCATAGTTTTTACTAATTCATTATTAGCTTCATAATTAATAGTGATTAAGATGAGTAGTGATTATAGTATATATGGAAGGTTATTTTTGTCATCGTCCTCTTATATGTGAACGCCGCTCTACATCAATTTAGGTTATAGACTATAGTATATTGGACTGGAATTTAATTTATATTAAATGCGATATGCGAGGCAAAGAAAGTGACTTGTTACTAATTTACAATTGAATTGCACCTAAATGTATTACAAAAGATAGTGGTACAATTTTCATTTATTAATATATATGCTCTTTTTTGTCCATAACTATCACCATATGAGGGGTTCTTATCACTCATCAATATTTGGCAACTCATTATATGGCAACTTTCCCCCTTAGGCCCTCAAATGAGAAGGTTTATGGGGGTAGCCTAGATTTATATTCAACAAAATTAATATAAGTTGAATTGTCGCAACACATACATTAATGTAACTTATGTGTAAGTTGTCTAATTAAATTGAATCATATATATACAATACAAAATAATACTCCCTCCGTCCCAATATAAATGTCTCATAGCTTTTGAGACATAGATTAAGAAATGTGCAGAAAGTAGCTAAAATAAATTGGTGAAAATTATTTAAATATTAGATATAGAGAGAGAATATATTACCAAAAAATGAATAGGACATCTATATCGGGACGAATGGACTAATATTTTACTATATATGATTCAAATTGAGACATTTAATTGGAACGGAGGGACTAATATTTTACTATATATGATTGAAATTCAGATCTGTAAGGTATAAAATTCGTCTATCTATACAAAATCAATAAAGACAGCTATGTCTAATAAAAATTAAACAAGTGTATTGCTAGGCCATAATTAAATCACCAATGGCCATGCCTTGAGCTAAGTAGGTCTGGATTTAATTCGTCTTTTACTTTTGATATGGTGTCATCTTATCTTATTGTTATTTACTGTGCCATCATCATTCGACTACTTTGAGCGTGAGAGACCCCCACCTGCTCCCAAATGAGCTCACACAATTTCTTTATTCTTATTAAGTTATTTGAGCATATCTTATTCAATAGTAGGAAATCGTGTATACAATATTATTAAACCTCACATTATCAAATATTTGTATTAAGTTTGCCAATGTAATATTTTTTCAACCTTACAAAAATTTATAAGTGGAAAACTTAATATTAGATGATTAATCCATAAATCAATGCATAATGTATTTATGATTAATCATGTTTAATTTGTATTCCCAATTTTCATTTTCTATTAAAAAAACCCCTTAACTTTCAGTACTTTTCAGAAAATATCTCCAACTTTCGTTTGTTATTTAAAATCTTACAACTTTTAGTATTTTCTAAAAAAACATCCCCCTATATAATTTGGACGATAGGATGATGATGATCATCACGTCAAATTTTTAGGTGGCATAATGTCGTTTTATTGAGTGAGGTGAAAAAAAACATTTCACCTAAGAATTCGACAAGGTGACTCATCATTTTGTTGTTGGATTTTATATAGCGTGAGATGTTTTGGAAAATACTACTCTCTCCGTCCCACTCCAAATGTCCCATTTTCTATTTTGGGTTGTCCCACTCCAAATATCTCATTTTCTCTTTTGGCAATACACCCTCTCTCTATAATTATTATTTAAAAAATTTCCACCAACTCACTTTATCTACTTTATACAACTTTATCTACTTTGTACACATTTCTTAATCTCCGTGCCCAAAAGAAATGAGACATTTGGAGCGGGGCAGAGGGAGTAATAATTGTAAGGTTTTGAATTAAAAATGAAAATTGAGAACATTTTCTGAAAAATGCTGAAAGTTAGGGATACAAAATACGATTCACCCATATATATTTATCAAGTTTGCTTTGATGATTTATGCTATATGTGTTTTGAATTTAAGCTACCATATACTCCTTCCGTCCCACGAATCTTGATACGTTTAGTTTCGGCACGGAAATTAAGGAGTTGTAGATTAGTGATTTAAGTGTGTAGATAATAAAATATAAAAATGATAAAGTAGGAGAGGAAAGGTAATAAAGTGATAAAGTAGGATAAAGAAATATAATTAAGAACCCTTATTATTTAGCTAATTGTTATTCTATATTTAAAAATGTGTCAAGATTCGTGGAACGATAAAAAAAAATACGTGTCAAGATTTATGGGACAGAGAGAGGTATATATCTACCATTTTTTGTTTGAGTTATTTTAAGGAAATTCGAAGCGCCCTAAATATCCAGTTGCCTCATGCAAATGAAATGTATTGATTTGAGATGAAAGACTTTTTTATAAAAAAAGATAATATTCTAGGCCTTTGTAATATTACAAGCCATTCGATTTGAATACGTATATATGTAGCACATATAAAATAATCGCACTTCATATTCATGGATTCTTGTACCAAAATACAATACTCCCTCCGTCCCCAAAATAAGTTCCTCTTTGGGGACGGCACGAGTTTTAAAGAAAAGTGCTAAAGTGTATTGACAGTGGAGAAAAATATGTTATAATTAGTATTGAGAGTGGTGAAAAAGTGAAAAGTAAGAATAAATAAAGTATTTTAATGGTGGGACAGTTGTCCAAAAATGGAAAGAAATAAAGAGAAACTTATTTTGAGGACGTCCCAAAAAGGAAAAAGAATAACTTATTTCAGGAACGGAGAGAGTATGAATTGTGCCGAAAATTATTAAATACTCCATAACAATTTTGTTAGAGAAATTAAAATAATTACAAACATTTCTGCCACATGAGTTGTACTTGTTGTGCAGAAGATAAGAAATCTTTTAAAATGCATTCTGAAAAGTTGTCTTTTGTCTTTTAGCTAAAATCTGCCAACTGCGCTTCTGTTGTCTTCCACATGTAATAGCATATTATTTTAATTCATATTATTCCCCTTTGTTTTTTCTTTCTTTTGCATATTGACCACACAAAATAGGAGATATTTTCCGGCAAGAAAGGAATATCATTCAATAAAAGATAACCACCACGAATAAAAACAAATACTAGTAACTAATAAAAATAAAAATGGAAAGAATGACCAAGAGCCCACGTATTCTAGGTATTAAAATTTGCGTACAAGATTATATCTGTCTTACAAATTACTGTGTCATATCATTTTATAATTATTTATTATAAAATAAAAAATATTTATATAATTAATTTTAATTAGTATTTATCACTAAAAAAGAAAGTTTTAAAAATTATACACCCTCCATCTCACTTTAATAGGCTCATTTCTTTTAGCACAAAGATTAAAAAACTTATTTTTTAAGAATAAAGTATCTAATCCACATCAATTAAATATATATTTTTTACTTAAAATAAAAAACATGTATATTCTAGTGGAATGTTCCAAAAAGGAAAATGATTCTATTAGGACGGAGGGAGTATACTCTAACTTTGAATCAATTAACCTAAATAATTCATTATTAATTAAAATAAATATAAAAAAAATAATTACAAACCCTAACTAGTGAGTATTTGTTAATTAATTTTTTATTATATTAAAACATAATTAATTAAATTCAAATAAAATTATAACAAATTATAAAATTAAGAGTGTGGCACGATTCTTTTTTTTTTGATAAATTTATAATATTAAATAAAGAAATTAAAAGGCCGCGCCACAAGGAACTCGGACTCAAGATCTTTGGTCTTAGACAGTAACCCCTTATCGCTTGGCCAACACACGCACACAGTGTGACATAATTCTTGTTAAAAAGAGAGAGAGACACACACATACAATTGGACAAACTAAATTATGGGACATATGATCCCATCCATGAAATTTGACATTAGTTCACTCAATTTAATTTGACTAATGTATATAATATATAGGTTCGATTATTTGTCCCAAAATTTTCTATATCACATATTTCATCATTATTTTTAATACTTTCCTCCGTCGATGAAATAATTTCTTTCTTTTGCTTTTTAGGATGTTCATAATTTTTTTTTTTTACCTATTTTTGAACTATACTCACTCATTAATTAAAACAATAATAATAATTAGAACACATTTTCACCAATTTTAATATACTCAACGATCTTTTTTCTACTCTCAATATATTCAATAATTTTTTTCTTAAAACTCGTGTCACTCCTTCTATGAAATTCTTCCATGGACAAACATAGTACTATTTAACAATTATTGCTTAATAGTTTTTAAAAATTTACTCTCTAATTGAAAAATAATCAATCTTAATACTAGTTATTAACTAAAAATTGCATATTAAATATAAAAATAATTATAAATCCTACTAAGACGAATGAACTTTGATTAATATTACTCCTTCCGTCCACGAAAAAAAGTCATATTTACCCGTTTTTTGTCCAAAAACGAGTCATATTTTACCTTTTTGAACCATCACATTATACATTCTCTCATATATTTTACTATAAATTGTACTTTATTTCATTTTTTAACTAATAATATATTTTTATTCATTTTTTGTACAAACACAATCCCCACAAATTATGCTTTTATTTTACTTATAATAACTTTAACAATTTTACTAAACTCTGTATCCAACTTCAGACAAAACTCTTTGTCATGGACGGATGGAATAATTATTTTATCTCTTATGGGTTTGCGTGCATAGTGCTAGTAGAATTTTTTTTATCTGACTTTGACCCGAATCTATCCAATTGAATCATATCCATTTGCTTTGATTCATAAGAGCACCCGCAACGCGGGTACTCGAGTGGCTCCTCGAGGAGAGGGAGTCGGTCGAGGAGGGCGATGCGGGGGGGAGCTCCTCGAGTAGTACCCGAGTTATCGGGTATGCTCGATAGGGGAGAATGGATGGCGCGTGCAATGCACGCGCCCAATTAAAAAAAAAAATTTGGAAAAATATGCTATTTTAAATTTTTATGTATTTTTTTTATGTTTTAAGTAATTTTAAATTTTATGTTTAATCCAGTATTTAACTATTACAAAAATATGCTATTTAAATTATGCAATAAAATTTAAATGAAAAACATAAAATCAAAACTAATATTATCAAGTAGGCTATCAAGGAACCCCAATGCAGCACTACCTACTCAATAACACAAACACTATCAAATAGGCTATCAAGGAACCCCCAATGCGGATGCTCTAACAATAATCACATTCACTAAAATCATGTTATCTTTATAAAAATGCAAACAAAAACAAATGTCACTTTTCTCAATACGAACTTATCAATTTTCTTCTATACATTTTTTTCAATAAGAATAACAAAGTATTTTAAAAGACCACATGATTATGAACTTGAATCTAAAATTTTAATTTGATCTTAATTATTAATTATATTACCATTAATCAATATACGTACACTACAACTATCACTTTTATTCACAATAATTATCAATATATATGGCCTGGAATAAAACATTCCAACAAATTCCGAGCATTTGCCTTTAATCACATGTGAGAATAAAAAACTATTGTCGATATGTATTCGCAAAACATAATACAGATATTGTGATTGTTTTTACATTGTAATGTGGAATATTCCATTTATATCTATAAATCTCAACGTTGTCCTAAATATTGCCACATCCCACACTTTTAAACTAAGTTTCATCATTACCGCTAAATATTCCCCCGGCCCCCACCCCACCAAAAAAAAAAAAAAATCAACAATCAAACAAATAGATTTTCTGACAAAATAATAATCCATTTTTTTTTTATTATAAACAGCGAGAATTCTAAAATTATAGTGAAAATAAAAATTAAATAAATGAAGCAAAAAAAATTCAGTTACCAGTGTCGCTCAATCTAGGCAAGATATGAAGTGTGGAAACTTGGAATCCAGGCGGCCCATCCACAACCCACAACCGAGCAGGAGGCGGTGCCACCACATCCACTACCACGATGCTACCACCGTCGGCGGCAGAGACGCACACTCTCCCGCCCGCGGCGGCCAGCTGCTGCGCCCCTTTAAGCCTAGTATCCTCCACCACCTCCCGCCATGCGTCTTTGACGTGATCGTACGCTTTCAGCAGGCCTTTGGACTCGTCGACGGCGTAGATCGTCTCCTCGTCCATCGCCGCCGCCGGCCCCCTCCACCCCGCCAGCATCCTCTCTGGCATCTCCGCCCACGAATCCTTTTCGATGTCGTAAATTATTCCCTCTTTCGCCGCGTCGCCGCTCACGTTCACCATGCACAATTTCCCCCGCCATCCCACCGCGTCGATAGCGTCGCGGCTGAATTTACCTGTTCAATTAAAATTAAATGTTGAATATGAATTTTAGGATATTCAACATTATTGATAATTTGAGCTCATTTACTTGAATCATATCTTATTTAGGATTAGAGAAATACTAGTAATAATTAACAAAAATAAAAAATACTCAAATGGAAAATTATTGTACGATAGTGTGAATAGTAATTTAAATGTGAAATTTACATTACCGTCTTTGAGGTTTCCCATCTTCTGCCACGTCCAGCGGCGGCGGCGCGGCGGTTGGTGGAGGTGCGAGTCTATGTCCCACTTCTCGACCGATCTCGCGACGTCGGTGTTGTATTGCGAGCCGATCCCGCTGGCGACGAAGACCGCGCTGCGGGAGGCGCCGGCGACGCACCAGCGGCGGGGGGAGCCGAGCTGCGGGCCGAGGGACCAGTTTCCAGAGAGCGGATCGAAAATTAGCGGCTGAGAGAGGGCGGGGAGGAAGTCGTCGTTGGTGGCGGCGAGGACGACGAGCTTGCCGGCGACGGCGACAGATTGAACGGGGATCCTCCGCGAGATGAAGGAAGGGTGGCGGGAGAGGAAGCGGAGCGGCCAGTCAGGCGGCGGCGGGGGGAGCGGCTGCCATTTGGCGGAGATCGGATCGAAGGAGGCGAATTGGAGGGTGTTGGAGAGGTGGTGGTGGTGGTGATTGCTCTCGGCGGGGAGGAATAGGGCGTAGAGAGAGAGAAAGGGGGGGAAAGACGGGGAGTAAATTAGGCGGCGCCACGAGCGGCAGACGGTGAAGAGTTTGGAAGGGGGGACGAGAGAGAGGCAGAGGTGGCTCAGGTGGTCGGGGATTCCGGGGAGTAGCTCCGATGCGGCGTGGTGGTGGTGCTTGGCCCTTTTTGCGGCGGCGAGTTGATGCTCGAGAGTTGTGGTGGAGATGGGATTGCTCATCGGAAAGGTGGAGAAAGGAGGAGGAGAGGAGGAGCCTTGGAGTTTGATTGATGCACTATTTGATAGAGCCACCATTTTTTTTTTTTTTTTTTTTTGGGTTGTGAAAATTAAAATAATTTTTTATGGCTTATTTTATGAATTGGAATGAAAGTTTTGAAGTCAAGAATAAAAGGCAAAAGTTGGATACTAGCAAGCACCCACTTGTATCCCCCTCTTGAATATGACATTCACGATTTTGCCATTGTCTTTTCACTACTTTGAAAATGTTCATTTTCTTAATCACATAACTAACAAAGGGATTATCACATTTTTTTCATGGAAACCTGCGATGCACGTAATACTCTTTTGAAATATAGTGCAAATTGTACGGAATGAGTAAATTGTTAAAAATCTAAAGAGTAAATTATTAAAAAAGTAAGTATAAATTGTGGTAGATTCCAATATACTCGTTAATAAGATCTGAACATTAATTTCTTCTTTTTATACTTAAAAAAAAAACAACAACAACAACACCCTAGCGGGTGAGGGGTTAGGCAAACCCCCAACCTATAAATAAATCATTAACCAATGTTCCATACAAAACGTTGCCCAAAAATAACAACACCAAGCAGAATCAACAAAGAAACAAAGAAAAATAGAAAACTAACATTAATTGACTTAGAAGGTGGTGGAGTTTAAACTCTTGCTATTTAGATAGGAGCTCGTATAACGTGTATTCAAACTAAGCATATTAATTCAGTTCGAAACTCGTGGGCTAGTCTAATGCCCATCAATTTAAAAGGATTAGGGCTAAAATTTTCAATACAATAAAAATTACAATCCAAATAGCATGTAATTGAATAGCTGACATTTATAGGGTTGACTCGAAAATAACCCGAAACCCTATAGGTCTGACCCAAAAATAATGTGTTTATTTGATTATATGAAATTTTTCTAGTTATTTGATATTCAACTTCGTTATTTTTCTTATGAAAATTAGTATAATAAGATATTTTTTTCAAAAGTTTGTGAAACTCGTCATTTCACTTCTCTGTATTTTAATCCAATAATTAACATAAAATATTTAGATGTAAAAATTAGAAAATGATAATTATTTTAAAAAAAAATGTTGCGTCTTTATATCTCTAAGAATTGCATATTAGTTATATGTAAGTCAATGTTCAAATGTTACTTATTTATGCATGTATTTGTTTATTACTCCGCAAATATAATATTATCAAGAGAAATATATTAATTAATTTTTTTAAAATAAAATTTTGAGCCCAATTAGTCTGAAATCCTAATGTTTAGGGTTAAGGTTGAAAATTTCTAATTCAAAAAAAAAAATCCGATTAAACTGCACCTGAACAATTTGATAATCCAATAAAGTTAACTCGAAACTCGGTGAATTGACCCAATTGATATCCATTTTTGAACATTAGTGATCAGCCTATTAAGTTAATTTGAATTATCTTGTCATCATTGGAACTTTTCTACAGTTGAGTCTCTAGTTTATAGCCAAAATCATAATTGGGTTGGCAAATTTTTACCGTGGGTTTTTGGATATACACTTATTTGGACAAAAGAAATTGTATTTCATTTAAAATTCTTCAATAGGGAGTAGTATTAAAGAGATAATTCTCGAAAAGTTTGGTGTTAATAATATTTTGCGGTACTCCCTATTAAAGAGATAATTCTCGAAAAGTTTGGTGTTAATAATATTTTACGGAAAGTTGTAGCCTGTAGAGACAGGAGTTCGATGGTTTTTTAGGACAGTAACTTAGATTGATTTGGAAATTAGGACAATAACTTTCGGACTTGTAAAAATAGGACACTAATTTTTTTTAAGAGTAAAATAGGACACTAATTAGTAAGTGTTGCATCTGCAGGACATTTTTCGGTCAATTATCGGCCGAGAAATGTCCTATTTTTACGACGCTTATTAATTAGTGTCCTATTTTTACTTTAAAAAAAATTAGTGTCCTATTTTTACAAGTCCAAAAGTTATTGTCCTAATTTCCAAATCAATCTAAGTTACTGTCCTAAAAAATCCTCTGACTCGTAGAGACAGTGTAGAGCATAGAATATAAAATCAGTAATTAATTATGTGTGCAATTTAGGTAGTTTGGTATGTTATGTCCAATAGAATCGTGACAGCTTGTCAGGATAGCAAAAACATATTTTGTATAATAGTACTCGTTCGCTCGGTCTCATAATAAGTGTTCACTTTTTTTTATTACATAAATTTTGATGGGTATGATTAGTAGTGGAGCTTACTTTTATGGGTGATTCTATTCATAGCCTTCATTTTACTCCCTATAGCCATCTCTTTAAAATAATAATAAAAATTAATTATAAATTTACTACTTTACCCTATAATTCATAACCCCATTTATCATTTTAATTTTGTTGTGTAGCCCCGCAGAAGATAAGGGGTTATCATTTTAGTTTTGCTATGTAGCCCCGCGGAAGATAAATTGAAACACCACGCAACAACAATCTATTATCTATGAGGAGATATAATTTGATTGTCGTATTATGGGGAAAGAAAAATGAGATGATTAGGAAAGTTCGAAGAAGAAAAAAAGTTTATTGAGTTTTAAAAGCAAAGAAGGAATCGAAAATGAGAATTGAAAAAGAAAATTCAGATAACTAATTTTTAATCCTAACTTATCCTTTCTGGTTTGTGCAAAACTCGTCGTTATTAGAAATAGAATTATAAAGTTAGAAAATGAAGAAAAATAGTAGATGACTGAATATGGCTTTGATCTCTTGTTAATGAATGATTTGCTTCTTCAACGTCTGCAATTCTTTTTTTTTCCTCCAGCGGCTATTCCAATGGTGAAGGAATATATTTTTTAGGGTTTATTAGTTAAGTATTGATCGGAATTTTAAATTTAAATTACAAGGGCAAAATAGTATAGTTACTATAATTATTAATATTATTTTAAAATAAGAGGCTATAGAGAATAAAATGAAGGCTATGAATAGAATTACCCTACTTTTATTTTATGAGATAAAAAGTAAAAATGATGGATCATGGAGCCCACTTTCTTCTTTTAAAAAGTAAACATTTGTTATGATCAGACAATCCAAAAAAGAAAAGTAGACACTTATTATAGGACATATGAAGTATATAAAAGAAGAGTTTGTTTATCGCCATATCTTATCTCCACAAATACTCCTGTGCAACAGGTTGCACGGTGCAACCGATTTTCAGAATGACACTACTTCATTCGGGAAATGACACTTGAACATTTTAGAATGACATTACTTCAACATACAAATGACGCTTGAAAATCTCAAGTGTCATTTGTATGTTGAAGTAATGTCATCTCAATATTTTCTATCAAATTTTCTCTCTCTCTTTTTCTTTTATATTTTAATTCTTTTTGAAAAAGCGTTAACTTCAATTAATTCATGAAAACATATTCAGTATGAATGTCAAATTAAAGATTACGATAAAATCTTTAATTTAATGAAAAAATTATAGTAAAAAAAATTGAAACAAATAAGTTATGATCGTTTAAAATGTCAAAAAAAAAAAAATCTTCTCTCATTCATCTCTAATGTTGAACACCATATTCTTTGGTGGTGCAGATTTCATCTGTTGGCGGAAAAATAATTAGATGCCATTGTTTTTTCCTTTCAAAAAAATTTACATGATTGCTTAATTATATAATTATTTTAAATTTAAATATTTTTAAATTATAATAATTTTTAATGCAATTAAGGAGAATTTAAGTTGTATTGATCTTAATATGAATTTGTAAATTAAAAAGTAGTTATATTTCTAAACACTAGAATCTAAAATATTATATATATTTATTTAATTTTGTGTGCGAATTATTCATTTATATAAACATAGTTGTTGTTATATTTCCCTTTTTATATTATTCGTATTTTTTCTGATTCTTTTAGTTAGTTTGGGGCTATGTAAATATAAACTTTTAATAAGAGCCCAAAATTGTCATGTTAAATGACAACTATTAATTTTAGTTTATTGATGGTTTAGTGTTATTTTCTCAAAATGAGATTAACTTCAATTATTTGTTTTACAATCTATACATTATTATTATTATTATTATTATTATTATTATTATTATTATTATTATTATTATTATTATTATTATTATTATTATTATTATTATTATTATTATTATACGTATTTAATTATTATTATACAATATTAATTAAATTTAATATTATACTCATTAGACTGATAATATTGTTATAACTATTTTAAATCAAATACTAATATTTAAAATAACATATTTTTTTGTTACCAATTAATCTAACTTATAAATAATAATATTATAATATTTTTTAAAATAATAAAATATATCGCAGTCGTCGTGTACTTGTGCCCCCTCTCCACCCTGGAAAATCGTTCCCAGCTACCGCTGCAAAATGGGGATGGGCGACCCTTCCCCCGAATTTCTTGGTGCGCCGACAACCCCCGTCAAAATCGTTCCCCTCCATCCAAAAAAAACCAGCAGCCCTCAACTCCATTGAAATCAGAGGCGTAAATAAATTCACGTTTTGAAAGAGAAATTTGAGGGTAGTTTTGTAAACCTAAAATCTAAGCATAATCCGGGGGGTGGACGGCGGATGCATAATCGAGGTGGAACAGTGAAATTGGGACGGGCCCTTCCAAGCATATTACTTATCCAAGCTATCAAATGGCTAAATATATAAGCCTTATATCTATCCAATATGCCCATATCTACCATATCTAAAAGAAAGCTACACTGTTAGGATTTACAAAGTTATATAGATAATCAAATTTCGTAACATAATAGAGTGATTTGGACACAATGTTTTGGTAAGTAAAATGGTAGTACTTCTATTAGATTTAGAGCCGATAAATTCAAAGTGCTTGGGTAACTCTAGCTAGGTAGGCTACATTTATATTTTCTTAATCTTGGTTAGCTAGTCAACTATGATCTATATCTCCAATTGTATAATAGTACTATATTCAATATGGATACGGAGTTTAACGTTATGAACTAGTGTATTTTCTAGAAGCCTTAATCTTATATCTATATCAATTACATTGGAGTTAAGTATATGTAATTTATGGTCCCAACATTGGAGCATTTTTTAAAAATATATTGAACTTTCATTTATTTTTAAGAAGTTCAAATTCTACAAAAAGTTAATTTTGGCTCACGATCAAAAATTTGTCACCGAACAACTGAATAAGGTTAGCGAATTTTCTTGTGGAATATACAATAAATGATGGAGTTTTGATGTAAGATTATAAGACATTATATTATTTATATTTTTCACATGAGAATCCATGCACTAAGTTGATTCAACTTATAATTTCGACAGTGAATTCTCAGTGTGGGGTCAAAGTTCGAACGATAACTCACTATATTATTATTAAATATATAAATTATCTCTTCGTGTAAATAATAATGAGTGGATATAGGAATTGCAAAAACACAAATGCGGATCCCACGAAAAATTTACTTGTAGTTTTATTACATTCACTACAAAAAAACATAGGATTACCGGCGGCGTTTGCCGTCGGTAATAGCGAGGCGGTCGCCGGAAAATGAACTACTGGCGGCATTACCGGACGTCGCCGGTAAATTTCTCGTCGGTAACACAAACACGCCGCCGGTAATTACCGACGGTAGGTACCGCCGTTATAATTAGTCGGTGAACGGCAGAGACCTGCCGGTAATTACCGGCGGCGTTTTTGCCGCCGGCAATTTTCACCGGACGGCCGCAGGTGTTCCTGCCGGAGACTATTTCATTACCGGCGGTGAAATGCCGCCGCTATTTTTTTTTAAATTTAATTAATTAACTAATTATTTTTATTTATTTATTTATTTCATAAGTTAGACGAACTTCCCAGTCGGTCACCCATCTTAGTTGTGCTCTAAGTCAAGCACGCTTAACTTTGAAGTTTCTTTCGAATGGTCACCAGTACAGGACACTCGTATTAGTGATATATATAGTACTTATTAATTCATTTAAAGTCTAATTCAATATACAAAATCATATATTCATAACCTTATAATATATCGAGATGGTATCCATGAGATGCTGTTAATTACGGATCGAACTCGTTTTTGTCTTTATTTTTATGTCGCAAAAGTATTTATTTATTAATTTATTATTATTATAATTTTTTTAATCAATCTAGTTTATACACCATAAGTATTTTAATTTGATAATTGTATTTTGAATTTATTTCCATACGTCCTTATTTTTATAAAAAACAAGGGAGATAATTTGTTATAAGATAAGTAATTTGAATTTATTACTTTGTTACGAAGTAAGTGTAATGTTGTTTGAAAACATGAAATTAATAGTTGCTCAACATAACATAAATGTAAAAAGAAAGTGCAAGTGTAATTTTGTTCCTACACATAGTTCAAACAAATAGTTCCAAAACATGAATTAAATAGTCCAAAACATGAAATTAATAGTTCCAAAACATGAAGTGCTGCTCAAGGTAGCTGATCCGACCGCCTTATGAACTCCTCGAATTGAGCCATACGCTGCTCGAGGGCCTCACGTTCTGCTCGACAAGCCTCTCGTTCGGTCTCACGTGCTGCTTGTTCGGCCTGAAGGCGCTCTTCCAGCGTGGAGATCCGTGTCTTATACAGCTGCTGAGACATCATGGAAGTGCATGTGCTTTGAGTAGACCCCCTACTAACCTGGTTCCTACCGGCACTTCCAGTGCCGTAGAGCCGGGACCTGTCGGGCCGTACGACCTCCAAGTAGATCTCAGGCAGTCGGTCCTCTCGCCCAGTCTCAACAGCAATGCGACGAATCTCCGCCTAATTCAGACATAACAATTGAAAATTGTATTAAAATAAATACATTTCACTATGAATTACTAATATTTGATTAAACTTAAACGCTTACATCTAGTCTCTCATCCCTCGGTGATAGAAAAGTTCCATCCTCGCGCATGTGGAGGCGGAGGAAGGTGCTATAGTTCTGTGCAGCCGGGGGGAGTCCAGTCTCCAAGCTCTGTCCATGCATGCATATAAGATAAATAAGTTATTATTTGCGATATTATATATATATGTATATATATATATTTATTTATATATATTACGTATGAATTTATTTGATAATTACTAACCAGACTCTGCTGCAGGATACGAGTGCACTGAGACCCTCCCACGTCCCTGCTAATCCCTGTACCGGGTCCATCGGGCTCAGACATCCGGTTCGCACGTGCTCGCTGGGAAACGGCCTGAACAGCCTCCTGACTCCAGTATGCCTGGAGTCCTGTCCAAAATTCGGCAGACATCCAGAGGGGTCTATCCATCCCCCGACCTTCATCGGTACTAGCCCTAAGCTTCCTCTTGTAGTCGCTCATCATGTCACTGTACCTCTTGTTGGCTTTCTGTTTCCACATCGCCCTGACCAGAAGCTCGTCCTCAGGCGACCAAGCAAACTCTTTCTGTTGAAAGAAATAGTTAATTTAATATATAACATTTTACAATATAGATAATGATAAATTTATATGCACTATAAATTCAATCATACATGTAATTCGTCAAAGTACGAATCCTTCACAGCCGGGGGAGTCAACCTCCAAGTGTACCCGCCTGGGTTATCCACCATCTTAAATGCTTTAGTGCAGGCTTTGGCCAGGCCCACTGGCTCCATCAAAGTACTGTGTAAAACTAATTTAATGATTTGTTTGCTATACGAAAAATATTGATTTAAATTAAAATACTTACCCATTAGGCATCCTCTGAAAGACAATCCTCCCATGTGCTTCCCTAGTCGAGTTGGCCCAGATGTGGGCAACTGTAGGGCCTCTGGGCCTTCTAGCCCGTGAACTACTGGAGGCCTGGGGAGTCTCAGGGGTCGCAGAAATCCCTGTACCGGACCCATCAGATATGTCATCAGTCGGCTGCTCATCCCGATCAGACCGACCAGATCGACCAAACGAAAATAAACTTCTACGATGAGACATGTAACCTGTTTCAAATTGATTTAGATAAGCATTGACACACATAAAATATCATGAATTACTTGAATCTAATGAAATTTCGACAGCATAACCCCCACTATCCATTAACCAAACAAACAAATACATTGTCAAATACTGGGTACAAACAAATACATTATCAAATAACCAAACGAATACAATTATGTCTATCATCAATATGTTCCCTAACCATCACTACTGTCATCATCACTATCGTCGTCATCAGATGTCAACGGTTGATCATCGTCTTCTGGTTCATCGTCATCTTCAATGTCGACGATTCCACCGAGGGGATGAAGAAGAAGTGACTGGTCAATGTCTACAGTTGTGTGGGCAGACATAATAGTAACAACCTCTTCTTGGAATGGTTGATCTAATGTTGAATTAGATGCGTCAGTAGAGACCTGAACCTTTGATCTTGCGTTGACCTTGCATGCTGACCACCAAATTTTCTTTGATTGGTTCATACTGGGATAGGGGCAGTAAAACACTTGAACTGCCTGACTTGCTAAAACAAAGGGATCATACTTCTTATATCTTCTTGTATGGTTCACTGAAACCAACTTGAAGTCTGTATCAATAGAAGTTCCCTGAGCCGACAAGTCAAACCATTCACATTTGAACAAGACTGTCTTCTTAATTGGATACCCTGGATACTCCAGCACGCAAACCTCTTGCAGACGCCCATAAAAGTCTAGCACATCTCTGTCATAGACCGAGCCTTTAATGCAAACTCCACTGTTCACAGTCTCACTGTCCCTATCACGATCAGTAATGTGAAATCTATAGCCATTCACAAAATAGCCGGAGTACGTTTCAATCTCATTTAAGGGCCCGGCTGCAAGCGACTTAATATACGGGTTCAAATCATCGTTAGAAGGACGACTCACCTGTTACACGCATTGATTTTAGTTTGCAAGCCAATTTTAGTCAAGTAAATGTATATTAGACATAAGTAAGTCGCATCTTACATAATGGCTAAACCACACAAGAAAATTGTTATCATATGCAACCTCTAACTCCGCTCCGATGATTGAAGGATTTGCATATCGTATTTCCCCCTCGAAGATCCTTGGATACAAAGAAAAAGTTATATGTTACTCCCTCCGTCCATCAATTAAAGGCCTAGGGGGAAAAACACGGGTTTTAAGAAAAAGTGTATTTTTATTAGTTGAGTGGAGAAAGGGTCCCACTTTTTTGTAAAGTGCAAACAATTAGAGAATTGATTAAGTTTTTAATTTCTCTTTCCTCATTAAGGGGCAGCCGCTTTTTTGATTAAAAAGGGACCCACCATTTACAACAAACAAATACAGCAATCAAACAATTTTTAAAAGTGACGTTTTTTTATTAAAAAGAGCAGAATATCATTTCAATTCCTGAAAATTTATGGATGGAAGGCCACAAATTTTCGGCTCCCTCCAAATTCTGAAATTCAGATCCTACTTAAACACAAGGACATCACTATTACAGCACTAATTCATCTGCAGCAGTTAAGGGAAAATTTACACTAATGGAATTCACAAGCAAAAGAAAAGTCCTAACTTCGGAAGAGCAAAATGCTTTGGCTCATTGGCTTCTTGCGCAAAGCAGCAACGAGAAATGTAAGGATGGAGTACAAAAGGAGGCAGCTTCGTTGTATGGAATAGGGACCCGAACAGTACGTCGTGTCTGGAGCAAAACAAAAGAAATGATGAAGTCAGGTACCCATGTATTGTTCACAACACCTCGCAAAGGTTTGATACATAAAGATAGGAAACAATTGGATGTTGAGAAAGTAAAATCATTGTCCATTCTAGAGAGGTCTAGTATACGTAAAATGGCTGTCAAGCTTCAGGTTAGTAAGAGCTTACTTGGGAAGTGGATAAAACGAAAGGAACTACGACCACATACAAATGCAATCAAACCACTCTTGACTGATGTGAACAAGATAGCAAGGATGAAGTATTGCTTAAGCAATGTTGTGTATGATGCATCAATCACAAGGTACAGTTATCAAAGCATGCACAATGTTGTTCATATAGATAAGAAATGGTTCTATATGACCAAGACATCGGACAGATATTACCTACTCCCTGATGAAACAGACCCATATAGAGCAACAAAGTCCAAACGTTTCATCACAAAAGTGATGTTTATGTGCGCTGTCAGTAGGCCACAATATTCAGCAGATGGGCAAGAATTATTCGATGGAAAGATTGGGATCTTTCCATTTACAACAGTCGAGCCAACCAAGAGAAAATCGAAAAACAGAGCAAAGGGGGTCTTAGAAGTCAAGCCAATTCAATCAATAACCAAATAGGTTACCAAAGAATGCATAATCAAACAGGTAATGCTCATATCATCATTCAGTTATTTCAACTATCAGACCATTTTCAGGTTCATCATATAGCTCTCAACTATTTCAGGTTATACCAGCAATCAAAGAGAAATGGCCAAAATCAGATGGGATACAACATATCATGATTCAGCAGGATAATGCAAGACCTCATTTCAAGAAGGATGATCCAGATTTTATAGTTGCTGCCAACAGTGATGGATTCAAGATTGACCTAGTCTGCCAACCAGCCAACTCCCCTGATCTTAATGTGAATGACTTAGGTTTTTTTAGGGCTATACAATCATTGCAGGATGACAAGATAGCAACAACAGTTGAAGACTTAGTGCAGAATGTAATCGCATCTTTCCAAGAGCTTTCACCAGTTACACTAAACAATGTCTTCTTGACATTGCAGGGGTGTTTAACTGAGATTATGAAAGCTAAAGGAAGCAATGACTACAAGATTCCACACATAAACAAAGAAAGGCTTTTGAGATTGGGAATGCTTCCAGAATGCATAGAAATTGATGAAGGACTACTCAAGGACAACCTAGAACATGTGATGCAGTTTCAAGTGGATGCAGGCACAAATTATGACATTGGGTTCATGATGCAGCATTTTGGCTTTTGCTAAGGTCTAGTATTGGCTTTTTGGATCTCATTTTGTAAAGATTATGTAAAGATTATGCATCATAGACTGTGCAGGTGAAGATTATGTAAAGATTATGCATCATAGTGGTGGCTTATGTAAAGATTATGCATCATACACTCTTTATGCATCATAGATAAAACCTCCAAGAACTAGGCACTGAAATCCTAGTGGTGGCTTTATCTAAACCCTTAGAAAAAATAAAACATCATAGGGCAGCAACAACCAACAAGAACAGGGCAACAACAACCAAGAAAAACATCATAGGGCAGCAACAACCAACAAAAACATCATAGGGCAGCAAGAATACCAACAGAGAGATAAAACCTCCAAGAACTAGGCGTAGAGATCCTAGTGGTGGCTTTATCTAAACCCTCAGAAAAAATAAAACATCATAGGGCAGCAACAACCAAGAAAAACATCATAGGGCAACAACAACCAACAAGAACATAGGGCAGCAAGAATACCAACACAGAGATAAAACCTCAAAGAACTAGGCGTAGAGATCCTAGTGGTGGCTTTATCTAAACCCTAAAAAAAATTAAAACATCATAGGGCAGCAACAACCAACAAGAACATAGAAGCAACAACCAAGAAAAACATCATAGGGCAGCAACAACCAACAAGAACATCATAGGGCAGCAAGAATACCAACACAGAGATAAAACCTCCAAGATCCAGGGCCAATACCAAGAATAACATCAGAAAGTAGAGATCACCAAAGAACTTTCATTAGAAATCACAAATCGCGCAAGAAAAAGGTCAGAAATCACAGATCGCCCAAGAATAACATCGGAAATCAGAGATCGCTCAAGATAACATCAGCAATCACAGATCGGCCTCAAATAACATCAGAATTCAAAGATCGCCCAAGAATAACATCAGAAATCATAGATCGCCCAAGAATATGAAGAGATATCACCTGATTAGTAAACATTACGCAAACCCGGGAAATATATCAACATGATGTTGATAAGAGGTTGACTGAGCCCATACTTCCAAGACAGCGAGTCGGCAGAGGGAGGCGTCTCTACGCCGTCAACGGCGAGTCCGCCGGTGCTCGATTCAACCTCGGATTCGTTATTGGCGACAATAGCCGCCGTCTCTTCCTCGTCATTGGCGACAACAACCGGCGTCTCTTCCTCGTCAGCGGCGAGATCCGCCGTCTCTACTCCATCAACGCTGAGAAGAGATGTGCTCGATTCTTGCTTGTTTGTTTCAGGGACAAACTCGCTGAAATCAGAGGAGGGTTCATAACCCTCCAACAATATAGAGGGGATATCGAAAGAAAAAGGGTAAGTAGGGGGCGTCGAATGGACGGTGGGAGCATCGAGAGTGAAGTCGATAGTAGGTGGTGTAGGGATGTGATCCCACTCAGACATTATGGACCGAATATGGAGAAGGAGGCGGCTAGGGTTTGCGATAAATTTCAACGAAGAACGAAGAATGAAGAACAGGAGGGGCGGCTAGGGTTTTTAGATTTTGAAGATGTATTCGATGGATTTAATCGAGAGTGAAAGGGGAATATGGTAGGTGGAATGGAATTAATGAAAGTAGGAGTAATTGATAGGTAGATTAATTTTTTCGAGAAAAGGGTAGGTAGATTAATTAGGTTAATCTACTTGTTTAATTAAAAGAATTTTTGACTTTGTAGATTAAATAAGGAATAAAAACTTGCCAAAAATAGATAGGCCTTGTTTTTGTGGACGTCCCAAAAAGGCAAGTAGGCCTTGAATTGGTGGACGGAGGGAGTATTACCTATGTACGATGCTGAAAGTATACATAAATTGAACGAGAATACTCACTTGATATATGTGTCTGCAACCTCCGCACAGTTGCTCAAAATATACATGTGTGCAGCAATGTATTCTTTTGGCTCCATGTATCTCTTTGTCATTCGACCAATCGGACGTCCAATTGATTTGAATATTGCGAGTACATTGGGATCATCATTCTCGGCAATAGGTTCATCAATATTGCGAGGCAAATTTCTCCACTTTGTAGTCACATGATCTTCAAAGTAATACGAAGTGAAGGTTGACATTTCTTCTAGTATATATGCATTGCTGATGGATCCCTCAACCTTGGCTTTGTTTTTTATATGATTTTCAATGTCCTCAAATATCGTTCAAAATGATACATCCACCGATACTGCACTGGATCGGAAAGCCGTGCTTCATCTGTCAAATGAACAGGTAGGTGCTCCATTGAGTCAAAAAAGCTCGGTGGGAAGATACGCTCAAGTTTGCATAGAGTAACAACTATCTTCTCACTCAGTATTCTCATATCATCTATTGAGATGTTGCGCGATGTTAATTCTCTGAAGAAGAAACTTAACTCTGTAATTGCCTCCCAAACGTTCTTAGGAAGAAGTTCTTTAAAGGCAACATGTAGCAGTATTTGCATGACCACGTGACAGTCGTGACTTTTCATGTTGTGCATCTTCAGGTTGTTCAAATCAACGCATCTGCTAATATTTGACACGTACCCAACGGGAAACTTAAGACTCTGTATCCATTGTAGTAAAATCTTCTTCTCATCTATTTCAAGCGTGTAACATACTTTTGGATATTGTCGGGCTCCATCCAGTTTCTTCAATTCAGGCCGTCGACAGAAGATGTTCAATTCTTCTCTCGACTTTTCTGTATCTTTCGTCTTCCCCTTCACATTGAGGACATTATTGAACACATTATCAAACACATTTTTTTCAATGTGCATGACATCCAAATTATGTCGAATCAAAAGATCCTTCCAATAGGGAAGATCCCAAAATATGATTTTCTTCTTCCACCCTATATTTTGATGTTTTGCGAGTTGAGCGTTTCTCCCATCAAAGTCTTCTGTAACCTTCACGAAGCCCAACTGCTCTATTTGATTCAAGATTTCTGTTCCCGATCTCTGTTCTGGTTGATCCACATTGCAAGTCTTATTCTTCAAGAATGATGTTCTAATTCTTCTAAACACATGGTTACGAGGTAAGAACTTCCGATGATTGTCAAACCACAATTGTTTTCCACTCTTCGTTAGAGTGAATGCTTCTTTATTCTCCATACAATGTGGACATGCCAATCTCCCAGCTGTACCCCACCCAGAGAACATAGCGTACGCTGGAAAATCACTGATAGTCCAAATAAGAGCTGCCCGCATGTGGAAATTTTGCTTCACAGATACGTCGTAAGTGTTCGCACCTACGTCCCACAAATATTTCAACTCTTGTATCAGTGGCTGCAAGAATACGTCCAACTTCATCTTTGGATTAGATGGCCCAGGTTCGAGAACTGTGAGGAACATGAATTGTTCTTTCATGCACAACCATGGAGGCAAGTTATATGGTGTGACAATGACCGGCCAAGAAGAATATTGCGTCCTGATTGTGCAAAGGGGGCAAAACCATCTGTAGATAGACCTAATCTCACATTTCTGGTCTCCTGAGCAAATTCAGGATAAACTGAATTCAAGTGTTTCCAAGCCGGAGAGTCTGCCGGGTGGCGCATAACCACATCGTCTGTTGAAGTCGCATGCCAACGCATAATCTCGGCTGTTGCTGCAGATGCAAACAACCTCTGCAGTCGGGGCGTCAAAGGAAAGTAGTGCATCTGTTTAGAGGGTGCAGGTTTCTTTCGCAAACGTCCAGATGCACATCGTGTCTCCTTATATCGTGACTCACCACAGAAGTTACATATATGCAAATCACTATCATCCCCCAATACAACATGCAATTATTAACACAACAATCGATCTTCTCCACGGGCAAACCCAAACCGCGCATATTTCTCTTCGTACTATAGAAGTCTTCTGGACAGTTGTTATCCTTCGGTAAAGCATTTCGAAACATCGAAGACAACAGATTGTAAGTTCTCTCTGACATGTGACTTTCAGCCTTTATGCTCATGAATTGAGTCATCCAGGATAACTGTGAGTAAGTGTTACAGGATGGGTACAATGGATTATCGGCCGCGTTCAACATGTCGTAAATCTGTTGAGTGTCAGGATTGGGCGGCTCCTCCAGATTTGAAACATCTTGATAATTACTAGATCCAGCATGATCATGCACCATCCTTTCGTAGTTATTGTATGACCCATCATCCTCATCCATTACTTGGTAATTACTAGGTCCAGCATGCTCTGTCGCCATACACATCGGTGCTTCCCCGTGATAAACCCAAGTTGTGTAATTGTGGACAAATCCACGCCTAGTAACATGTTTTCTGACAGTAGGTACAGATAAAAAGGCTTCATTGTTACACTTCTTACACGGGCACCTAATGTTACCTACTCCATCTGTATACGTTGTTTGATTTATCGCATAATCAAGAAAACTCTCCAGCCCCGTTTCAAATGCAGAACGATCATTGTATCTCGCGTACATCCACATGCGATTATCACTCATTCTTGCAAATTCTAATTGAAAAAAATAAATAAAAGATCATAAATTACTTGAATCAAACGAAATTTTGACAGCATAACCCCACTATCCTAACTACCAAGTGCTCGACTCTACTAGCAGCTATAGTGACCATAGTGGTCCTAATTTACTAAACCTATACTAGGTCTACCTGGCCCCCCAATGTCGAAGCAATAATACAATACATATAAAGCAATAAAAAATAAAGTAATTAAATTTAAAACAATCATTTGTTGGGAGAAGATCCTTAAGAAATAATCAATTTCTATCACAAAGGGAGAAGATCCTTAAGAAATTGATTAAATCTATCCCACAATATATAATATCATATCATTTCATGATAAACACATACTAGCATACTTAAAATTCAATTAATCATACTTCATTTAACAAAATTATTTAACATAAATAAATCTCTAACAAATTCATACTTAAAATTAATCATGCTTTATAATTAATCAAACTTTAATTTAAAATTAATCAAACTCCAACAAATTATTAATTAGATTGTAAAAACAAATTTAAAATTAATCTAACTAATTAAAACTAATCATACTTCACATATTATAAATTAATTAAAATTAATCAAATTAACATTAATTAGATTCTAACAAAATAATAGTAAAAAAAATTTAAAATTAATCTAACTTCACATATTATAAATTAATTAAAATTAATCTAATTAACATTAATTTTAATCTAACAAAATAATTAATAAATAAATAAAATAGCGAGAACGAGAGCGTACGGTAGTGGTCGACGGCGGAGCGGTGGCAATGGCGGCAGCGGCGTCGTTGAACTGAGATGTTAAAGAAAGAAAATGAGATGTGAAAGTGAGAGAGAAAGAGAAAGAGAAAGAGAGAGAAATAAGACCTGCTGGGGTGGCTGGCCGGCGGAGGTGGCTTGACGGTGGCGGCGGCGGCGGCGGGGGGTGGGCGAGGCGGCGACTGGGGGTGGAGGTGCGGCAGGGAGCGGGGGGGGGGGGGGGGGGAAGGGAAAGGGCTGCGTGCGTGAAAAGGGGATCTGGGGGTTAATTTAATTTCAAAATTACCGGCGGCATTTTGCCGCCGCTAATTACCAACGGCGTTGCCGCCGGTAATGAGTATATATAATTAAAATTAAACTTAAATTAAAGTATTTTATAAATACCGGCGGCGACAATGCCGCCGGTAAATGTAAAAAAACGACCCGCCTTGTTTGCCGTCGTTAGGCCGCCGGTAATTACCGGCGGGAGATCCGCCGCCGGTAATTCCGCCGGTATTTCAGCATTTTTTTGTAGTGATTAGCAGTCTACAAGTGTAATGAATGGTAGAATTATTAAAAAGTTACACGATATAGTATAACGTTTAAGATCAATATTATGATTTAATTATGGCCCAAACTTTGAAGTGTTGTGCTAAAATACTTTGAATAAAAGAATGTCTTAAACTTTGAATAAAGTTGTAAAAATTATACAGCCCTTTAAAAAATGTGAAAGAAAAGTCTTGAACTTTCATGAAAATTGTAAAAATTTATCCGACTTTTTTAAAAATATCATGACCTTTCACTAGAAATTATCACGGTCTTAAAAAAGAGTGATGCTATTTGGCCATAATAGCTTTAAATGCAATGTATTTAAATATTTTGTTCAAAATAAAAATAGAATATTGCTAGTTTTATTATTTATACAGATTGTAAATTTTTTTTGCAATTTTTATTATTATAATACTTTTTAAAAAAATTATAAAAAATAGCTACAATGGTAAAAAAATAAAACTAACTAAATCCTATTTTTATATTAAATATAAAAATTAAATAAATTAATTTTATAATTTTTACCATATTATAGCTCGCCATAGTTTTTTTTTTTTTTTTTTTTTTGAGGATAAAAGGAAGACTTCATTAAACTTGAACACCAGAGTTCACAAAAGAAGGGAGAACCCTCGAAGAAGACAAAGGTATGAAATTATGTAAAGCAAAGCGAGCTAAGCCATCCGCAATCGAGTTTCCTTCGCGTTCAGTCCAGCTGAAAGCAATATGATGAAAGAAGGCCGCCTCTCTGTATAGATTCTCCAACGTAATGCCAAGGTAAGAGAGATCAGTTTCTCGTTTAACCAATAACGAGTAGAGCTCTTGGCAATCTGTCTAAAAAATGATATCCTGGACATCCATCTCACGACATAAAACAATCCCCTCCAACATGGCCATCGCCTCCCCTTCCACAGCAGTGAAGACTCCTGGCCGAAAACCAAACCTGCACCCAAGAACCGACCCCTGTGCATCCTTCAAAACCATCCTTAAACCCAGACCACGGTCTGCATTAAAGGCTGCATCACTACAGAGCTTGACCTGATCGTTCCTACACTCCTTCCGTAGGGGTTTTGTCTGGTTGGGTTTACGCAAATGGGTGGTGACCAGATTGCTCGCTGTGCCGTAGCCAAGCACTCCATATGACTCATTTCTTTGTTTTGGAACCGGGACAGATTCCGAGCAAACCAGATGGCCCAAGCTGAGGTCGCGAACAGGGCATGCACATCTTTATCCGGGCAGCTTCGAATTTTACCAAACCAATCCACAATAGAACAGGCCTCCCTAGGGGACAAAGGCTATAAACGCAGAGGAGAGACCGCCCAAAAAAACTCCGCCCATTTACAGTCCCGGAGAGCATGCTCCACTGTTTCATCATTCTCACCACATTTGCCACACACAGGATCAATGATAATCGAACGACTCCGCAAAGCAGTTGCCACAGGAAGAGCATTTGCCGCACAACGCCACATGAACATCTTTACCTTTGGGATAACCTCCAGATTCCAAATCCAATTCCAAAGCCCGTCATTTGAAGTCGAAGAAGAAGCTTCGTATCTGTTCTTGAGTTCAACAGCCAGTTTATAACCCGATCTTACCGAGTACTTGTTAAATTTTCCCAACGGCCAAAAGGGCTTATCCTGGACTGCATATTTAGCTCTCATTTGCGCCGTGATTTTCCATCTATCATTAGCATTGAAGACCTCCTCCAGTTTACAGACATCCCAAGACTCCGAATCATCCAACAGGAACTCGCAAACCTTCAAATTACCTTTCTCCTGCGAAACACTCGCAGCCAGAAAATTTCCTTTGCCATTAGGTAACCAATGATCAACACCAACCCGAATACGTCCACCATTCCCAAGTCGCCAAGCAACGCCTTCCGCTAGCAGATTTCTTCCAACTAAAATGCTTTTCCATATATAAGATGGGTTATGAGCATTTCCAGCCATAAGCAAATCTGTTCGCGGATAATAACGTGCCTTTAACGATCGGGCAAGAAGTGAACTGTCATATGTAAGTAGCCTCCACGCTTGTTTGGCCAGCATAGCTTGGTTAAAGAGACTAATATCTCGGAAACCAAGTCCACCCTCCCCTTTCGACAAACATAACCTTTTCCAACTTCGCCAATGAATGCGCCTTTCATCGTTTTTTTTGCCCCAAAAGAAGCGCGCCGCCACACTCAAACAACTTTACCGCTTAAAAAAATACAACAAAAAAATAATCCGACCTCTCATAAAAGTTACAATCCATAATTGATAATACCAAAAACAAAAGTCTACCTACAAAAAATAAAATCATGTAATACATGCAATAAATTGATTAGCTTGTCATGACTTTTTACTACGCTATTATCTTAGGACCATTTACCTTTATTAAAAGATTAATTTATTGGTCTTTCTGTTTTTCGTTAAGGACAATACTTTAATATTTTTTTTATCTAATAAGTATTCCATTTCAAAAATTTAAGTATAATTATGATATTTTTTTCTATCTTATCTTTATTTATATTTGATAGAATATAGTAATTAGTTGTATATATATATATATATATATAGGGGGCGGTTATTCAATAAACCACCCTTATTTTAAGAATTACGAACCAGCAAAAATGCATGAATTTTATGTATAACACGCATGAATAAACTGTATAAAGGTATGAATATCGAAAAAATATTTTTTTGCTACTTTTGGGATTCGAACTCATGACCATGAATATATCCAACAAGGTGATGAATCAACCGTAGATCTTGATGATCTAAGGGCTGAAAATGGTTCTTAATTTATATTTTAATAAGCGTTCTTATTTTAGCCTTCCCCTATATATATATATATATATATATATATATATATATATATATTAATAATTAATAAAGTTATAATATAAATTTTTTATTTTATTGATACGTATTAGTTGAGGGGACACTTGATTAAAAAACGAAGGTAGTTTCTTTCAAACAACAAAATCCCAATGACCTAACTTCCACAAACTAATTTGTCACCTAACTTCCACAAACTAATTTGTCACTATCATTATCATAAGGTTTTGATTAAGCCTTACATCAATGTTCATGTCTAATGTTAACTTTGTTATTGATGCGGAGCACACGTGTCTTGCACGAGATCCAGGTGAGGGCAAAATCGTAACTTCAACTGCCTATTATTAGAATAACAAAAAAATGCGTTTTTTTCTGAATGCAATAAATAAGGACAAAGAAACGGCAGAGAGTGACAGGGTAGTTTGGGATAAGAGAATCATAAATGCAAAAAGCTGTAGGCGGCTTCCAATTAATTTATAGTACTATTTCTCATACTGTTTTATCTTTACTTACTAGTAGTACATTCGATGCACGACGAACATAATTTTACATCAAAATTACTTACTAGTATATTCGACGCACGATGAATATAATTTTACATCAAAATTAAATAATGTAGCGTGTGTATCGGTTAAGCGATTAGGGATTAATGTCTAAAATCGAAGGTCTTGGGTTCGAGCCTCTGTGGCGCGGCCTTTAAATTTCTTTACTTAATCATGTTAATTTATCAAAAATAAATAAATTAAATGAGTATCAAACAAATAAAAAATAAATATTAAATATAGTTAGAATATAAGTAAATGTAAATTATTTTTTCTTAAAAAATAAAATAATCTACATCAGTTACTCAGTAATGATCTTTAATTTTATTTTATAATTTTGAAAAGTATCATTTTTAATTTTTCATCTATTTGATGGAAAACTTTATGCATAAAATTAAAATTTTCTTATATTATTAGAATTTATTAGAATACTAATAAAAGAGTTGAATAATTATTTGATACCAAATCAAAGATCTTGCATTCATCTTTAATTTAAGATATATATATATATATATATATATATATAATATTTTTTATAAATAAAATTTAATTTTTTTAAAAAATCATCAAAATATGAAAAAGAGAATATGAGAGAGAGAGAGAGAGAGAGAGAGAGAGAGAGAGAATTGAAAATTGAAGAATGTCCTATGATGAAAGAGAGGAGAGAGGAGAGAGGAGAGAGAAAATATATGAGATATGAGATTTGTTGAGTTTTATAAATACCCTTTGATTGATTATTTAATTATAATTTTGCCACAAACTGTGTTTTCATATAATAAATAGATTATTGCATGAAATAGTTTACAAACTAACAAAATTGTATTAGATGAAAAGTTTGATATCATTTTACCTTAAAATTCTAAAATTAGATATTTATTCGTGGCAAGGTTCATCTACGGTTACAAATAAAACACTTGTTCGATGGCAAAAATTGTAGAGTAAATATCACTTTCTAATTTAAAGTTCACATATTCCTTTCTTATTTTTGAACAAAGTTCACATATTCTTTTTCAGTGTCACAATTTCTGTGATAACATATTAATATTTGATAAATTAGCTTTGTTTCACATTTATGATGGGCCAAATTTCTATAACCGAAAAACTGTGTTATCGATCTTTCTCAAGAAAGATTATATTTTTATTGAAGTATAATTTTCACAACGATTTTTTAATTGTCAACACGAATTTTTAAAATTAAGGAACCGAGTTTGTCAGTATCAAAATAATGTCAATTTATGTTGTACTAATATCTCATTATCCCTTTCCTCAATATATATATATATATAGGGTGCGGTTATAGTGAGAACCATAATTATCGTGAGAACATAAGAACCATTAAAATTAATGCATCTGCTATATAAATTAATGCATTCATTGTTAAATTTAATGCATCCGAAAAAAATAAATTTTTTGCTGCCTTCAGGATTCGAACCCAGGATCTGCATTCATCCACCAAGATGATGCATCCACCGTAGATCTTGATGATCGAATGGCTTAAAATGGTTCTTCGTTCTAATTTAATTAGTGGTTCTTATTTGAACCTCTCCCTATATATATATATATATATATATATATATATATATATATATAGGTATATATATATATATATATATGTATATATATATGGGCGTGCTCCAGTGAGACCCCATATTTTTTGTGTAACATGAGTACAATGAATAAGATATATAATAGTAATGAATAAAATGTATATCTAATGAACAAGATGTATATACTGATGAATTTAAAAAAAAAAAAAATCGTAATGAATAAGAAATATATACTGATGAACAAGGCCGTATATACTGATGAACAATGCAGTATATACTGATGAATAACAAAATTTAAAATATTCTGCTCCCTCCAGGATTCGAACCCTGGGAAAAAAAATCACCCTCCAGATACAATATCAGCCATAGAATTAATAAAATAAACGCACTAGATCGTGCCCTAGATCTCACTAAAATTAGGAGGTCTCATTGGAGCGGCCCCTATATATATATATCTCATTATCCCTCTAACAAAAGTCCCACTATCGAAATTACAAATGAGTAGATATATTTATAAAAATGCATATATTTTCGAGTTAGCATGTGACTACAACGGCCATCAAATACCTTCAGTCAAATTTGAGTTTCAGTGTCGAATAAGTGTAAATATTAATTCTAATATTGTGCAAAATTTTAAGAGTTACAAATAAATATCTGAGATATTATTGTGTCAATTAACGAGAGCTCGTAAACAAATTTTAATTTATTTAAATATAATCTAGTCTTTAAAATAGTAATTTAGTTGTATACGTATAATTCGATATATATCTCGTATTAAAAAAATACTATTGATATGCTATATTATTGAATTGCTACTTTAATGTCTCCATACTTAGATAGGTGATATTATACTCCTTTTTTTTTTAGAATTACAAGAGGCCCCCAATATCAATATATAAACAATTCATGCAAGTGGAACACTACCCACACAAATGCGAGAATACTACCCACATAAAAGTGGGAAAATTATCCGCATACAGATATGATTGAACTCAAAACAAGACTTCTCACAAAAGAGAGTGAGTATTTAAGTGCCTCAATTTTGTCATTTAAACTAGGCTTCATCGACAACAGGTGATATTATACTTATAATTTTGTCTCAACATCTAACGGTACGTATGTCTTTTTAACTATATACTCTTTATCATATATTAGCTATCAGAACCGATCACCTACCCACCGTGGACAAGCATAACGTGCCCACCATTGATGTGACAATTTAATTAGGAAAGAGAATTAATAATCTTAACTCTAATTAAAATTATCTTACCATAATACAATTGTCACATCATGGTGGGGCACGTTATGCATACCCCGGCTGGGTAGGGTGATCGGTTTCTGTATAGCTATATAGTTTGAAGTTTATACTGAAATTGGTAAAAGGATTTTTTTTTAAGGGAAAAATTCGTTAAAGTTAAATAAGACATTAATTGTAAAATTTCCAGTATGCTTTGCCTCAGTTCAAGATTCGTCCCGCCATAATCTTCAACGATTTGGGACCAGTTTTATTAACGATTGGATGGATGCCTTAAATTCATTTAATATTTTTTAATTAAAAATACAGTATCGGAACAACTTGACATGCGACTTATTTATTGAAAACGTATAAATAAGCCAAGGAATATATTTTAAGATTAAAAAAAATATTGTCTTCTTTTTTAATTAGAAATAAAACATCTATCAAATATTTTTTATGATTAATCGCATGCAAATTATTGAACTTAATTTCAATAAATTCTCATATTGCACATAAACTTTAAAATCTTTATTAAAATTATTCAACTATTATTATTTTCTCGTTTTGCATGTTCGCTTATTTCCCTCTAAACTTTAGGCCTGAAATGACGACGTCGTTTCCATGCAACTATACAATACAATGTCGGTTCTATTTTTCACACGATCATATTTATGTCGCGCTAGCATATTTCTGCCAAACGAATATACTTATGCCATGTGATCACAATGGAAAATAGATGAATATGTAAAATGAGAAGAAAAAAAAATTAAATAATTTTAATAAATATTTTAAAATTTATATGTAATTAACCCTATTTTTTATACTTCCGCTCTCACAACTTTCATTCATAAAGTATAGTAATTAATATGTGATATCTTTGACTGAGATGTATATTAATATATTAGATATCAATATTATGTTTTACAAAATAGATAAGAAAGTGTTACTCTTTAAATAACATATCACTATTTTATAAAAAAAATTAATTTTAAAATAAATACTAACATATTAAAGTATTATAGGTATCTATATCATTCTTATCGCGCCAAAGGAAGCCTAAAGGAAAAGCGAAAAAGGTATAATACCAAAATTCACATGAAGAAAGCTGCCGTTTTCGTATTCAAAATGAATGGCTATGATATTAAAAACATCAAACCGTCCATAATAAATGTTGACAACTATCAAAACTTTTGAAAATTAAAAGGAAATAACTACCACAACAATATCTCTATTCCCTTCCACTAGTACAATATTTCAACATTATGCAGTTCACGATTTTATTTTAATTATTGCTCCCTTCCACACCAGTCCCATTTTGATAGTCCCCCATTTCTTTTTTGGGATATTCAATGATATGGATTTTAAATATATTTAACCATCGATGAATTTACTGCTACGACTTAATTTCGATTATATCCGTAAATCTTGTGCAGTTGTGCTCATTACTCATTACTCATTACTAGGGCCGGTCCTGTACCTCACAGGGCCCTAAGCAAAAAATAAAAAATGAGCCCTTATAATTTTTTTTTATATCGAACAAAACAACAATAATATATTAACATAAACTTTTTCAACCAATTATTCCAAAGTGTTTTCAATCAAAAGAGAAGAAAAGATAAGTTAGTAAGAATCAAAAGACGAAGCTATGTAAATAACCTTATAATATGGTTCACCATATATAGCAACAACATTGAATGCAATCTGTCCCCACAATATCTAACCAAAACACAATTTCTTGTATATCTAGCAAGGATAAAAAGGATAAAAATATTAGGATTTGAGAAAATAAATAAATAATAGTATGAAATATTGATAGAACATACAATAAAAATCAATTCAAAATAGGGATAAGTTTCTTACTTTATCTAAATACAACACGTCTTGCAGTTTTAGAGGCAAATGTATTTATCAAGTTTGTGTAATCTAACTGATCAATCAATTTTCTTTCAATTGATAACATAGCCAACCCATTCAACCAGTCTTGCGACATAGTTGATCGTAGATAAGCTTATTGATTCACTTTTTTTAGAATGTCTTTTCAGTTACAAGCATATATTTTTGGAATACTATTTGTTAAATAAAAATAATTTTTATATATATACTATATATAAAAAAGTAATAAAATTGGGCCCCCAAAAATTTGGGGCCCTATGCGGCAGCATGTTGAGCATGCCCTCAAGTACGGGCCTGCTCATTACTATTGCATGCAAGCATAATTATATTTACAAGAATGCTATTTGGACAAAATTTGTCCAGACAAAATATAGTTAAATACTTTATAAAATAAATTTATTGAAAAATTTTGGTTCAAAATAAAATACTAGGATTTAGCTAGTTTTATTGTTTTCTTTATATTTAATTTGTTTGTACTTTTTTTAATAACCTTTTTAATTATTATTATTTTTAAAGTACACAAACTACAAATAAAATAATAAAAAATAAAAAATGTTAAAAAAGTACGAAATAACTACAATATGAAGAAAACAATAAAACTAATTAAATTCTTTTAAACTTGAATCAAAATTTATAAATAAATTGATTTTTAAAAAAATTAACCTTATTTTTGTCCTGACAAATTTTATCCACATAGCATTACTCTTATATTTATTTCATTTAACTTGATATATATAGGAGTATAATTTTCGTTCAACATGTTGATCAAGTCACAAATCCGAGTTTGGACTTTGTATCCATTAATATTTGCTTTGCCCTCAGATAAAGAATGAAAATAAACAATAATGCTATTTGGACAAAATTTGTCCGGACAAAATATAGTTAAATACTTTATAAAATAAATTTATTTAAAAGTTTTGATTCAAAATAAAATAGGATTTAGTTAATTTTATTGTTTTCTTTATATTGTAATTTTTTAATAACCTTTTTAATTATTATTATTTTTAAAGTACACAAACTACAAATAAAATAACAAAAAAAAATGTTAAAAAATTATGAAAAAATTACAATATAGAAAAAACATTAAAACTAATTAAATCCTTTCAAACTTGAATCAAAATTTGTAAATAAATTGATTTAAAAAAAATTAACCTTATTTTTGTCCGGACAAATTTTGTCCAAATAACACTACTCGAAAATAAAATATCGTAATTTTTTCCAAGAAGATTATTTCTGTATGCAATTCATAAATTTCCATGTTTTCTTCCTTTTTAAGAGATAAATATAAGTTTGAATTCCACTTCAAAAAATATAAGTTTGAACAGCGGCAACTTTTTCCAATTTAAATACGAAGTACTTCAAAAGAAAAAGCGTGTTTCAAAGTAAACAGTTGATTGCCTTTTTAAGCAGAAAGGTAATACGATAATAAACAAAAGACAAGGAAAACGCGTGACGCGTGCTATTTATTGTTCATTTTAACGTTTTAGGCGTAAAGTTGGAAAGTACTATAGAATTTATGGGACTTTTTAAATTGTGCTAAGATTTTGAGTTCCATAATTCATTGATGATCTTTTTTTCTTCTTAAAATATAAAAATAACAACATTTTTAGCACTACTTAACATGTTATAGTTGCATCAGCCCAGAAGGCGGTTTCAGTCCCCCCACCAACTATTTTATTTTTTATTCGAATGACGATCATATTATTACAAATTAATATTTAAATAAGTATAATTTACTCCACTTTCAGATATAACATACGTGTCATAAAATTGTACATTATATTAATAAATGACAATCATACTATTATAAACTAATATTCAAATAAGTATCACTCATTTTTTTTTGGAGAACCCACTTTCAAATACAACATACATACTATGTCAAAAAATTGTACTCCCTCGTCCCTCCGTTCCATTACAAATATTTCATTATTTTTGAACAAAAAATTAAAAAATATGTAATTAATAGATAAAGTGAGTTAGTAGAAATTATTTAAATATTAGGTATAGAGAGATAATATAACTGTCAAAAAAGGAATGAGATATTTATAATGAGACATCTCATTATGGAAAGAAGAACATTTGTAATGGGATGGATAGAGTATTATATTAACAAATTAATCAAATGACAATCATACTGTTACAAACTAAGTGCTCGTTTGGTTCAAGCAGAGGAATGAAAATGGAATGAAATCAAATAATTATAAATGAGTGGAATGCTAATAATAACTATTACTTTTATTAAGTGTTTGGTTTAACACTAAAAATGAATCACTAGTAATTAAATTATTCTCTTTCTTTTGTTTCTCCTCTATTTTGAGGGATAAAAAATTGAGTGATTGAGTTACCCTCAAGTAAGGGTAATGATTAACTCATTACTCAAACCAAACAACAAGTAATAAATTCAATTAATTGAATCCATTTCCAACCTCCAAAACTACTCAACCAAACATGGACTAATATTTAAGCAAGTACAATACACGTATTCATACAAAATACAATCCATACGTCATCGGGAACCAATTACCTCTCGAAAGAAATAGTCTTTGATACACGTATTATTTTTTTTGACTTAGGGGAGTTGGGGAGGGGGAGCAGTGGGGTTTGAAACCGGGACCTCACTGTTCACACACAAGAGGTCGCGCCGCTTGATTAATGTCTATATAGTTAGTTTTTTCTCATTGCGATTGAATGTCGTTGTGTGAACTCATCGCCAAATCAAATAACGGATAGCGAAGAATAAAAAAAGGCATTGGCAAGCTGAAGAATGATGAGAAGGCATGTAAACCATCCCCATATGAATTTTGTGTGATCTTCAATGATAATACAACATATTGTACTAATTGATGATGATAAATAATATTCCATTCGTCTCTTAAAAACATTTACATTTTGATATTTTGGGTTGTTTCACAAAACATAATTTTTTTAGTTTTGAACACTATCCCACCACAATTACTTATTTTTTGAGCTAATTACCGGTAAATCCATAACGTATTTCACAAATTTGAAATTGTACCTATTATTTTAAAAGTTCCTCACAATCCATAAACACATGCAAAACTATAAAATACGTTATGGATTTTGAGGAACTTTTAAAAAATTAGGTGTAATTTTCAAATTTCGACATACATTATGGATTTACAGGCAATTAGTCCTTATTTTTTATACCTTATTTTCGTATTTATTCACAAAAAAACCATCATGTCCCCCTACTACTTTTTATTAATTAACACATTATCCATTATAATACTATATAAAGTGAGACAATTTTTTTACTCACACTACACTTTCATCTAACATTTCTTAAAATTCGTGTCACTCACTTCATCGCATGTTTTTTCAAAAACGGAGGGAGTATATGTGATATGGTTAGTTGAAAATTTAGTGAATTAGGAGAATAAAAAAGAAAGAATAATAATTTTCTCTGTCTGACAAAATTAGTCTTATATTTCTCTTTGAGATGTCTCATACTATAATCATTTTTTTTTGAATTGTTTTAAAACTTTCTTTTACTAAAATAATTTTATTAATATTTGTGAAGATAATATGTGAAGCAATAAACTAGGGCAAAATAAATAATTGCATATAAATTATAGGATGGAGATGGTATCTATTCATTTTAAAAGACAAACCTAAAAATTACCCCCTTTTACAAAAATATAAAATTACGCCCTTAGGACTTTTGTAATCTTATGTTGAACACTAGTGTATTTATACTAATGTTTGACTGTCGACATACTTAACTTGCATTGATCGAGCATGTCAAGCACAATTCACGATTTGAGTAATATAAAATAACAAGATTAAGTTTTGAATCTATTAATTAAGCAATGGTAACTTTGCCATTTTAAACTAATTTTTTTTATAAATTCTCTAAGTGAATATTTTTTATTTTTTATTTTTAAGAATGAGTAAAAGCTATCATTAACCTTAAATTATATTTTTCAAAGAATATTAATTTTTTTATTGTTATGTGTGAAAAACGGAAGTGGGCTATTTTGATGTGATGGACGAAGTAATTCTATTTGCCTTCAAGGCTTCAAATATGCAGAATTAGTTATCAAGCCAATAACACTTATTGTGTAATACTAAATGGAACAATCATACAACTAATTATCATGTTATAACAAATAAATGTGGGATAATCATACACTCAAGCATCATGTAAATGGTGGGAGATTACAGTTCATCTTATCAAGGTTTTTCACAAGAGGTCTAAGACAGAGTCGACGGATCAAGCAAAATCGAATCAATGAAAGACTTTTATCGATTGTTGTTAATGTTGTTGTTGTTATTATTATTTATTTTTATTGATTTTTTTTAAAAATAGGCTTATTTTCCTTATCATCGGTTTTGATTATAAAAATGAACATACATAATAAAATTTCAATTAAACAAAAATCGAATCGAGATCAAAATTTAAAGTTCGATTCAATTCTGTTTATTATGTTTGAGTTGGAAACGAAGTTCGATTAACTATTTAAAAGAATCGGAATTGATCCAATTTTGATTTGCGATTTGATTTATAATCAAACCAATCGAACATTGATTTCTACTCTTTTTTTCGCGAATAAATTTGAGTTTTCATTCATGATAAATTAGTTGCCACAATATCCCTCAACCATCTAGGGATTCTATGAGTCCAACAAATCGACTCATAACACGATCTCAAATATTTAGCTAAAGAATGGGCAGCCATATTTGTCTCTTTAAAGGTGTGACCAACTTTGATGAGAAAGTTCATCCTCGCACATTAGAGGATCTCTTGTATATGAACAGGGAGGCATTCTTTCTCTTCTTCTTCGCTCACCATAACTCTTGTAGCAACGACTGAGTCAGTGTATATTTCAACCGGAGCGGTGGCCTATTCAGCAAAAACCTAATTAAATTTATAATAAAATATATTCCATAAGACAAATTTATCTAGATTTAGTGCGGTGTTTATGGGTCAGGACTGCATAGGGCCTGTTTGATATGGGTTTATAGGTAGGATAAATTAAATTAATACAGATTAGTGTGATGTTTGATATCATGTGCAGTTAATATGGTCAACTCCTACTTAATCCCACTTCTCCATGCTATTTTGTGGGAATAACCCATACTAATAATCCGCCCACCCCCCTCGGATAACTTTAATACTGTGAAGTTGGATAAAAATTTTGCTACCCTTCCTCACGCATATCGATGCAAATGCCCAAGTAATGGTGGACACACATGGTATTTTTAAAATTATATGAGGATAGTTTTGGTATTAGATAATATAATCCAACATAATCCTATGGATATCAAACACAATATAGGATTAAGTAGTCATGATATCAAACACCCATGAAATAGTATAAATCCACACTAATTTTTCAAGATAATTTTAATCCTAATCAATTCTAAACTGCAAATCAAACGGACCCTTAACTTTCTCGGTGAAGTCGCGATTAAAAAACAACCATATACACGACTTTTCCGACAAACAATTAAATAAACAAAGTCCCATAAGCAAATTTTAAAATAAATAAGAATGCTATGTGTGGCCTAACATTGTTAATGAGTGGGCCCAACAACCAGTAATACACTGCCACGTAGGCTGAGGCGTGCTTAGCAGAAAAAGGCAATTTTGTCCGTTTCTGATAAGTGGTTGGAGTACAATCTTCAATTCAATCCGAATATTACTCCATATTTTACTCTCTCTCGGTCCTCAAATAACTCCCTATATTTCTTTTAAGCCGTTGCTCAAATAATTTTTTATCCATTTTGAGATATTATCTCTTCACTAATAATATTTTATTTATTTTTATTTTCCAATATTTCATTATTTCCAATATTAATTAGTATAACACATTTTCACCAATTTCAATATTATTTATAACATTTTTTTTTCTCACTACAATACACTTAACAACTTTTCCTTAAAATCTGCGTCGTTCCCTACTAGGAAGTTATTTAGGGGATAGAAGGAGTATTATACAAATAAAAATTGTTATAATATTTTATATCATAATTTAACATATTACTCCCTAAATAGCTCAAGCTTAAATTAATAACATATCTTAATTACTCCCTCCGTCCCACTGTATGTGAGATTCTTTCTATTTTGAACGTTCCACTATAAGTGAGACTCTTTCCTTTTTGGGGTAAAAGTTTTTCCCTTTAAACATCTTTTCACTTTTTCACCTACACACAAAATACACTTTTCTTAATTCTCGTGCCAAAAAAAAAGGTCTCACTTACAGTGAGACGGAGGGAATATATTATAATAATTCAATAATCAGTTATTAACTGAAAATTTGAAAATTAAATTTTAGAAAATAATTAGAAATTTGTTTGAATAGTAGTAATAATAATGACAGTAACAAGGATGCACAAATGGAAAACAAAAAACTGGGATATAGACTACCATATGGGAAAGTATGTTCAGATGATCTTGATAATATACGTCTAATTTTATTAAAATTTAAAGTATCGATATATTTGAAACGTTGTGATGTTAAAAAAAAAATATTCACATATTACATACTTAGCCCATATTTGGTTGGATGTTTTTAGAGGTTGGAAATAGAATCAAGTAATTGAATCCATTACTTGTTGTTTGCCTTGGGTAATGAGATAATTATTACCCTTACTTGAGGGTAATCCAATCACCCAATTTGTTATCCCTTAAAATAGAGGGGAAACAAAAAAAAGGGAATCTCTTACTAATGATTAATTCCTATTGTTAAACCAACCAATCAATAAAAGTAATGGTTATTTTATCATTCCACTCCTTTATTTGATTTCATTCCTTTTTCATTCCTCTACTTGAACCAAACAAGCACTTAATATTAGCTAGTAAACAATAAAAAAAGTGAAGTCTTTGGTGCGAATTTGTTATTTACGTGAATATAGTATTGTTGTTTTTGGCAAAAAAATAAGTGGATTTATGAGATTGTTAGTATTGAGAGTGTAGAAAAAGTTGTTGAGTGTATTGAAAGTGGTGAAAAAGTATTATAATTAATATTGAGAATTGTGAAAAAATGAAAGTAAGAGTAATTATAAGTGGTGAGTTATATTCTAAAAATAGGTAAAAAAAAATTTTTATAGACGTTCCAAAAAAGAAAGATAGAAAGCTCCTTCATGAACGGATGAATCAATTATTAGTTTTAAAAAAATAGTACTCCCTCCGTGGCTCCGTCCACCAATTAAAGGCCTATATGAAAAAACACGAGTTTTAAGAAAAAGTGTATTTTTATTAGTTGAGTGGAGAAAGGGTTCCACTTTTTTGTAAAGAATCTTTGACTTTTTTAATTAAATAATAAATAAAAACTTACCAAAAATAAGTAAGCCTTGTTTTTATGGACGGAATAAAAAAGACAAATAGACCTTGAATTGGTGGACCGAGGGAGTAAAACCTAAAACACCAGGTGGGCAAAGAAGCCTAGGTACAAAAACTTTTTGAATGATAAAAATATTTTAAGATAAGACAGCCAAAAACTTTATGATATTATTGCGATATAATAATGGAAAGATATGCACACAGCATGTGACATTCCCATAGGCTGACTCCATAAAGGCCAACTTGCAATCATGCATGCTTCACTATAAAGCAAACTTGTTCATTGCTTTTTCCCTTCCTCTTTTTAATATAATAACTCATAAATTAAAGTGGCCATTACATGGACCATGGTGCAAAATTCAGGATATATTCAATGAATCTTTTGGGGTGTATAATGATTTAATTATTAGTTTTATATAGCCTGTCAAATCTTCATATTGCAATAATATTATTGTCCAGTTTTATGTTATAAATATAAGTAAAGCTATGGGCCATTTTATAACCGATCATATTATAATCAATTTTTTAAAAATTTGATTCATATCAAATTATAGGTTCAAAAGAAAAAAGATTTAACTAGTTTTAATGTTTTGTACACATTGTAACTATTTTTTTTTTATATTAAACATGAAAAAAACAAACTACGTACAATGTATACAAAACACTAAAATTTGCTAAATCCTTTTTCTTTTGATAAAAAACATTAAATGAATCAATTTTTTTTTTCAATGTTGAGAACTTGAGATTAATTTATGGTTAGTCGTAATGTGATAAGATAGCACCACTCTCTATATATGTACAGCTTAATTTGTAATTGTGTTTTCATCTTCACTTAATTGTAATATATTAAAATTAAAAATAACATTATTGTATGATAATCAACTGAAAGTTTATTTGATAATGATAATGGAAAATCTATTGAATCCTTGTGGGTATTTTTTTGGAGAGAAAAAGACATTATTCTTGCAAACATCTGACATTTATATTACGCGTTAATCTCATCATAAAAATAAATCATTTTATTAATTTTTTTCATATAAGCGGAGCTCTACGGAATATATACGTATGTGGCAAAGCGCAACTCAGTACAATAAAACACTTATCGTTCAACTATTAAATTGAATATTTGAATCATCACCGAGAAAAATGAGGAATTATTATTGATGATTTAAGAAAAAAGTAAACTAAGTGAATTATGTATGAAACTCGACACTCGAATAGTTGGTCGGATATCCATGTATACTAATCGAGTAAAAAAGTAGTCTTTTCGTTTTTCCATTAAACACTTTCGAAACTTTAGGTTTACGACCACTAACTGTTATAGTATAGTTTAATTGTCGTTGGTTTAAAGGTATAAAGTGTGGCTTTACAGAAAAGGCAAGGCCAGTTATTTTTGTCCTAAAGAGAAAAAGAAAAGCAGAGAGTTTAATAATGGAGATCATCATTAATGATACATCGTTTTCAGTTTGTTGGCACTTGGCATGCTCAACAACACCTTTTTGTTGAGTGTGTTTTGTATAAAATTATAATCGTAATTTAATTTCTTAAATATTTTCCATCAAAACTTTACTTAGCAATAAAATTTTGTGTTTAATTAGTAAAATGTTATCGTTATAGAGGTAACTCATGTCGATGTAGTTGCAAAAATGAGTGCGAAATTAAAATATTTCAAAAGTTACATGAATGTTACAAATTTAATTAAACGACGGTAGTATTTCTTTATATGGGTTAATCTGTATATATTAAAAAGACAATTTGATTGAAAATCAATTTCAAAATTGAATGATATTTTTGTGATTATAATAAAATTGAATATTTTTTGTTTTTGTTTTTTTTATCTTCTTGTTTTTCTATTTTATTTTTTCTAAAATTGTGAAATTAAGCTAATTATAAATTTGATATGTATATCAAATTAAAGGTCATGACACGAGCTTTAATTTGATATACTTTTTTATGTTAATATCTTTATATATATAAAAAGCAAAGTAAATGTAATTTAATTCAATTGCAAGGATATAATTGGAATTGGAGTGAAAATTTTATAAAGCAAAAAAAACTGCCAATCATTTCCACAAACTACAAAATCGTGCATTATCTCTCTTTTTATTTTTTAATGAAGTTTCTTTGTGTTTTTAAGACAACTATTTTTTTAACGAATTCAATTACTATATATATATATATATATAAACAAACTCAACAATCTTAACTTTTTCTTTTTTTTATTTCTTTGTCTTTTTGATATATGATATTTTGATTATTATATTATACATTTAGATTTATTTAGAATATAAAATTTATTAATATAAAAAAATAATATTACTATCAAAAGACTTAAAATTGCAAATTACAGTTTATTTTATGAAAAAAATTACAAAGTGACCGCATTGTAAAAGATTTATATAAATATTCTTTAAAATAAGAATAATTTAAATATATATGGTTTTTTTATATTTTTAATTATTATTTTGAATCTATGAATATTACAAGTTAAAATTTAAATATATAATCCATGTCCCTCACACATGTGGTATCTAATATATATATATATATATATATATATATATATAAAGAAATGTGTGGAAATAAATTTAATTTTAAAGATAAAATTGAAATTCAAAACAAAAATACATGATCCCCTACCATATATACATATTTTCAAATGAGACACTTTTTCGTGGACGAAAAGAATATTATTTATGTCAAAAAGGAAACCATAAAATTATCAAAGTGAAATAACGATGATTGTGTGTTAATCATTTAAATAATTTTTTTTAAAAAAATATGATATCAATTGTTATTATTTCGTAATTTTGATTTTAATTTTCAATATTTATTTCATCATCAAAGGGGTGAAAATTGAATTCATGATTAAATATCTAACAATTATTGAATCAAAAGTTATAAGAGATAAATAAAAGCATACATGCTTGAATTTGTTCAAAATTATTGTTACTTTTTTTAATATGATAACTCTTTTTTTTTTTCTATTAATGTATATATATATTTTTTTGTATTTGTACAATTATCTTTTATAAGTTTTAAATTGAATTTGGATATTTTTATGTGTCTATTAATATTTTAAAAATAATGTGTTGAGATATGGTCTGTTAAGGATCAATATGCTTAATAACAACTATTTTTATCCCTTAAATTGTGAAGATCTTTGATGGAATTATAGCTTCACTGAATAAATTTTTGGTCCAAAGTTAGACTCTCATATATTGAATTTAATTAAGCATTTTCACAACAAATTCATAATTTACATAGCGAATTCATAGACAACTTATTTTATACGATAAAGCTGATTTAATTTGTATAATTATATAAACCCCCTATATAAGTGATATTATACCTATATATAGACACATGTTATATTTTTTATATGAATTACTTAGGTTATATTAAAATATTAGATACTTTTGCAAATAAAAATGTGGTATAAAATTTAAATTTTATTAGTTTATATTAATATTATAAAGCATAAATAAGCACAACTTACGTGATGAGGATGAAATTGGGAAATTAAATATATTAAGCAAAAATACGAAACGTGAAGATAAAGCCGCAAAACTGAGGCTAAAGGAGAATCAGAATAAAAGTGAGAAGTGAAAGATTTATATTATGACTACAGAAATGCAAATTTTAAACACATGTCAACCAACGATTTGCACTTCTCAAATATTATTATATGGGCCTTGAAACCAGACTAATGGGCGTCAGTATTGTATTTCAATAATAGACTATAAATAGACCCCCTAAAATTAAATGTAAACGAGTCTTTTCATAAAAAGAAATCAAATAAACAAATGCTATCTTCTTTTCCACAATTTTTGCACACTCAATTTCTTTGTTTTTAGCTTTTAGCTCGATTTTCTTAATCTTTTCATAAATTTGCCATTGAATCTAATATTCAACACAATATTACGATAGTCTAAAATTATATTCACCGCGCATAGCGCGGGAGGTACACTAGTTGAATTTAAAATGTAAAAGGTATATTTATTTAAAGCTTATACTGAATGTAACATAAATGTAACGGAAATGGTTAAAGAATTACTTAGCTGTAGTCAATGACGTATCCAGAGGGGAGTTGTGGGGGCATTGGGCCCCACTGAAAATTTCAAAAAATATTAGGGGTATTTTAGTAATTTCATATTTAATATTAAATAAATACATAAATGTATTATTTTAGTAATAATCCCAATTTCTCTCTACGCAATCGTATGAGAGATATGCTATTGAAAGATTGTTTGATATCTTACATCGAAAAGGATGTAATAATTTGTAAATATTATTAAGGGTTAATTGCTTGTAAATCCATAACGTTTACACGAAATTGGTTTTTGCACCTAATTTTATTTTTCTGCTTTTAAATACATAACCTTTCGTTTTTTTGTCTCAAATTTGTCCCGTGACCGATTTTTTCTTAAGCCGACGCCGAAAATGCCATTGTGGCAGTAGAAATTGATGAGGTGGCACCCGAAATTGACACCTAATCACAATTTTTACATGTGGCAAAAATTTTTTTTTAAAAAAAAGAAAAAAAAAATCCAAATCATCATCTTCCCCAACCTAATTCACCTCTTCCCCCTTCCCCCCCACCCGTCGGCGCCGCCTGCTGCCATCGGCCGCCCCCTCCCCCATCCCCAGACCCATCGGCCCTCCCCCAAATCCCGTCTGCCCCTCCCTCATCCCCAACCCGCCGCCTCCCATGCTGCCACCATCGCCACCACCGCCCTCTCACTACTCAACCTCTCATGTTTTCCTCGTCTGAGATGAACTTGTGATTCTCGCAATTTCCACTTCTAAATTCCTCTAACCTTATGATAACATAATGAATCTGTGCCCCAATTTTTTTCCGCAAGTTCAAATGGATTCACTCTTGCAAATGGCTTCTTCCTCCAGTAATTCACAAGCTTCACACACCAAAACCAAAACTAGACTTCGATTTCAAGGCATACACGCGACTGAGCTTGGATCTGGAGAGCTCGATATTTGGAGAGCTAGATCTCTAACCCGCGGTCACCACCCGCCGACGCTGGCCCCCAACCTCCACCACACGTCGTCACCACCCCACACCGTTCTCACCGCATTCACAAGCACTAGACGGCGGTGCACAAAGGGCAACAATGGAGGCTGAGAACTGCTGCTGTCGGCCGAAATTAAGCAGGAGAGAGGGAGGTGGATTTTGGTATCTAGGGCTTTCGAGAGAGAGAAATAGATGGGGTTGAGGGAGAGAACGATGGTGGCGGCACTGCTGTTGCGATGGGGGAGGGGACGGCCGGCGTGTGGTGGCGGCGGGCGGTGCCGACGGGTGGGGGGAAGGGGGGAGAGGTGAATTAGGTTGGGGAAGATGATGATTTGGAATTTTTTTTTCTTGTTTTTTAAATTTTTTTGCTACATGTAAAAATTATGTTTAGGTGTCAATTCCGGGTGCCACCTCATCAATTCCGGCTGCCAAAGTGGCATTTTCGGCGCCGACTTAAGAAAAAACTGGTCACCGGACAAATTTTAGACAAAAAACGAAAGGTTAGGTATTTAAAAGTAGAAAAATAAAATTAGGTGGAAAAACCAATTCCGTGTAAACGTTATGGATTTATAGGAAATTACCCCTATTATTAATGAAACGATTATGTAGCGATTTCAAAACATGAAAAATAGAAGGGAAATGTTATGATTGTATGTTTTTATTTTTATTTTTATAATATTATGATGCAACTAATGCAAGAGTGTGATTTTAGTGATTTTGCTATTTATTTGGAGTCTTTTTATATTCTTTTTATGAATTTATAATATTATGATTATTACTCTCTCCGTCCCAACTAAGTTGATAAACTTTTTTTCAACACGATAATAAAATGAATAAGTGATTAGATGTTTCTTTGCATATATTTATTCTATATAAGAAAATTAACCAATTTAATTAGGACGGTTCAAAAATGAATATTGATCAAATTAATTGGGACGAAAAAAGTATTTGGTCCCCCTTGATTGAAAAGTCTGGCTATGTCACTGGCTGCGGTTAATTATGGCGAATATGTTAGTTAGTAAGTTAAGAGCTTGTGTTGTATAAAAGCGTGAATCACACCTTAATGAAATTGAGTTTTTCTTCCTATTCATCTCTCTGAACATATGCTCTATTGCTTATACTTTAACATGGTATCGAGCCATCTCTTCAGCATGATGCTTCATGCTTAAACCCATCTATATCTTCTCCACTCTTACGCAAATCATTTTTTTTTTTGCGATTTGTGATTCTCCATAGCTTCTTCATCCGCGACACCAACTCTCTCGTCAATTCACCTAATCAACGTCAAACTCGACAGATCTAACTACAATTTCTGGAAAACGCAAGTTCATGTTGTTGCGTGCACCTATAGATTCAAACATGTTCTTCTTCGCGATTATGCGTCGATGCAATTCCTTGAATCAACATCTACTCGTTCAACTCCAAATTTGGCATATTTGGCCTGGCTCTGCCGCGACCAATTCATCTTCAGCTGAATACTTGCCTCACTATCGCCTTCAATGATTGACTATATAGGCAGATGCACAACTTTTGTGCACCTATGGAAAGCGTTTGAAACACTTTTCCAGTCTCAATCCAAACTTCTTGTAGTGCAACTTCTTCTTCAACTTCAAACGATGAAGAAATGAGTCTCATCCATTTGATGATTAGTTCGCTACTAGTTTCCGAAGCATACTTCATCAGCTACTCAAATGAATCTTTGCTTAAAGATAATTGAAGATATTCTTCCAGGTATATTTCAAGGAATCAATCTCTACTCAGTTTTTTTAGTGTTTGGTATTCTTTACTTGGCAAAAAGAACACTTAAACCTGAGGTGAGCTACATGAATAAAACTTGGATGAAGTTTCCTAGGAATAGCAAAACATATTTGGATAGGTTGAAAATGTTTCTTGATTTTGTTGTCTCCAAAGAAAATAATGATGTAAATGGAATGATATTGTGCCTCTGTAGACATGTAAAAATTAGATATGCTTGCATTGGGAGGATGTAAAAGTCCACTTACAATGTATGGGATTTATCGATGGCTAATGGCTATACTCAATGGATAGCTCATGGTGAAACCTCTAATTTTGAAACTCCTACTTCATCTCATAATGAGCCAAATGATGAGGACATTATAGAAGAAATGTTTCATGGTGCATTTGGAATACCTTATGATGATAATGAAATGTATGATAGTGAGGATAATGAACCCAAGGAGCCAACATTGTAGCTAAATATTTATACAAATTAGTTGATGATTCTCAATAAGAATTGTGGTCCGCGGTGTAAGAAGTTTTCAAAACTTTCATTTTTGGTAAGATTGTATCATATCAAGTGTTTGGAAAAGATTTCAAATAAGATATTTACTATGTTATTGGAGCTATGCATTCCCAAAAGGTGTGAAATTACCTAGACCTAGTTATGAAGCAAGAAAAGTCTTCAAAGAATTAGGTATTGGTTATAAGAAATATGATGCGTGTCTAAATGATTGCACACTTTTTTAGGGTAAAGATGAAAGTAGAGTACAATGCGAGACATGTAACTGTAACAGATGGGTAGTTTCTAATGGAGATCCTACTGGTGCAAAAAGAAAGGTCCCACATAAGGTATTATGGCACTTTCCTCTTATAGGAAGATTACAACGTTTATTCATGTCTTTAAAAAGTGCATCTTCCATGAGATGACATGTTGAAAATCGTGCTAAAAATGGTAATATGAGGCATCCAACAGATTCTACAACATGGCAATACTTTGATTTTAAAAATTCAGAATTTGCTAAAGATCCTAGAAATGTAAGGTTGGGTTTGGTGTCTGATGGTTCTAATCCTTTTAAGAATATTAATGTTTCACACAGTATGTGGCCTGTAATATTGATATCTTACAATTTGCCTAATTGAATGTGCATGAAGCAACCTTATTTTATGATGTTATTGCTTATACCTGGTCCATCCTACCAAGGGAATAATATTGATGTGTATTTACAACCATTAGTGGAAGAATTAAAATATTTATGGGAAGTAGGTGTTGAAGCTTATGATGCATCATGGAAATAAAATTTCAAAATGCGGGCATTGTTATTGTGGACTATTAGTGATTTTCCAGGTTATGCAAATTTGTCAGGCTGGAGTACAAAAGGAAAGCTTGCTCGTCTTGTTTGCAACAAAAATTTTGATTCACTTTGGTTTAAAAATAGTCGCCAATTTCTAGAAAATGATCACGTTTTTTGAAAGAATTTTAAGTCATTTGATGGGAATAAAGAGGCTAGAGATCCACCTTCTAGATTGATAGGTTCAAGTATTTTAGGTGACTTAGAAGGTTTTGAAATGAAGTTTGGTAAACTTGTACCAAATAATCCAACTCTACCTTATAGTTGGTAAAAGAAGAGTATTTTATTTGACCTTCCTTATTGGAAAGATAATTTGTTGCCTCATAATCTTGATGTCATGCACATAACAAAGAATGTTTATGAGAGTATTTTAGGGACATTATTAAATATAGATGGAAAAAGTAAAGACATTTTGAACTCATGGCTTGACCTTCAAGCAATGGGTATCAAACAAGAGCTTCATGCTATTGAACTTGAAGGTGTTGCAAAGAAATTTTACTTGTCCTATTTTTGCTTTGTATTGGACAAGAAGGAGGAAGCAAAATTCTTAAAGACTTTGAAAACATTAAAAGTTTCAGATATTTTATTTTTTTAGGGTGAAACAAAGGATTATATTAAATCACGAAAAGCAATATCCGAAAGCCAAGACAGGAAGTCCGACTTTCAGATCATTACATCAGGAGACCTTGCGGCAAAACGCGCAAGACTATGAGCGGCACCATTGGCCTATCGTCGAACATGGCGAAAATCAAGAACACAAACCTCTTTAACATGTTGGAACGCATCGTAAAGATCATCACAGAGCGAGTCAAGCCCTCGAGTCTTCTAAAAAATGACATGGATGACGAGGATCGAATCCGAGTAAGCAAGCAGAGGAGTATAATCTTGCTCCATGTAAAAGTCAATGCCAAGGAGGAGCGCATGAAGTTCACCTATAAGTGTAGTTTTCGTTCGGCCCACTCTCCGAGCCACCACGGCTTTAATCGTGCCCAGATATTCTCGAATAATGAAGCCCACACCCATTGCTCCGCCTCCCTTATGGATAGACACGTCGACGTCAAGACGGAAAAGCCCTTGGCGCGGCGGGATCCACGTGTTATCCCTCTCATTTGGCAAAAAATGCCAGCTGACCTCCACCTGTGTGCGGGCCTCTTGGAAACTTTTGAGGAACAACTCACTTCCGTCAGTAAGATTAGGGGTGTCACCCATATCTCTCTTTCCATGTTTAACGTCGCAAAGGTATCTCCAAGCCCACTAGAGACAGACACCAAAAAGCTCAAAACTTTCTCTCCCATACTCATGAAAAATTAATCTACATAGATCTTCTAAGGTCAGCTGCCGATTCACACGAAGGATGGGCTACGACACAGAGGATTTCCACGCAGGTCGGATATTATCACAAAAGAGGAGGCGGTGCTCTGAAGTGCCCCATTCACGATGACACTAAGAGCAAGTCCCCCGAGTAGGGATATGGTGGCTGCAGAGGTTCCAGTCAGCTGCGAGGAAGTACTGAGTGCCTTAGTCAAAGAAAATTTATCTTAGGCGGCACATTAGAACACCAAACTGAGCTCCACCAAATCTTCGCATCACCAGACGTCGAGTGTGGATTGGGAGAGTAGAAACCCATGGCGCTAAGATATCTAGTTTTAACCGTGTATCTACCCTTTTCATCGTGGATCCAGTATCGAGAATCATCTCCTTGCCCGTGCGAAGTATCAATCGTCAAAATAGCCTGCCATTCGTGAGGAAGGAAAGAGCTTTTAAGCTTATGGATGTTCCAAGAGCCATCAGGAAGAAGAAGTTTCGCCACCCTACAGGTTAAGTCTATAACACCAATCCTCGCCGCCATTCCACTACCCGGTCCCGGAACCCACGCATCTTCAAAGGCTTTAATAGATAAGCCATTCCCAATCTTCCACCTAAGACCCGTCTGTAACAGCTCTCGACCCCAAAAAATTGAGCGCCGGGAGTAGGAGGCATTCGAGGAAATCTTAGCTACCATGATATCAACATTTCGGTAATACCGACCGTTAAGAACACGAGCCACAAGAGAATCCAGGAACTTTATGAGACGCCAAATCTATTTAGTAAGTAGCGCCTGATTAAATTTCTCCAAATTCCTAAAGCCCATTCCCCCCCTAGATTTTTGTTTGCAGAGAGTACGCCACTTAACCCAATGCATCTTTTTGCCTTGCTCATCCTCGCCCCACCAGAAGTTAGCACACACCTTCTCAATGTTGTGGCAGATTGCCCCTTGGGACTCTAAAACAACTCATGGTGTAGGTTGGCATAGCCTGGACAATAGACTTTATAAGAACTTCATTTCATCCTATAGAGAAGTGTCAATTTTTCCAAGCTCCGAACTTTTTACAAACCCGGTCCTGAAGATAATCAAATTGCAGCATCTTTTGTTTCATGATGCACGTCGGCAGACCGAGGTAGACCGCATGCCCATGGGTCTCACTAATCCCCAGAATGGAAACCACATCATCAATATCTCTGCGAGTGGTGCATGGGCTAAAGGAGACAGCTGACTTTTCCATGCCCACTGACTGGCTGGAGGCAGCAGAGTATAACTTTATAGCTTCATGCATGGCGCAGGCACCTTTCGCCTCAGCTCTAAAAAAGATAAGGTTGTCATCCGCGAAGAAAAGGTGAGAAATCTTGGGACACTCCCTCGCAACTTGAATACCCTGGAGTTTCATAGATCTTTCAAAGCCAGATTAGATGGAAGACAGTCCCTGCGCGCATATCACAAACAAAAAGGGTGAAATGGGGCATCCCTATCGAATGCCTCTAGAGGAAAAAAGCAGAACCAAACATTTTGCTGTTGATAATAAAGAAAAACTCGACTGTAGTGACACAGTCCATAATCACCTCCACAAGCGAATCCGGAAAGGCCATAACATTCAACATAGCTCTGATGAAACTCCACTCAACACGATCATAAGCTTTGCTCATGTCAAGCTTAGCCCTGTTTGCCATTTTTTTTATTCCTCAGCCAGTGCATACATTCGTACCCAACAAGAATGTTATCATAAATCATACGCCCCGGAACAAAAGCGCTCTGGCTGTCATCAATCACATTACCCAGAAGTTAACGTAGGTGATTCGCCACGGCTTTACTAACAACTTTATAGATGGTATTGCAAAGGCTGATGGGCCTGAAGTCACTAACTTTCTCCGGAGATTTCTTCTTGGGAATCAAGACAATAAGTGTCTTATTCCAATCTGTTATGCTATGACCTTCATTGGTATAAGAAGAGCTTCCCGAGTAAATGTCACCCCAATCTCACTCCAATACTTTTGAAAGAAAATGAGGAGAAAACCATCTGGGGCGGGGGCTTTATGTGGGTTCATTTGAAAGATAGCGCGACACACGTCTTCTTTAGTGAAAGGGGCAGCCAAGATGTCAATGGCGTGGGCATCGAATCTCCCGTGAACGAATTCAGTGACTTGGCCAATAGCATGTCGAGATGGAGAATTTGATCGAAAAAGCTCTTAAATGTAGAGTTGGACAATGTGTGCAATCTCTTTCTCTTTTTTTTTTAAAACACCAGTCGAGCCCATGAGTTTTTTGATATGATTTTTCCTCTTTCTCTCGGATGCGAAGGTTTGGAAATATTTAGTATTACAGTTGCCCAAACTAAGCCAATTGGCTTGGGAGCGCTGCTTCTAATGTATCTCTTCAGCCTCGGTGAGTCGCTCAATCTTCTCACTTAGCTCTTTAAGCTCAGCCGAGATGTCTTCGTTGCAGCAGCGGTTCAGAAGCAACACTCTCTTCTTGCATAGTTCCTCCAAAGACTTAGAAGGGTTCATAAAAACTGACTCGACCCATTCATAAAGGTATCTCTCGCAATGTTCCAAGCGGGTATGAATAGAAAGACCACCCCCTGATCTCCAAGTCATCAACATATCGGCTGTGAAGGAATCCTCCAGCATCCATTTCTGTTCTAAGTAGAAACATTTGTAGCCCCCGAAGGCAGGCCCCGCTGGCCCCCATCAGACTCTTCAATCCGGAGAAGCACCGCCCTGTGATCAGAACCATAAGTATCAACAATCTTAGCCTTACAGTCGCCAAGAGCTGTCATGGCCTGCTCATTGAGGAAGAAACGATCCAGCAGCTCGTGAATGGCTGCATTTTCCTAGCGCTGGTTATACCAAGAAAATTTAGCGTCAGCTTTAATGAGCCGAGTCCACAAAAATTAATAGCTAAACAAAAGTTATCCATTTGCGACCAAACACGCTTAGGACCACTTTTTTTCTCATTTTGGCAGAGTATCTCGTTGAAGTCGCCCCCAACAATCCAAGGCAATTGGTAATTACCCATATCCATAAGACGAGGGAGAAGGTCCCAAAAGTGGTGGCGCTTAGTTGAATCGGGATTCCCATGAAAACCAGTAAATCTCCATTGTAAATCATGAGGGAAAATAATACAATCAATATGGCCCACAAAGTAACCTTTAATGGCAATAGTAATCGAATTTTTCCAAAAAACATAAGACCCCCCGCTAGCACTAGAGGGGTTAACAACAAAATGACCAGTAAAATCCAGCAAATTCCTCCATCTATCGCACTTATTACAACCAACTTTCATTTTAGAAATAAACAAAATATCCGGGGCAAGGCCGGCAACCAACCAACGTAAGTTCTGGAATGCTCTCGGTTTGCCCAATCCTCGAGCATTCCAAATGACGCAAATCATGGCTCTTGGCGGGGCTGCTCGACAGCCACCTCCGTGTTTAAGCGAGGTAACTTGGGAATGAGAGCCTCAAAGCCCACTTCTTCTAGCTAGAAGGCTCACACTTCTCTTTTTGTTGGCGTTAGAGTTCACATTTTCCTTCATATTGCTTTCTTCAGCGAGATTGTGTGCCTTCCCTGTGCAATCAAAAACAATCTCCTTTTCACCTTCAAATCTGCCATTCATGTCCCTTCCGCCCCGACCTCTTCTGCCACCATGCCTCCCTCTCTCTAGCGGCTCATTTCTAGCTCGCCGCTTCCAGCTAGACACTTTATCCATCCCTATTTTGGCAGGCTTTGGTACGACTCCCTCCTTCATTTTTCTATTGTCTGTGTGTGTGCTCTCATCCATAATTTAGACCTCGATGGGGGCAGTAGATGAATTCTCGAAAGATTCTTTTTGCAAAGATGGGATCTGTTGGGGTTCACTGCTTTTGCCTGCCGGATCGCCGATCAGTTTCTTGGTCTAGGCTCCATAACCCAGAGGGAGGTGCTTAGGGGCAGAAACATCAGTCGTGTTGCGGGCGGATTCAGTAGAAGAGAAGTGATCCTTAGAGGGTTTGGTTCCCATCAACTGTCGTCGACGCACTTCGGTTGGGCATGAGGCATTCAACCACACTCCATACTTCAGTTGGTCCTCCTTGACCACACTCGAGTCAGAGCAGAAACGTGTCACATGGCCTATGCATCCACATTTAAAACAAAAATTTGACAGTTTCTCGTATAGTAATAAGATAATTACTCATTTCATTTCACCATCAGGAAGGATTCACACACATATTTTAAGTGAGTTATATAAGGGCCAACGAACCCTAACTCTCGCGAAACGCCCCATACACAATCCTCCAACTCCTATATCGATTTCCGCCACTTCCCCCCACTTGTTCTCCAATTTTCCTAACCACATTCGGGTGCATACAAGCCACCTGTCGATTATGGAACTGGATCCAACCTGTAAAGTCCACGAATCGCACTTCTGAGGGGCTTTGGAATCCCTCGAGTTCAGTAAAAAGTAGGAGGTCCTGGAAAAAGTGCCTAGGGCCCCCATTGAGGGCGTGAGTTCTATCAGAGAGGAGCTTGAAGTTCGCGATAAATAAGTTCGCACCAACGATCTCAATATCAATACTCTGTTGGGTTTGTAAAATACTCGGGAGAAGCGAGAGCAGTAACTCGCGATTCACTTGTTTCGGAGCGAAAACCTTTCCCACAAGGCAGAATTTAGAGTTGGCGCGAAGGTTTTCTGTCAGAGATGGGTTGAGGGCCACCGTTGCCTCATCTGCCTTCTCCGAAAGATTAAGTTTGTCCACTAATCGTTGAATATCTTCTGGATCCATGTTGCTCACGATTAGAACCAAGTTATCCCTAGCGAAGAGGGAAAGAAATCACCAGAGAAAACGATGAAGCGGCTGTTCGCACAGGAGCCCTAGGAGAAAACCCAAGAGCGGCTGACGAAAATGATTAAAAGTTCTTGATAGTTAAGCAACCAATATTTCAAGGTGTGTGAAGTTAAAGCCACCCAAACTTTTTAGTGTTAAATTTCATGACTATCATATTCTGATGCATCAACTTTTACCTTTATCTTTGAGAAAAATTCTTTCAAAGTCGGTACGTGTTCCTTTAAATAACTTGAGGAGATATTATAAAGAATTGTGCTCTAAAGTTTTAAAGCCTCAAGATTTATTTCGCATGGAAAGAAATATTGCTTTAATCTTATGTCAAATGGAAAAGGTGTATCCACCATCTTTCTTTGACATTATAGTGCACCTTATTGTGCCTTTAGCTAATGAAGCAAGATTAGATGATACTGCTCATTATCGTTGGATGTTTCCTATTGAAAGGTACCAAATGTGAAACTTTTTATTATCTAATTGTTTCTCTAATATAGAAAACTATGTTTACATAAGAGCTTCATTCTCATATATTCAATATTTTAGGTATTTGTGCACATTGAAATCTTATGTACGAAATAGAAGCCGACCAGAAGGATCCATTGCCGAAGAGTGTTTGGCTTTTTGGAAATGAGATTTAATCATATGAGCAGAATTGATGATGGTATTCATGTAGAAACATCGAAGTTAGATGTATTTTCAAATCGAGATCGTCATTTAGGGAAATGACATGTTGTATTATTAGTTGATGACATACTACGAAAAGCTCATCAATATATATGTGCTTTTCAATTGTTATCCAGTAAAGCAATTCATTGAGTAAGTAGTAATATTTAATCCTTATAATAGATGTAATATTAATGAATTTTAATCATTCATATTCAAGGAACACTATGAGGTGGTGAATAAAGAACATCCTCGTTTTACAAAGCATGAAATTGAACGAATCCATGTTGACCAGTTTGAGTCATGAAATAATGATCATATATTCATATATACACATGAAATAACGATCATATATACACATGAAATAACGAGGTTAAGGTTTACCAATATGTAATTAAAATTAAGTTTAACCATTAATTAAGATTTATAATCACTTTTTTGAATTAAGTAAATTAAAAATAATAATAAAAGAAGAGGTTATACAATATTACGGACCAAAAAATATAATTTGCTATATTTTATAACAAATTTAAGAGAGATTGAAAAATGGCTGTGTGTATAAATTTGAGAGAGGGATGGTGTAAGCAATTTATATAATGAGGCAATATGGTAAGGTAAAGTCAATAATTCCATTCATTTCCAACAAAGTAAACAAGTGTATATGATAAGTGTAGTATAATTTATCCACTCATTTCCAACAAAGTAAACACATGATAAAAAGGGAGGAAAAAAAGGGATTATGGCAAAAAAATACACGAACTTTAAAAAAGTTGTAATTTTCACCTGAACTTTCAATTAAGCCAAAAAATACATGAATTTATATTTTTATTGCAATTTTCACCTGAGTTTGACTTTCGACGAAAATTAGAGCTTAGTTGGCAGTCGGAAGTTCACCTGATGTTGGTCTAACTTCTGATAATGAGGAGTATTTAGAGCTCGTAGGTCTAACAAGGCAAAAATTAATACATTTGGCTTAAATTCGACTGTCAATTAAGCTTTTAATTTCAATGAAAGTCAAACTTAGGTAACAATTGCAACAAAAATATAAATTCATGTATTTTGTGGCTTAATTGAAAGTTTAGGTGAAAGTTGCAACTTTTTTAAAGTTCGTGTATTTTTTTGCCATAACCCTGAAAAAAAATATTTTCTCATCTTTTTTTATCCATCCCTTTTCAATAAAAAAATTTATAACCAAAACAAACGCACCCTAAGTATAAAAACTCTAACTAGAGCCCAATACTTCATTATCAAGGCGAGATCAGCCCTAAACATAAAGATATATAGGGAGGGTCTTTAGGAGACTTAGGGCACGTTTGATAGTATTGTGTAGAAATGAAGATATTAGTAGATAGAGATAATTTAATCTCTATTTGATAAGTTTAATTATTTTATCCTTTGTTTGATAGTACAAGTTAAGTAATATAGGTATAACTTAATTTGGGTGTTTGATGTATAGCAATATAATTTTTCATGCGTAGAAAAGAGTAGGTATAACACTTGAAATTACCATATTAGCCTCTACTATTTAAAAGAATGAATGCAATGTCCTTCACATATTTGGGGAGAGAGCAGCCAAAAATGCCGCCAATTTGTTGAAATCAGGGCGGCAAATATCGAATGCGCCCTACAAATTCAGCACGCGGGAGTGTTTTCCACCACGATTCATTTTCTCTCATCCTTTTTGGCATCTACATTATCATCCCTGTGTAATCGTCTGAAGTTTTGTCGCTAAATCATTGCGTGCCCGAACCCTTCACCAGAACATAACTTCAAACACCATGAGCACCTCCCAGCAAGGTGAATTCTCTTGTTATTGTTAATTGATTTTCGCTTTCCAACAATAATTTTCTTTGCTCGTCCATTGATTCTTCGCTCAATTAACTCACTACTACAATTTAAGGCCATTGACTTCGATTTCATGTTTGTTGTTTAGATATGTCTTTAGATTTTAATATTCATGAATCATATATGACCGTAATATGTTGTGGTTACTTCGAATCAAATGTTCTTAATAATCGTGGCTTATTGAATCAAAATTCCAGTCTGTTTAAGCGAGTTACGAAATTTGTGAGAAGGTAGCAGGAGATGCTGATGTGAGCCATGAATTCTATTTATTATTTTGATGCTACATTGATGGTTAGGTAATTAATCTGTGTTTTTTTATGAACAATCAGACACTGCAAGCAACGAAATGGCACAGGGCAAGGGCAACAAATCCGATAAGACTCGACGTAGTTGGTCGATGCGAGAAGAGGAGGTGCTACTTGGGGCAATGAAGGAGCTTGTGGTGCAGGGTTGGAAGTCGGATAACGGCTTCAGAGTTGGGTATCTAGGAAAGTTGGAAGAGTCGGTAAAGCATGTGTTACCAGGGACGGATCTCAAAGGTATACCGCACATCCATTCGAGAATTTCAACGTGGAAAAAGAACTATAATTCTCTGGTACTTATTTTGGGGAAGACTGGTGTGGGTTTCAATGTCGACGGTAGGCACATGATAGACTGTGATGCAGAGCTTTGGGCTGAGATCCTAAAGGTAGTTCAACTTTGCGCAGATTTTTTTTAGTTACCTTGACGGTGTATTTGGTTTTTCTAATTAATTTGTATGGTGATTCACTTACCGTGTCCATGTGTGTAGGTTGACCCCAACGCACGCAAGATGAATACTAAGAGTTGGCCCCATTTGGAAGCATGGAAGGAGATATTCGGAAAGGATCGTGCTACTGGTTTGGCAGCGGAAGATGCCGCGGATGCAGTTAACGAAATGCAGCACGGGGATGAAGTTGACAATGATGGAATGCAGGGCGATTACCATGCACAATTTGATACAGATGCATATAATGAGGAAGCAGATGACAGTGTGTGCCAACCTACCAAAGTAGGATGTGCTCCAAGAGCTTCTAGCAAGAAACGTAAGGCTGACCACGCGTACGATGTTCTTTGCCAAGTCATAGAATCAATGAGCAAGACTGCCAATGAAAAGATGGACACGATGGCATCGCGAGTTGGGTATGAGCAGGACTTAAGTGCTGCTAGGAAAGAAATCTTCACTCAATTGAGCAACATGCCCACTTTAACCATGGATGACAGATTTGAGGCATACGAAATCCTGGCAGGTGACAAGCAGGCACTTGAATTGTTTATGGCACTTCCTCATGATGCAAAGCCACCATATGTCGTGCGTATACTCATGAAGAAGCAACTCTAGGTTAGATATATATGCATGTGCTATTTTGGTCTTATTCTGTGAATCTTATGGATGCTTTATTTTGTATTAAATGATGGTTTCTGTAAATAGTATACGGAGGAGCAAATGGTTGATATTAATGTATGCTTCTCTGTTAATTCTTTTTTGTATAGATATTGAAAACGAATTAGTAGATGCCTATATATAAATATGTTTTGCAATCTGTGTTGGGTTTTATATGTGTATGGATTTCCCAATGTTTGAAACTCCATTTCATATGTTCTCTGTGTACCCAAAATTGGTTGAAAACTAAAGTGATTTGTTGGCGATTTCCTGATCTCCTTGAGTACATGGATTTGGTTTTGTCTAATTTATTCATCACAGCATCATTCTGTCAATATTAATGCACCAAAATTCGCATTTCATAATAATTGAACTCCATCTTAACTATTATAATGAAGCACTTGCTGGTACAAAACGAAAAAAGATGAGATAGTTCAAGCAAGTTGTTACAGGAGATGTGCCTAATGGTTGAAAACTATTTCATGCTTGCAAAATATTTAGATATAATAAAACATCATGAGATATGGTCAACACAACCTTCCTTACAAGAGTTGGATTTTGGCTTCATGGGAAATGCATTTTGGCTGCCGATGGCCTGCCACTCGACTCCCCGGTGTCATCGAAAACAAGATTTCGGGCTGTTGGGGGTTTCACCACAGGATATTTCACCTCTTCCTCGGAGATGGAAATGTTTTTGTTAGTTGTCGATTCCGCAAACCCATCGGTGGAGTCTCCTATTATGATCTCAGTGGGGGATGCTTCCTTCTTCGTGGTGTCGTACCCGAAAAGTAGGCAGAGCTTGGACCACAGAGGATCTCCATTCTCGTAGTAGGCTCTAGCAAAGTCATCATCCTTGAGTTGGGGATGAATGATGGAAAAAAAAGGTGCAATAAACTTTTCAGCCCATATAAGCTATGAATCTAGGAATCCACAGACATATTTTATGAGGTTGTATTATGTAGAATATGAGCCCATATTACATACCTAAAAGATTATCTTCCAAACCTTGTCATCGGCAGTAACTCGATTATTAAGCTTATCCCACTTCGTCTCTACCCGAAATGCAAGCTTCTTGAAGCAATTGTAGCGCTTCTTCAGGAAATTGACGCGATCAAGTACGTCGTTGTAGGTGACGTTGGCTCCGATTTCTTTGTTCAATGCCTCCATTGCACATATGTAAGCATGCGGCGAATTGGCGGGATGCACTGGCTTACATTCCTCCTCACACTCAACCATTCGCCTGATCAAGTACGAATCGAGAGCAATGTTCCATATCCCATTATAAAGAAACCACTCCTGTGAAGGTTCTCCGAATGATTTCATTTTTTGCCTTTTTTGTGACGGAAGTGGCAAGAGATTATGGAATTTGTGCTCTTCACTTGAAGGGGGAGATTAGCATATATAATGATATTATCTCTGACCGAAAATATATAAAAATTGAAGATTGCGGTACAAAAATTAAGAATGGGCAGTTGGGGGTTGAAAAAAAAAATAATGTTTTTTGACATAGTTCTTTCAAGTGAAAGACTCCTGGCGCAGCCATTTTGAGCCTTAAAATGGGTTCATGCGCCTTGATCTATTTATGGCTACCTGCAAAATAAAATCATTTCAAGTAATGAATATGTGCCAACTACTAGAAGGTCAAATCGTGAGAAGCACAATTTATAGGAAGGGAAATATGTTAATTTATTGGCAGAAAATAAAATTTAAAAATAACAGTGGGAAAAAATTCATTGAAATGGCATTCATATGGTACACTATAATTAATTTCATATGAAGGTCAAGTAAATATAATTGCATGCAAATAATAAGATCACAATTGCATGAATCCATAGAAAATACTGAAAAAAAATTGGCTGCAAGAATTGAAAAGCCACTCAAGTCTTTCCACCTTCCCGGAGATGATGGTGGATATACATCAAATCAATGTAGGCTAATCACATTTATGGATATAAAACACCCCAACACCCCCTTTTATGCATTTACCCTTCCCCAATTTCTCTCGCACAACCAAACTTTCCAACCACAAATAGATTCCCTAGGTGAGATCGACGCTCAATCTCTGTATATCTATGATGACCAGTGGACTGCCAAGCGTGACAATTTCTTGCTGGAGGCGTTGATCGCGAATAAGGATGAATGCAGCCCTCTCCCGCCGCACAAATCTGTGCACAAAAAGCTCTGCACACTCGACGCTTTCAACCGCATCTTCAACACTACCTTTGGGCTCATCGATCTTGAAGATCGACTCGCGTTCCTAGAAGGTCGCCACAGGACCTTCAGGCGCATGACCAATGTGAAGGGTGCATACTGGGATGTCGAAAGGAACGTGGTTGTTGCAGCAGACGTGGTTTGGAAGAAAATAATCAAGGTAAGCAAATATTATACAAGATTTGGATCATGGATTAAGTTGATATTTGTACATTTGCTGATTTTGTTTCATATTTGTAGGATGATGAGTTCGCCGAAGCCTTTTTCTGGAAAGGAGAACCCGAGTGGCACAATCTGAGCCTCCTCTTCGATGCACAGAGTGTAAAATCGGAGTCATCGCGTAGCCGCAATGTAATCATCATCAGTGATGATTCGTCTGCGAAGCCTATAAAGAACAGGATGCAGCCATCCGAAGCAGAGGTGACATCCCCCCCTTCGTCGCTCCCCCGCTTAGCGGGCCGCATACCCTAGCACGACGACAGTTTGGTGATGGGAAAACCGGTGGAGCTAGTAACTGGCCATCAATCGAGCGACGACTGCAATTCCCGGTGCCAAATGTTGTTGATCGTGAGCCGATGGATATCGATGACGATGATAGCGATGACTCCGGTGATGTCACATCCCCTGCCGTTTGTGAGGCTTCCTGTGCTTCGTCGTAGGCTCCTTGGCCTTAAAGCTTGGTGAATGTTTGCTTAGGTTGTTGCTTCTTTTGCTGTTTATATGACTATTTCCCTTATGACTCAATGTTTTCTGTTTTAGATATTCCCCCCTGTCTCTGAAAATCTAGGTGAATCCGTGGGGGATATGTAATTAAATTTTGGAATGTCTGCAATCTATATAATTGCAGATATCTATGAAATCTATCATATCTATGAAATATATGAAATCTACTATATCTATGAAATCTATATAATTGCATATATCTATGAAAACTATTATATGAAATCTATGAATTCTATGTGATTGTGATCTATGAAATCTACATGGATTTGAGATAGAAAACATGATACTATGAAATTTTTTTGTTGGTTGAAATTCTATGAGATCTATTTTTTAATTCTATGAAATATATGAGATCTATGAGATATATTTTTTGTTGAAAACTATTATATGAAATTCTATGAGATCTGAGTTTTTTGTTGGTTGAAAACTATTGTTTGTTGGTTGAAAACTATTATATGAAATTCTATGAGATCTGAGTTTTTTGTTGGTTGAAAACTATTGTTTGTTGGTTGAAAACTATTATATGAAATTCTATGAGATCTATTTTTTGTTGGTTGAAATTCTATGAAATCTATGAGATCTATTTTTTAATTCTATATATGAGATCTATAAATTCTATATATATGAAATCTATTTTTTTAATTATATGAAAAAGATACAATTATATATATGTCTATAGCATAAAAGGATACAATTATATATGAGAAAATCGAAAAACATAAGAAAAGAAAAGTAAAGAATATGAAAAGAAAAACTTAAATGAAATAAATAAAAAAAATATATAACGAAAATAAAATAGAATCAATCGAATGAAATAAGATCATTTAAGAAAAATAAGTAGAGAGATGAGATAGAAAACAAATGTAAACATATCTTATTATGGCGAAAAAAATAGTCGTTGAACTCCTCTTTTATATAATATATAGACAACCATTTTATATAATAATTTTTCACAAAAGAGGATTTAAAATCTAACAACATGATTAATAATCCATAAATGCAAAATCCTAAACAAGAGTGTCCAACATAATGGGAGCAACCTATCTACTACACACAATTTTCCACAAATGTTCTTAATCCAAATTCATAACAGCCTAACTTATATCAACAACTTCCCAATTAGAGCCCCACAAACGAGCGTGAGAATCAACACATAGAAAAGAGGAACTTGGACATCATCCCTGGGGCCAACTCTAACGTGAGTGTTGGATCTCGGCTGCGGAGAATCTACAACTCCGGGGCTGGACGCGTGCTCCTCGTCCAGTGGTTGGTAAGTACTTGCTGAACAACAGCTTGTAATCGGGACTGTTCCTGGGAAACCACAATGGTATTCGTCGTACCAAAAAAAGCCTCCTACGTGACCCTTCCTTGTAGGGCATTTATAGTACCACCTTCCTGGGTTTTGAGTCTTCGGGCCGGCACACATTAGCAACATCCGTCCGCGCCTACAACTATAGTCCGGCGCAGGATGCCTGTCCATATATCTGAAACCAAAACAATTTTGATGCCCATCAGTATAATATTAAAGCACAATGACACGATGAAGCATATTCTACCGTAAAGCATACACAACAAACTATTCATATCCCCTGTTGAAGTTCTTTCTATATTACTGACAAGCACCAACAGACAAGCACCAATGATATCTAACAAGCAGCTCATTATCCAAGCATATAAACAGAAAACCCATTATATTGAAAGCCTCACATATCCAGCAATCAGCATACACAACTTCTAATAAGGTCAATAGCAAATGTGTACAACCCAAACAACAAGGCAAGGTTCAGTCTAAAATATGCATGGAGGAAGCAGTTCAAATGTTGTTCGCATAATTGTTCCACATGGATTGTGAAATTGCATCTCGCTCTGCATTCCAGGCCGGAGAGGACTCGATTACATCGATGAAATTGCCCTCAATCTCAGCATCATTCTGCTAATTTGTGGCTGCGTTGTCAAACTCGTGTTCAATTGGGTCGTCGGGCATTTTCGCACGGATGAAATTATTAAGAATGAAACAAGCCATGATAAGCCGTACCTGAGTCTTCACGGGATAAAAGGTTGCACTTCTCAATATCCCCCAACGCATTTTCATGATTCCAAAGGCACGTTCAATGACGTTTCGTGCCTTCGAATGCCGTAGGTTGAATAACTCCATTGCATTCTGCGGTCGGGCTGTGTTCGGTCCCCATTCTTTAAGATGGTATCGTACACCCTTGTACAGAGTTAAAAACCCATCGCTGTTGGCGTACCCATTGTCTGCTAGATAATAGTTTCCTGTTTCATTACCAATTCATGCTCTGTCAGAATCAGCTGCAATTAATTTCCAAAGTACATAGAAGTTGTGTGATAACAAAGAGTAATACCTTTAGGCACTCTCAGCCCATTAACTCGTACGAGGGCATCGCGCAATATTCTCGAATCAGCTGCCGAACCCTCCCAACCAGGCAAAGCGTAGACGAACTTCATATTACGATCACAAACAGCGAGTGTGTTAGTAGAAATCTGCCCTTTCCGTGTCCGGTACCTAGGCTTGTCAGCATTGCTCACCATGACGTTTATATACGAGCCATCAAGAGCACCCAAACAGCCCTACGTAGTAGAATTAACATAACTCTCAAGGCATTTGAAACTTAAGATGAGTAGGCAGAATAATTGAACCTAAAATATGAAGAAAAGTATGAAAATGAGTTACCTTGAACCATCGCCATCTGCTATCCGCACAATCGTCTGGAACGGGAACGGGTTTGATGAATAAAACTTCGTGCAATTTGATAACTGCTTTCAGCACGAGATGCACGAATCTTGACACAGTTTGACCAGACCGGATGAAATCGAACCTAACAACCCTATTTTTTTGTGGTGTGCTAGAATGGATAAAAACATTGCCACTTGCTCTTCGACCTTAATGTACCTTCCATCCGTTAACCCCCCTAACTCACGTAGCAAAGTACATAGACGACCGAATGTGTTGCGGTCCATACGTAAGTTCGACAGACAATCGACATCACTAACACCCACAAGCCTATTCATATGCATGGTTTGAGCAGGAATACGTTCAATAATACCAAAAGCAGGCAGGTCGGAACCCCTCTTTCGTTTGCGTGACGCTATCCTAACCATAATGTGGTAAGCTACCAATAATAAAACCAACTTTTGTCAGAGAAGTTGCTCTTCCATCAACAAGTATATACACAGGGTTTCAACGTCGTCTGTCGGTATTATGATTCACTACAAACAAACGCAGAACACGAGTCTGCAAACGAATGACAACTTTTACCCCAAAGCAATACAGACGAATAACGTGTAATTCAAACTGAAGACAGTTCATATACTCTGCATGTGCCATGAACTCCGCATTCAAAAACTACCAACAAATTTCTCATAATTGGGTAATTTCCCAAATGGCAAACTTCAGGAGCATACAAATTCAAATCACACATAGTTCTTCAATCACCAAAAAAACTGACACGATATTTGTTAATACTCAAAGACACACTTGGAAATAACAGCAATTCATTGTTAACAATATTCTGCCGATCACAATTGCATACCACATTCATATATAAAATTATCGCAGCCAGACACCTCATAGACTAACGACATAAGAATCATATAAGAAATAGTCACAGCAATTCACGACAGGAGCATGAGCAGTTTTTCTATTCACGATGGGTATGAAATAGGTGTAAGTACCTTGATCTGTTTTGGTGGAGATGAAACCCTCGCCCAACGAAAACAACCTGCACAAGCACAAGACCACCAATCCAGGTCCAGGACACACCTAAGTTCAAAAGGTTTTAAAAATCCACAAATTAGAAATAGTCACCACAATTCAGTTTGTTGCCCATATCAAAAAGTCAAACTGAAGAAGAAGAAGAAGAAGAAGAGTGAAAGATTAAAATGCTAGAAGAGCTGTCAAATATTAAGCTACAACAAAATGTGGTAGATTATTCTACGAATCTCATTTTGCCATTCATATTTCTAGCTGCAAGCTAGGCTTAGGAATCTGCTGGACCAATTGATTTCTTACAAACACAGAACACAAATTTGCAGCAGACGTCCAAGAAAAAAAAAAGAAAAAAAAAACAAAAGGGAATGGTCTAACAAATAACACCTAAAGCTCAACCTCTTCGAAATTTGATTTCACCCAGCATTTGTTTTTGTGGTATTTAACAGAGGGACCAATCAAAAAAAATACTGGAACTAAATTCCCCAAATCTGATTTCAAAATTTTCAAATATCGAAATACATCACTTGCGACGCACTCGACGTTTTTCTCCCGGCGAATTCTTGAAGAACTGTTGCCCACTATGACACAGAAATGGCGCAGTAAGGCGACAATTCACGAAGCCTTCGATTTTGAAGTGAATTGAAGGGTAAAATTGTAACGGGAAAATTACTGTTGAAGAAGGAAAATTTGATCTGGGGGGTGCGGTGGATGAATTAAGTCAGCGAAATAGTGAAATTGATGCGGGCTTCTAATTTTCGGCGGGCCTGGCATATTATTAATGGAGCCCATCAAACTCCGAGACAATAGGGTCTATGTTAATTAATCTCCCTTAATAATAGCCATCAAACATGCCCTTAAGCGATTAAATTATCTTATTTAAAAGGAGATATCTCGAGTTTAATTTCCACTAAGAGAGAATGTAAAAGTTTGTTCCTCTCTAATTGATAGATGGGAGTTTGAATCACTTTAAGGAACTAATAAAGTGTGAGTGTGTATTTTTTTTCTTTTGATAATTACAATTATTTTATTTTATTTTTAAATTTGAAGATGCGTTCACTTGATGATCCCTTTATAACATCTCCGTTTGAGGAAGTACACATAAATTCTAGAGTTCAGATAAAGCCGCCCATGTAATTGGGGCCAATTTGATTAATGGAGGCCCAAAGCTTATGTTACACTTTCAAAGAATTCAAAATCTTTCAATCATCATTAGTAAAAAATAGAACAATAAATAAATTTCTAATGGGGCTTCCCGCGTGTTGACGTTTAAGTAATTTCAATTTGTAACATGAAATGATGATACGATATTAGTCCTAGTTATGATTATTATATTCTCAAATTTTATTCCGAAGAATTTAAATTATTTGACCTAATTTTATAGAAGTGTTTTTATTCATGGCCCCATTTTACTCTTTATAGCTCTCATATTTAAATATAGGATAAATTTACGATAAATTTCTAATTATTATTTTAAATAGTGATTATAAAAAATAAAATGAAGATTATGAATAGAATCACCCATTTTATAAATTGCTATTTTATTCTTCAGTATGAACTCTATATTTTAATTGGGGACCAATAATATTATTGATCGAACTCATTCGTAAAACTTAATAATAGAAAATCTTCTCTAAAATAAAAACTTAATAATAACAATATTTTCCTTTTTAAATAAAAGTAACAATATTATAATCTAACGATTTCCATGTACTGAAGCCCGCACACGACTTTAAGTATATAGATAGCGTTTTTGGCTGAGCGGAATTTGAATTGGGGGCGAACTCAAAATTGAAGAACTAGGGCACAACTAACTTTTCTTGCGCTCAACCAATTTGTAGACGCTACTCTTTCCGACAACACTGATTGAAGCACCATGGCGGCTGCGGCAGCTCAGAGAGGCGGCGGCGGGGGGCGGCGGGCGATGGAGGAAGACGACGCGAAGCTCGTGTTCGAGACGTCGAAAGGCGTGGAGCCAATCATGAGCTTCGACGAGATGGGGATAAAGGAGGAGCTCCTCCGAGGAATCTACAATTACGGCTTCGAGAAGCCTTCCGCCATTCAACAGCGCGCCGTTCTTCCGATTATCTCCCACCGCGACGTCATAGCTCAGGCGCAATCCGGTACTGGAAAGACTTCAATGATTGCCCTCGCTGTTTGCCAGATTGTCGATACCAAGTCATCCGAGTATGCTTATTATGCCCTCTTCTGCTTGTTTGTTTCCGTTATTATATGAAGATGGTTGGGTGTTCTTTTTTGGATGATTACTGGTGGAATTTATTTGAACATTGGGGTTTTCTTTTGTTGGTGAAGGAATTACAGTATATGTAGTTTCTGGCTGTTGTCTAATTGCATAAGATAGTAACAGTTTATGGTTTCATGGAATTATTGGTATCTTTGCGCTTTGTTTACTAAAATCGTAGTATTAATTCTTTTGAAGGGATTCATGCTACTTGAGGTTTCAGTATTGATATATTTTCATGGTTTCTGTAGTTAATCGAACATTTTTTCTTCCCGATTGAGTCCCAACTTTTATATTATTCAACTTGTATTCATCCAATTTGATATTTGATATTTCCTTAAAATTAGGGTCCAAGCCTTGATTTTATCTCCTACTAGAGAGTTGGCTTCTCAAACAGAGAAAGTGATACTGGCAATTGGTGACTATATAAATGTACAAGCTCATGCTTGTGTTGGAGGCAAGAGTGTGGGTGAGGATATAAGAAAACTAGAGCATGGAGTTCAGGTGGTGTCAGGCACTCCTGGTAGAGTTTGTGACATGATCAAAAGAAGAACTTTGCGGACTAGATCAATCAAAATATTGATTCTGGTGAGTTTCATTTCCTTTTGAAGATGTTTATTGGCACATTGTATATCATCCTCTGTATACTTAATTAGGTTATACTGATAATTATTTTGTTTTCTCAACTTTATTAGGATGAGTCTGATGAAATGTTGAGCAGAGGATTTAAGGATCAGATTTATGATGTCTACAGATACCTTCCACCTGACCTGCAGGTACCTAGCCCTCTATTATTGTTCTACTGTATTATCTGATCTTTATGCAAGGCATGAGATCTGAGTCATCTGACTAGAACTGATGATTAGGAGTCTAGTTGAAACATATTTCTAGGTATATAGGATGGAAATGCCGAGTTGTTTGGGATGTTCTATTCTGTTGTAGTGTAAAGACATGTTTGAAAACTACTGGATGTTTTTTTTGAGCTGAGGCTCACTGGCAGATTTGGAGGAGGCATGTTTTATTAATGCTAGAATTCCTGAATATAATAAAACTGTATAGATTGTACATCAGTGGTCCCTGCAAATTATTAACTGGGTGTGTGTCATTATAGGTTGTCTTAATCTCTGCCACCCTCCCAAATGAAATATTGGAGATTACAAGTAAATTCATGACAGATCCAGTTCGCATCCTAGTAAAGCGTGATGAATTGACTCTGGAGGTGAGCTGTCTTTCTATTTTATTTGTGCTTTTATATAAGTAAAAGTATTTCAATCTGATTGAGGGAAGGATACGAGTCGCTAGTTTCTCAGTCTATCCCATGTTATAAACCACTAAACAACAATTTTATTTAAGTTGTAGATGTAACAGAAAAGAAAGAAACTCGTTTCATGCCCATATATATGTTGTGTTTGGGCACGACAATGTTAACATTTGTCCATGTCCGGCTAGAAATTGATAGAAATGCCTTAGCTTTCTGGATGCAAAATTGGAAGGAAATCCTGTTCTCATTTTTCTTTATGATTTTTTGTTTAGGGTATCAAGCAATTCTTTGTTGCAGTTGAAAGAGAAGAATGGAAATTTGATACGCTATGTGATTTATACGATACCCTTACCATAACCCAGGCAGTTATATTTTGCAACACAAAGCGCAAGGTATTTTTTTCCACTTGGTTTCACATTGTTTCTCTGTTAAAACTTATATTACCATTCTTCATAAGGAAGATAATTATGTCTACTGTATCTCTCCATTTGGTGTTTTCCATCATATACCAATTTTTTGTGTGCCTGTGAATTTTATTGAGTAATTCTGAACCATATTAACATTTTGAGCATTCACTCCGGAAAATTCTATTAAACTCTGCTATAAGAATTCTTGAAACTTCAGTTTCCTTGCATAAGTTAGAAATAATTTTATTAGTCTCTGGAATTTATGCTACCGGTTTCTATTGTAAATATCCTCTCTGAATGGCAGGTTGATTGGCTGACAGCAAAAATGCGTGAGAATAACTTTACTGTCTCATCCATGCATGGAGATATGCCTCAAAAGGAGCGAGATGCAATCATGGGTGAATTCCGGTCTGGCCAGACTCGTGTGCTTATCACAACAGATGTTTGGGCTAGGGGTTTGGATGTTCAGCAGGTATTGTATTTTATTTCCTTCGACGCTCGTCTTTCCCTTTTCCTATCGTTCCTAGTTAAATATAAGTATATTGAACGATAACTTATTTGTTGTTTTTGCATTGAGTTTCCATAGGTTTCTCTGGTGATTAATTATGATCTTCCAAACAATCGAGAGCTCTACATCCATAGAATTGGACGATCTGGTCGTTTTGGGCGAAAGGTATGCTGCAAGCTCCTGTACCATTTATTTTCTTCTCTATTTTTTAGTTGGGTGACGGGGAATAAAACCTCGTTCCTTTCTTCAAGTTCACTAAGTCATCTGGTCCCATTGCATTGTGGTGAATGCAGGGTGTTGCCATAAACTTTGTTAAAAGTGATGACATCAAGATCCTTAGAGATATTGAGCAATATTACAGTACACAGATCGATGAAATGCCTATGAACGTGGCTGATTTGATTTAACATCCTTTGTGTGGTGCAAAACAACAGTTTGAAAGCACATGCTGCTTGTGATGGTGAGTAAAGGTTCAGGACTCTGATTATTTATAGCTATTGGCGGTTCGTTATGGTGAGAAACAATGGGTACGATGCTGATGTTTGTTTTCGGCGTGGTGTGGTTTTGATCTCGCTGTGTGAAGATTTAGGACTAATTTCTTGAAGCTTTTTGGCAATCTTTATGTGGAGATACAATCCGGAATGGTGTTGGTGCTTATTTTGAACGTGTTGGTGTGGATGTTGTAGGCTTATTGTATTATATCTCACGCTTAGTTTACTCTTGTTGTTCTCTTGTTCTGGCCTTTGTTTGAATCCATTGCACACTTAAATTTGTTTCTGGATTTAATCGTGGTGCTTTTGGACTGAGATCGTGCTGGGTTTCATTGCAAGAATTTAATGAGAGGGTTTATCGTTAAAAGATGCACTAGTTTTAGAACATTTGTTATGTAGTATGAATCTCATTGTTGATTTTGCTAAATTTAACAATTTGTTACATCGGCTAGAAGTTTACACTAGCTAAGAAGATACACATTTGTTTATTACTCATTCCTAACTAGCTTAGAGCACTTATTTTGGGCATCAGATTGGAAAAAATAGAAACAGAAGGTAGAATACCTAGGCTCCGTCCAATTAGTCGTAGGATTTAATGATTAACATTCCCTAATTTTTTTTTCTATATAAAGAAATAATTCAAGATAGTTGAAATGATTCATAGAGAAATACGAGTTAAGCTAGTTGGGATGGAGGGAGTATTATTGTGTTCGTCCCAAAAATTGTATGCTTTCTTTTTTTGAAAATTATCTCTTATATTTTAAAGAGGCAAAATGAGATATACCCTTTTTAAAAGATGAAACATAAAATATACCCACTTTTTTTAAAACAATAAAATCTACCCACTTAGGACATTTTTACCCCTACGTGTAATTCGCGCATTGCTCGACACTGAAGCGTCGAGCATTGAACTGTCGAGCATCGAGCATGTCGAGCAATAGTTCAATTTGAACTATTGCTCGTCTTGCTCGTCATGCTCGACAGTTCTTAATTGCTCGACGCTCGATGCTCGAGGTGTCGAGCAATTAAGAACTGTCGAGCAATAGTTAAATGTCGAGCAAGACGAGCAATAGTTCAAATTGAACTATTGCTCGACATTCAGTGTCGAGCACTGAGTGTCGAGCAATGTGAACCGTCGAGCACTGAACATTTTTGGCACAAATTCAAAAATCAAACTTCAGATCTTAGCACAATTTCAAAAATCAAACTTCAGATCTTGGCACAATTTCAAAAATCAAACTTCAGATCGGAAATCGTGCGACTTCAGATCGGAAATCGTGCAGGTGGGGGAATCGGTAGAGAGAAGAAGAAGAAGAAGAATAAGAAGAAGAAGAAGTAGAAGAAGAAGAAGAAGAAGAAGGCTGCGCCTGCGATTTGGGGAAGAGTCGCTGCGAGGCAGAGGCGGAGGAGAGGCGGGAGGCTGCGGCGGAGGCATGCGTGGAGGCGCCGGAGGCGCGCTGGAGGGAAAAACGATGGCGCGCGACGGAGGCAGATCCGGGCGGCCACGGCGACGGGATCTGTGGCTGCGGCGACGGCGCCAGGGCGGCGGAGGCGGAGGCGCGCTGAGAGAGAGAGAGATGGGGAGAGGCTGCATTTTTTTAGGGGGGAAGAGGCTGCGATTTTATTTTTTTTGGGGAGGGAATTTGTTTGGTATTTACTTTTTGTTTTAAGGGTATCTTAGTCCTTTCAACCTCAAAATGGTTACTTTTTATATGTTTAATTTTGGGTGGGTACATTTTATGTTTCCTTTTTCAAATAGGGTAAAAAAACACCATTAACCCTATTTTAAATCTCATTAACGCTCAATATTTATAAAATATTCAATCATTTGACACATTAATTTTGGTTGGTCTCTTTTTCCACGCAATTTTGATGGACTCTCTTCTACATTTTATATACATTTCTCAATTATTTATTAAAATTCATATCCTCTACTTTATCATACAATCTTCGTGGACGTATGCATTACTAAATAAATTAGAGAAGGTACGTGGTCAAGTGACAAGTTGATTGGATTTATGTGGGGCATCAAAATACTATATATATAAACAATCAATTTTGAACCCAAAATCTAACTATTTTCATATTGAAGTTTACATCGTTTGGACATCCATTAATATTAGATTGTCAGTAATTATGAATTTGTAATTTTAATGATTACAATGTTAAAACTTTTATACTAACTAGCATTTGCACCTTGTGCAATGTACGTAAAATATTTTTATATTTCTATATTTATATAAAATTGATATCAATTCAATTATCATATTTATAAATAGGGTTAAGGTGCAGATAGACCCCGGTAGTATAGGCCCCTATAGCGTATTGCTCTCCATAGTCAATGTGTGTGCAAATAGGCCCCCAAAATCCGAAAAATCATACATTTAAGCTCATTTGACTAACGGCCGTTTGACCCGTTAGTCAATTTTTTTTAACCCCCAATTTTTTTATTCTTCCAATTTCTACCCCCAATTTCAATTCAGCCACCGCCGACATCTCCCTCAGCCTCTCATCTCTTCTGGCGGTCTCGCCGCCGGTCACCTCTTCCTCAATCCAACTATCTCTCTCTCCCGGCTGATTTTGTCGTCCCTAAGGAAGGCGGCGATTTCGCCGTCCCCAGTCGTGGCAAAGCACGAGCAGCGTTTAGAGTAAGGAAACAAGTATTCCAAGGCTAAATGAGCCACCTGCCCCCATACTTGCTCAGCACCGAAGCTTTCAATCGAGAGATGACTCAACAAAGGCTTGGAACGTAGGATTTGAAGAAGGCGGATTCGAGCCTATGAAGAGCGATAGCCTTGCGAATAGATTCCAGGATTTTAGCGGTGGTGTTTCGCAGAAGATCGAAGTCTTCGTCGCAGCAGTAACAGTTTTCAGACAGATGAGAGAAGGGGTTGTTGTTGAAGCTCTCTCTGTCGACAAAGGCGGTCAACGGCGGCAACGTTCTTTCAGTGGGCGGCCGACCCACTGTCTTGAGGGGGCGGTTTGTTCTCCAGGTGGAGAGGAACTGAGCAACTGAATTTCAGTTTATTCGTGCTTCGGTTTCAGCGAGAGAGAGATGTTGAAGAGGGAGAGTGGGATGGGTCACGCGGAGCTAAGGGCGGTAGTGTCGCCGGATTTCAGAAATTGAGACAGCGGCAGCGATTTTGTGAGGGGCAGGTTATTTCTGTGTGAGCTGAGAGAGAGAGAGTTCTACGAGTTTTTCTTTCTTGAGGACGGCGAAATCGCCGCCTTCCTTGGCAACGGTGAAATCAACCGAGAGGGAGAGAGTTGGATTGAGGAAGAGATTATCAGCGGCCTCGTCGCTGCCGAAAGAGATGAGAGGTTGAGGGAGATGTCGGCGGTGGCTAAGACACCCCAAAAAGCGTCTACGACGGCTTGGAGACTCCTTTTAAACCGACTTCCAACATGTGACAATCTGTTGAGAATGAAGATCCTTGAGAACGAAGACGAAGCTACTTGTGGTGAATGCCATTTGCGAGAAGAATCTACCAACCACTTCTTTCTTCAGTGTTCAAATGCGGAGACGGTGTGGAATGAGATCCAACAGTGGCTTGGTATATTCACGGCACGGCCAGCTCGTATTCAAGAATTCTTCAGTTTGTTTTCTTCATTCCGGAATGATAAAAAAATCAGATCTTTGCTGTTGTCGACTTGTGTTTGTACTATTTGGATTTTATGGAAGAAGAGAAACGAGAAACGTTTTGAAAAGAATGAGTGGGATGCAAACTCCATTGTTTTGGAGATCAAAATTAGGCTATGGTGCTGGAATAAGGTGTTTAGAATTGTGGACAAAGAGCTTGATGTTCAAGCTTGGTGCGCCTCTGACCTCATAAAGTTCTTGCTGTAACCTTGCGATCTTGGTATCTCTGGTACCACTGATCCTTTTTATCTATTTTATTACTTTTTCTGATAAAAAAAAGATGTCGGCGGTGGCTGAATTGGAATTGGGGGTAGAAATTGGAAGAAGAAAGAAATTGGGTGTTAAAAAAAAATTGACTAACGAGGTCAAACGACCGTTAGTCAAATGGGCTTAAATATATGATTTTTCGGACTTTGAGAGCCTATTTGCACACACCGTGACTATGGAGAACAATACGCTATAGGGGTCTATACTATATGGGTCTATCTGCACCTTAACCCTTATAAATATAATAAATAGATAAATGTGATCCACCACCTTTACCTTTTAATCATTTATATTTTAATTTTATTTCTCTCATAAGATAGTAGACACCACAATTTTTTTTTACTCTTTAATCATACTCACCTAAATTTTCGTGCTGAAATAAAGTAGAACATAATAATGTTGAAATAAAGTAGGACATTTGTAATGGAACAGTGAAAGTATTAGTTAATTTTGTTGAAAGACAAATATTTATTTATGTTATTAAAACTAGAGATAATAAGACATGTTATCGACTTTTAATATCTATTCCCTTTCTCAACTTTAAATATATATATATAGGGTGCGGTTATAGTGAGAACCACAATTATCGTGAGAACATAAGAACCAATAAAATTACTGCATCTGCTATACAAATTAATGCATCCGCTATTAAATTTAATGCATCCGAAAAAAATAATTTTTTTGCTCCCTTCAAGATTCGAACCCAGCACCTGCATCCATCCACCAAGATGATGCATCTACCGTAGATCTTGATGATCAAATGGCTTAAAATGGTTCTCCGTTCTTTTTTTATTAGTGGTTCTTATTTGAAGCCTCTCCCTATATATATATATATATATATATATATATATGAAAGAAAAGAAGAAATTGTTGTCCATTGCTCGTATGGAATAATCAAAGTTTTCAGTTCGAAAGTAAGAACACTATTCTCAAAAAAAAAAAAAAGAGAATGTAAACACTCTTGTTAAATTTTATGGAAATCCCTAGAACACCCTTACGGCCTTACCCCTCCCAAAAACCCTACTCTCAACTAATTCTCTCTCCTCTACTCTCCTCTCCTCTCCTCCTTCTCTTTCTCTCTCTACACGAAAATGGAGAATAAAAGTGACCAAGATAACCAAGAGGAACAAGTCGTGACGCCATGGGAAGTCGCAGCTGAGAAGGGCGGCAAAATCGACTACGACAAGCTTATCGACAAGTTCGGCTGCCAGCGCCTCGACCAGTCCCTCATCGACCGCGTCGCACGTCTCACCGGCCGCCCGCCCCACGTCTTCCTCCGCCGCGGCGTCTTCTTCGCCCACCGCGACTTCAATGACGTCCTTGATGCCTATGAGAGAGGGGACAAGTTCTATCTCTACACTGGCCGGGGGCCGTCTTCCGAGGCGCTGCATTTGGGCCATCTCGTGCCGTTTATGTTCACCAAGTAATCGGAAATTTCAATTATGTGAGCTGTAGTGTCTTGTTATTCATTTGATTTTCGCTACTGCCACGGACGCTTAGTTACTCTGTGATCTTACTTGTGGAATCTCACGGAACTTGGAATATGCCTTTTCTTTTTTTCTCTTTTTTTTTTTTATGTTGCAATTTGGAATGTGGAATGTACTTTGATTTTATTCATATGTTTTGATGAGTAATTAGTGATTTGTTTGCTGCAAATGCGATGGTTTTTAAGTTAGTCTGCGTATTCTGATTCTGTTTAACTAATGTAGGTATCTGCAAGATGCATTCAAGGTGCCGCTAGTGATACAACTGACGGATGATGAGAAGTGCATGTGGAAGAATTTGACGGTGGAGGAGAGTCAGAGGCTTGCGCGTGAAAATGCAAAAGATATAATTGCTTGTGGGATTTGATGTTTCAAGGACGTTTATTTTCTCTGATTTTGATTATGTTGGAGGGTGAGTGCTTCTGCTTTTTGTCTCACAGCCATAGTTCTTCAGTTGCAGTTGATAGTGTTGCTGTATAATATACTTTTTACGTTTAGAAGTTCATTTTGACATGGCTGTATAAAATTATCTTTGTTTGTAGAATCATGGTGTGACAGATTTATTGGCTTAGTATAGGAGCTGATGTAAGGATCTAATACGTTATGGATTACAGTGGTCTTCCATTTAATATGGTCCTATCTGTTCAGAATCTGTTCATTGTCATGTTTGTGCTATGCGTGCTCACATGTGGAAATTATTGTGCAGTTCATTTTACAAGAACATGGTCAGGATTGCAAAATGCGTGACATATAATAAGGTGATTAGTATACTAAGGAATGGTTTGGAAGTTTTGTTTTTGGTTTTTTGTTTTATATTGTTGTTTCAAATTGATCATAAGATGATTTCAGGCTCAGAAATAATGTTTTTAGGTGTACTGCAGGTGGTAGGCATTTTTGGGTTCAGTGGAGAAGACCACATAGGAAAAGTCAGCTTTCCTCCTGTTCAGGTGTCAATCTTTACCTCTCATGGAATATGCCGTTGATGAGGATCCAGTTTCTGCTACCTTTATAATAATGTTTTGTTATTACTACTGTTCTAAGGCTGCGTTTACTTTAATGGATAAATTTATCCATGAAAAAGGATGGATAACAAAAATTTGTGCCTTTAAATGTCCCATTTCTTTTCCAACATTTGACACAAAAGCATTTTTCCTTCCTTATTTTCACTTCAAGGAGGGATAATATTATCCATCCTTAAGGAAGGAAAAATGGTGAACTTCTCTTTTATGTAAAATATGGGAAAAGGAAGGAGACATTTAAAGGTATAAATTTTTGTTATCCATCCTTTTCCATGGATAAATTTATCCATCAAAGTAAACGGAACCTAAGTCTAAGTATGCATAATGCGTGTGTTCTAGCGTTACTGTTAGTGGGTTGGATTGTGTCTTTTGTGTATTAATTTGATCATTTTCATATACTAATCCTCTAAGGGATCTCTCAGCCGAATAGAATGATATTAGAGATAACTTCTGAAGTTAATGTTTAAAACTTGTATTGTTTCTATTGTGGAAGGTTTTAGTGCTATTTTTTCACAATGGGTCGGACTATGCAATAGGCAGTGCTCTATCTTCATAATCATGTCAATATGTTTTGTCTTCCAGTAAGACCTTCTGGAGTAATGCATCATATTGTTTCTTAAATCACCTATCTAGGTTGTATGGTCAAAGGTTGTTTGCATGTTCAAAGACAAAATTAGCCTGGTTAATGAAAATATATTCTAGTATATGCAAATTGGTAAATTTCTGTTTTGGTGCTACTTTATTTATTTATTTATTTTTATACTTATTTCATTTTGTGTTTTATTATCTTTAGTTTCTTTTTGTGCTAAGGTAATTATTTTTGTTGCTGTAAATGTGATTCTCAATCTTTTTTCTTGCATAGTACTAACTTTTAATTTATTTCCACATTTTTAGGCAGCTCCATCCTTCCCAAGTTCTTTTCCACATCTTTTCTCTGGCAAAGATAGTCTCCGTTGCTTGATTCCTTGTGCAATTGATCAGGTTTATTCTCATTTTTATTCAGATTAATTTCCTAGTTTTATGTATAATAGTTGTCATCTTAGTATTTGAATGTCTCTTTAAGTGGAGAAGGCAAAACAACCTGAATACATAAAGTACGTCCAGCTAATACTATTTCATGGTCATTATTGTGTTTTCGAATGTTATGCAAATATTAGTATGCATATCTTACCTTCTAAAGATATTTTCTTTAGATGTTATGGAAAGTGACCCTATTTATTGGTGAATGATGCACCCTGAGAATAATTTTAATAAGTTATAGGATGAAGTACCCAGGGCTTAGCTGTTAGTCTTCTGTTTTATGTTAGTTTCTTTTCCACCTTGCTAAAAACAATATGAACTCGAGGTTGGAGTTAAAAAAGAAAAATACTAGCTACTATGGAATAACATTTCTTGTTCTCCAATGATTTAATACTGTAACTCTCTTCTAATTGTCTTTATGATTGTAACTCTGATGAGTTTTGTTTCAGGATCCTTACTTCCGAATGACACGAGATGTTGCTCCTCGATTAGGTTATCAGAAGCCTGCTCTGATTGAATCATCATTCTTTCCTGCTCTTCAGGTTTCCCATCTATCATACCCAAAAACTCAATAATATGAGAACTTTCTGATCTATTTTAATTATATGTTGTGCTGCTCTGATCTGACACCTAAAATGTGACTCAATTATTATTATTAAGATGTGAATATAATTCTATGGAATATATATTGATTTCTGATATCATTCTAATCATTGCTCTGAAATTCCCCAGCAACAGTCTTCTTGATTTAATATGCTTTTGCAACTTCCATCTTTAGTTAGTGCAACTTGTTTTTGTTATATATTTTCAGGGAGAGACAGGGAAGATGTCTGCTAGTGATCCAAATTCTGCTATATATGTGACTGATTCTGCTAAGGACATAAAGAACAAGGTTTGGCTTCAAAAGTTCCTTGAGCTCTTTTCATCCTTCTCCAAGAGTTCCATCTAAGCTGTCTTGCAGATGAACTTTCCACTGTTTGCTCCGTTGTTTTGACAACTCATATTTTTTTATACAGATAAACAGATATGCTTTCTCTGGTGGGCAAGATTCTATAGAGAATCACCGAAAATATGGTGCAAATCTTGAGGTATTGGACGTCTTAGATTTTCACCTCTGGAGTTTGACAGTTCGCAATACAATTGGGTCCTCTCTGTACAGAATGATTTCTAAGCTTGCTAGTGATTATCCGTAGTTGAATTCAATACCACAAAATAATGGTTATGTGATGTTGAATTTAATACCACAAAATAGGGGCTATCTGATATTGAATTCGAGGTCCCCGGAATTTTTTGGCCGATGAACTCGTCAGCTAAATCATGAGGTTTTAATAATAGTCATTGGAAATAGAATACTAGTTCTCCAAAGAGCCATTTGGAGGACATCCTTATAAAGATTCAAGGTTTTTATTGTACATTAAAGTTCATTTAGAAGTGACAGGTGCTAAACAAATTTGACTTGCCATCCTAAATTTGTTGCTAGCCCAGATTTAATTGAGTAGTGGCGATTGAGGTGTCACGAACTCATGCTGGTCATAATCAGCAAAAGCTTTTGTGAGAGTGGATATATGGTACTGTTGCTCTTGATTTGTCCAAGTTTACACCCACAAATAATGTAGAATCTGATTTTTTTATTTTTTTCGTTGTGTTATATCTGTTAGGCAATTTTAACAGTAGGTAAAACTTTCTCAGTAACTCAATGCTTTTGTACCACTTTGGCACAGATCCAGTCCATCTTGGATTAGATATAACCAACTCTCTGTCCATTAAAATTTTCTTGGATATTTTCAGGTAGATATACCCGTTAAATATCTTGGCTTTTTCTTGGAGGATGATACTGAGCTTGAACACATACAAACTGTATGTATTGTTGTTTCCATGACTTCTTTTTAGTGCAACCAAACGTTTCTCCTTCTATTTAAAGAGAAATATCTTCTTCCTTAATCGGTCAACTGTTGATTTCATGATTAAACAGGAATATGGCGCAGGGCGTATGCTTACAGGAGAAGTTAAGAAGCGGCTTACTGAAGTTTTGACTGAGCTGGTTGAAAGACATCGCAGGGCCAGAGCTGCTGTGACTGATGAGGTAAAGTGGTTTATACAATTATCATTTGATGGCCCAATTCGTGCCAGATATACCGTGATTTTATTCTCTTTATTTTGCAATTGGCTGGTTAAATTGGAGAGTTTTAATTTTGTGGTTCCATTTTGAAATTTTGTCCTTCATTGGAATAGTATTAGTAGACACTGAAATTTAGTCGGTCCAATTTTCTTATTGATCAAGTAGCTCTAGTTAAATCGTATGGGTCTACCTTCAGCTCAAGCGCATCATAAACATTTCAGTTTTTGATAGACATAAGATTCACGTGTAGTAGCTAAAATATTATGTCCTTGCAAATCTCTATCAACTATACACAATATATAGCTAGCTTGATTGAACCAATTAATAGATCTCACACACCTTATAAAGATGTCGCTTAACTTTTAAGATGGAAGTTATCCTATACATGCATGTTTAAAATGTGAATCATAGGATTCATTCTTATGCAAATGAGGATGAGAAACAAGATTTGTGTGACGGAATTTGATTGAGGAAAATATAGTTTGAGTGGTTAAAATATGAATCATAGTATTCATTCTTGTGCAAATGGGGATGAGAAACAAGATTTGTGTGACAGAATTTGATTGAGGAAAATATAGTTTGAGTTTATAAGTTGTGTGTAATGTGGTGATAACATATTTGAGCATTTTTTATGTTTGGTGCAGATGGTTGATGCATTTATGGCGGTAAGGCCACTTCCCAATATGTTCAGCTAAACGGCCGTGCTTGTTTAGCCGTGCTTTTTTTGTATTGGAACTTTCGACATTTTTATTGAAGGTGTATTATTTTCTTGACATTCTTTCAAACATTAGCTATTCTTCCAAATCAAGAAACCTTTAAAAATTAGATTAGATTAGCTAAATATGCTATATATGTATATGTGTGTCAAATAAAAAATTCGGTTGTCTTCAAGCATAATGCATAATTGATTTACGAAATTAATTTTCTAGTGGCATTTGATTATAGCTATAATCCTCTTTTTTTTTTTTTTTTAAGTTAATAGCTGGTATTTAGGATTGATTATTCTATGAACTAGTATTATTCTCGCACGACGATATCTATCTAAAATAAAGATGAAATTGTTTCATTTTATAATTGGAGGCGTATCAAATGATGAGAATGATCAAGATTTTGACAAAACCTTTTTATCTAATAATTATTATTTTTTTTAAAATTTTCACTAAAATATCTAGATATTTTTTTCCAAATTTTCTATTAGTCTTGAAAGAGTTTTTGAAACTTCTAATTACTTTTTACTAATTTGCATTTAAAGACATTTTTTTGAAGTGTTAATTGACTGTAAATTCACAAACTATTATTGAATTTTCGTATTTTTTTTAATTATATAAAGTTGTAATATAAATACATAAAGTTTAGCTCATTTTGAAATTTGCCCTGAATTTTAATTTTGTCCAAATCTATATTAAAGATTATATATTATATACACATTATATTAAAATAATTTATACAAAATTTCTATTGAAATATATATAGTACTAAATATATATATATATATATATATATATATATATATATATATAGGGGTGAGCTAGAATAAAAACATTCTTAAGTGTATAAAATATAAATAATTTTCAGCCCTTAGATCATCAAGATCTACGGTTGATTCGTAACCCTGTTGGATAAATTTGTGGTCCTGAGTTCGAATCCCAAAGGTAACAAAAATTTATTTTTCGCAATTCGTAACTCTGTTGGATAAATTCATACGTGTTCTACATAAAATTCGTACATTAAGAATCGTTTATATTTTATACACTTAAGAATGTTTTTATTCTAGCCCACCCCTATATATATATATATATATATATATATATATATATATATATATGGTCGCATTCAATGGAGACCACTCCCTTAGATAAAGAATAAAGACTAAATCAAGGTCATTCATCTCACCCCAATCAACGGTTCATATAATTTCCTGATTTGATTTTACATGTAATTAAATATTGGTTAATTACATTTATTTAATCCAAAAAGGGCAAATAAGTCCACTCAAATCTACTGAAATATGGGATCCCGTTGAACAAATCCCGAAAATTCCTCTTTTCCCATTCTGGGACCTGATCCGTCAATGAACATAATAGATGAACATTAGTATGTTCATTATTTTCCTACGAACATTTCAACGAACATCAGTATGTTCATTGGTTTTTCTACGAACATATCGACGAATATCAGTATGTTCATTAGTTTTTCTACGAACATATCGACAAACATCAGTATGTTCATTGGTTTTCTACGAATATCAGTATGTTCATTGATATTTTCTACGAACACGTCATTGACGATATGCAGATCTGCAAATCCGGCGCGGTGCGGCGGTCGCCACCACGAGCGTTCTACCATCGTCGTCTTCATCGACTTCACCCTGACGACGCCGGGGCAGCACAGCCTCGAGAATCCCTCCGCCTGCGACACCGGCGGAGCAGCAGGAGGAGGAAGAGGAGATGGAGGTGATAGGGGAGGGAGGCGGTGGAAGGGAGAATGGAGGGGATGGCGGCGGTGCATAAGCGGCGACGGCGATGTCAGATCTGGAAAAGGGAGGCGGTGGCTGTGTGGGAGAGAAATAGAGCGTGAGTTTGGGAAAAAGAGAGAGAGAGAGAGAGCGTGAGTAATGGGAAAGAGAGAGATATACCTTGAGTTGGAAGAGAGAGAGAAAGAAAATACAAATGACAAACCTAACCTTTATTATATAAAATAAATGAAATAAAATCACAATTAAGGGTTAAATTATCACCCTTAGATTAAACAAGATCAACGCATATGATTTGGTCTTTATTCTTTGTCTAAGGGAGTGGTCTCCATTGAACTCTCCCCTATATATATATATATATATATATATATATATATATATATATATATATATATATATATATATATATATATAGGGGAGGGCTACAGTGAAAACACTTCTTAAAATATAAATATAAACGTTTTTTAATGTACGAATTTTATCCAACAGGGTTACGAATTCATCCAACAGAGTTACGAATTGCGAAAAATAAATTTTTGTTACCTTTGGGATTCGAACTCAGGACCACGAATTCATCCAACAGGGTTACGAATCAACCGTAGATCTTGATGATCTAAGGGTTGAAAATCATTTATATTTTATACACTTAAAAGTGTTTTTATTCTAGCCCTCCCCTATATATATATATATATATATATATATATATATAGGGAGAGGTTCAAATAAGAACCACTAAATAAAATTAGAACGGAGAACCATTTTAAGCCATTCGATCATCAAGATCTACGGTGGATGCATCATCTTGGTGAATGAATGCAGATCCTGGGTTCGAATCCTGAAGGGAACAAAAATTTTATTATTTTCGGATGCATTAAATTTAATAGCGAATGCATTAATTTATATAGCAGATGCATTGATTTTAATGGTTCTTATGTTCTCACGATAAGTGTGGTTCTCATTATAACTGCACCCTATATATATATATATATATATATATATATATATATATATATATATATATCTGTGTGTGTGTGTGAGTGTGAGTGTTAATATATTATAGGGAAAAGGTGCAGATTGGCCCCCGAAGTAGTAGCCCCTATAGCGTATAACCCCTCTTACTCACTGTGTGTGCAACTAAACCCTTGAATTCCGAGAAAAAGGTGCAAATTCCCCTTTCTGACCTAACGCCGTTAAGTGTCCGTTAACGTTTGGGTTTAATTGCACCATTTACTTCAGGGGTGGATCTGCACCTTAATTTTATTTTTGTTTTTTTTATAATTTCAGCAACCCACCTCCAGCATCAACTTAACCGCCCCCGTACTCATTGATTCTGACTTGCACCTTGTCAGCTCGCACGCGCCCAATCTATTGGTTGTCGACTGCCCACCGCTTATATGCAGCAACGCCACCAGCTTCTTTACCGCCCCGCACATCAACATCTCCTCCAACACCTTAACCTTTTAGGCTTATCTTATGATATTAATTGTGTATATATTTGTCTATATAATATATATTTAAATTTTAATTATTTATTTTTGAATAATTATTAAAACTCTAGATAATAATCATGATTTTATTTTTGGTTAATTTAATATTTGTAAATTTATTTTAAAAGAGAAAAAAGAATGGATCCGGGTCAGGACTCGAGACCCTATGAATCTAATGGATCTGGACATGAATCTCATTTTTTTGGACCTAATGGATTTGGACCGGATCCTGACCCAAGTAAAAAAATACAGATATGGATTTGAACCAAGCAGGATTCAATCCAGGTCCACATCTGGAGTTGGTGATGCTGCTGCATGTCGGCGGTAAGCAGTCGACGATCAAGAGATTGAGCGCGTGCGAGCTGATAAAGTGTAAGTTGGAGCCGATGAGTATGGGGGGAGGTTAAGTTGATGCCGGAGGTGGGTTGCTGAAATTATAAAAAAAAAATAAAGATGCAGATCCACCCCTGAAGTAGAGGGTGCAATTAAACCCAAACATTAACGGACACTTAACGGCGTTAGGTCAGAGGGGGGAATTTGCACCCTTTTCTCGGAGTTCAGGGGTTTAGTTGTACACACAGTGAATAAGAGGGGTTATACGCTATAAGGGCTACTACTTCGGGGGCCAATCTGCACATTTTCCCTATATTATATCTATATATTCTTTTTTATATTTAATGAATAAAATTACGGTATATCTGGCACGAATTGGGCCATCAAATGATAATTGTATTAACCACTTTACCTAGCATAATTGTCTACTAATACTACTACTGAATTAGAAATTTTATTAAAGAAATAAAAACCCATGAGAGCACAGACTGCAAACTATGGGAAGGCCTCGTTAAAACCTCTTAAAGAAAGAGAAAAAAGAGTACCCAAGAAAATCGTAAAAGAAAGCACGGGTGAGGAACTCAATTGAGATTATCTGAGGGACTCCGGTCAAACCATCACCCTTAGATAATCCTGGCTCACTCAACCCGAATAAACAAGGACAATAAGGAATGAAAAAATACTCGAGCAAACAAAACTCAGGCTTGATAAAACAAGCCATGAGCGAAAGAAAACCCCAAAGGAGCCGGGCAAGTCCTAGCGCACCAAGAGCTTGAAAAAACCTGCGAATAGCCACTCCTAATCCCATGATCAGACACGAAAATCATCATCATTCCAGATGAAATTTGATCCACAATGAACACACCACAACCGCGCCACACCAGCAGCCACCAGAACCAGCCCGTGAACTTTCAACAAACCGGTCGACGCCATGAATAGCCTCTCTGCGTGAGAAACTCAGCAGCAAACTTAAAGATTGACTCGAGTAAAGGTTCTAAAAGAGTCTTCATGAACCAGTTGAGAGAGCTCCATAATTATATAAGGCCAAAAACCCTCAGCCGTAACCATTGAGGTAAGATGATCCGCCACTCGATTGCCTTCTCGGAAGATGTGGGAGACGCGATACACCATGCCGCAGGCGAAGGAAATAACACGTTTCCATCTATTTTTAAAGCGCCATGGAACCATCACAGATCGTGTAGTAAGAAGACCGACCACAAAGCTAGAGTCGGACTCGAACCAGATATAATTCCAACCCTCAACGAAGGCTCGCTCGATCGCAATAATGAGGGCGAGTAGTTTCGCCTCAAGAGTCGTGCCTCTGCCATCGGAAAAATGGCAGCACGCAGTCACCTCGTTAGAAGCATTGCGGACCACCCCTCCCGCATGAATAATCGAATCCCGCACGAAACCATCAATATTAATTTTCAACTGTTGGGAACTTAATGGAATATCCTGATCATTGTTTTGATGATACCAAAATCCATAGGCCTTGATTGTAATAGACTATAACTGCTCGAACTCAAGTGTTAGAGTTCTTTTCTAGTTTAGTTACTGTTCGAAAGACTGAAGATTGAAGGACGAAGGACTGAAGACTGAAGACTAAAGTTGCCAACTGAAGTATCAGTTGAAGAATCAGTCCGAAACTGATTACTTAATGCGTGCCACGTGGATTCAACGGACTGATACTAAAGTCAAATATCAGTTAAACATTCTTCCTCGGACTGAACCTCCAACGTTCAAAGGAAGCCACGTACTCCAAAAGTACAGCCGCATTAAATACAGAGATCTCAGGATCATCCCTCTCTGAAGAGGTCATTCCTATTTGGTGGCTACTTTATCAGAGACGTCGCATCTCCTGCTCCTCAACATAGCCGTTCTCACCAAACAATGAACCTCGAAGATTGAAGCCTCAGCCCAAATTCAAAAAGCTCTCCAACGGAAGAAATCTTGAAGACGTTCTCCGCCACCGGATCTATTCAAGACCTCTCCTATAAATAGCGCTCGAGGATCACTTCAATTTTCACCGATTCAACGACATAAGCTGAAACTCTGCCAAAATTGTTTCTCAGCCAAAGCTTAACCTCTCCAAAGCTTGAATCGAAGAAGAGAATACCAAAGCCAAAAATCAGTCACTGCTGATTACATACATTCTCTTAGACCTTAGGCAAACCCCTGTTTATCCAGAGACTAGGTCAAAACTAACTCCAAAGAACTTGTTCTTTGAAGTTTAGTTGGCAAGATTTCAAACCTCCCTTCGACCGATAGAATCGAGTGTTTGAGTTGAAAAGGAGTTCAGGAAGGTACTCTGACTCCGTGAGATCCTAGTGCCAGTTCGTGCTAGGAGTGAGAAATCCAACGCGAGTGAAGTGTTGGTACTGAAGATTGGATCTTCAGTTGATTCGGTGGTGTGCACCCGGCTAAGCACACAGATTCGGTTTGCAGTGCACCCGTAAGCACTTGCGGAGTAAAGTTGTTGGTCTGATCAACCGACCGTGGATGTAGGAAGTGTTTTCCGAACCACGTAAAAATCTTTGTATTATTTACAGCTTTTAGTTTTAGTTTCCTACTTGTGTTCTTACTTTTGATAAACTGAATACTGATTAAATACAAAGAGAAACCCAAGACTAACAACGTGCTCAACAAAGGCTATTACGAAACAAAAGTATTTCCGCTGCGTATGTTATCAGTCTGACTGATCTATCATCTGATAGTCAGGAAGATTTATAACATCTCTGTTTTAGCAAACTCGACTGAAGCTTTAACGTGCATCAGTTAAGTCCCAGTGACTTAACTGATAACTCATTACTGAAGAGTATTTCAGTATCAGTCGTCAACCCTGTTTAGTCAAAACTCTTTTCAGTAAACATGCGTCTTAGTTTGTGTGTAAAGTTTCATTTTGATCTCTATCTTGAGATCCCTTTGATTTTCAAAAAAATTGCCTATAGGCTATGATGCACGGATTCTTCAAAAAATAGCACAGTGCAGTATCGGATACGCGCAGGGTGCGGGTGCGGGTGCGATTCGCGTGGCGAATCCCCTAAAAAAAAAAGGGATTCGCGAATCCGATTCGCGCACCCACAAATAGGGTGCGTTTTGGGCTATTTTGCAAAATTTTCAATTATTTTTGATTTTTTTTGCAATTTTTTCAATTATTTTTTGGGCTTTTTTGTAATTTTTGATTTATATTTACATGCAATTTGAAATTTTTACATGCAATTTATTGAAATTTTTACTTTACTTATATTTGCAATGCGATTTTTTTTCATTTTTTTGGGCTCTTTTGCAATTTTTGAAGAATTTCATTATTGAAACTTTTTTTTTTTAAATAAAATTTTTATTAAAGAGGAAAAGTGAAAAAAAAACGGCAGAACCAAAACCCTTGAGAGCACAGGGGGAGCAAACTAAGGGCCGAGCCTCATTAAAACCTCAGCAAGAGTAAAAAGAGTACTCGTTAAAGAAAAGGTGCCTGAGAAGCTGAGTTGGAAATTTTCAGAAGCTCCGGCCGAACCATCGCCCCTAAAAATTCCGGCTCCCAAAAGCACAGAAGAGGAACAAAACAACATAACAACAGCAAAGAAAAGGCGAAGACGGAAACATTAAGACGTCGTCGCCGTGACCCCTCGAAACCGCAACCGAGAGCCAAGATGAAACCGCTTCACCCAAGCGCAAGCCAAATCACAATCACAAATCATCAATAACGTAAACGAACGTGGCTGTGAGAAGCCATGTCAAGACCAACCGCCGTCTTGATAGCCTCAATCGCATGGAGCCACCAACCATTTTGCACCACCTCGCTTGCCATAATATCCGCCGGCTTATTACCCTCCCTGTAAATATGAGTAACCTGCAAATTGAAATCTCTAAGCAAACCTAAGGTCTTCTTCCAAGCCGCCACGAAGCGCCACGGCACCAAATAATCCCGACTTCCGAAAAGATTCACAATATAAGTAGAATCTGATTCCACCCACAAAAACCGCCAGTTCCTCTCATGCGCAATTTGAATCGCGAGAATGACCGCAAGAAGCTCCGCTTCAAAGGCAAACCCTTTTCCGCCATCTTGATGAAAACACCCACGGACACAACCGTGATTATCCCGAAATACCCCGCCCGCAGCGATCTTCCCCGGAGCTCCTAAAGCGGAGCCATCAGTGTTGACCTTAATCCACTGTAGAATCGGGGGCCACCAATGCACATTCACAAAAATAGGAGGCGGCGAAGCTCTAGTCGCCACCCCAATCCTCCTAATAATCAAATAATCCGACCAACTGTTATTCATACAACCCAACTTGCTGAAGTTAGCTTCAACTTCTTTAAAAGCAACCTTCCCTTTGAACACACACTCGTTTCTTTGATGCCAAATAGCCCAAAGAAGATAAATAATACCAGCCTTCCAGTACGTCAGAACTTGAGAGCTAGGCTTATGATTCCACGCTGCAACTAAGAAACCATGGATATCAACATGCTCACCATTAAAATTAAACCAGTTCAAGAACTCCTCCCAAACATGTCTAAGCTCGCTGCATTGCCAGAAAAGATGATCGATAGACTCCCCACTCCTATAGCAAAAACAACAAAAATTAGGCAAAATCAATCCTTGCTTAATGAGGTAATCGAAAGTAGGTAATCGGTTATGAATCAGCCTCCAACAAAGCAACGAACGTCGAACCGGGATGAAATTTTCCCAAATCCAAGAACCCCACTTAACAATAGGAAACCCATGACAGCGTTTTGAGAAAGCTGCGGCAGCAGAGACCGTACCATGCACAGAACTTTTCCAAAACCTATCATCCGAACCCTCCCCGACAGGAAGAAGCAGGATATCACAAATGATTTCCGGGAAGACATTTAAAAAGTTTTGAGTGAAATGCCAGACCCCCTCATAATAATAATCCGCCACTGAGCAAGTCAGCGTCTCCAAAAGGAAATCCGGGACACCACAGCGCTTCACAAGAGAGTAACCAAGCCAATCATCTTTCCAAAAATTGATCGAAGTTCCTGCACCCACATAACAATAAGCCTCATCAAGTAACTCAGGGATTTTCGGCCTCAAGCCCAACCAGATCGAAGACGCCGCCGCCTTGGTAGGACGACAAAGTGGCGTCAAATATCTACTGCGCATAATCTGATGACTATGTCATATCCCAGTTTTTAATCACTGATTAAAGACTTAATAATTAGGGTTCGGCATTCATTAATAATAAAACTGATTTGATTTATCTGATGTGATTTAATTGTTATATATGTGTTTTGATGTGCTAAATTCTTATTATTATTTGAATCCGTTTGAGATTTAAAGGATTATTGAGTAGTCAATAATTATTATTTCGGATTATAACTGACTTAGCAAAGTCATGTTATTTAATTTATATACGATAGAAATAGTATTTCTATTATTTACTTGAAGTCGTAATTAATTTTCGACTTATAAAACGAGTTATAAAATATGTAATTTATAGAAAGTTATAACGAAGCTTCGTTATATGGGAACCCGAAATTAGTATTACAAATACAGAATAAGGATTTTATTCATCACATTCATCTAGCACCTACACATACTTTTCATTTCCACATCCATCTTACTCTTAAATAAATTGATGGTGTTGGAAACACTCATCATATGCCAACCATTCCACTAATAAAGAGATTCTTTACACTTTCTCCAGATCAGCCCATTCCTTTTGCCAGCCATCTTCTACACCTTTAACATCTCAACATGCAACTTACTTTTATTTAACCAAAATCAGCAGCCAACATTCCTCCCATTCCTCCTTAGTTCTTCAATAGCCAAAGAAGAGATTGACTTCATTCAAAGCTCTTACAGTAAACCTCAAGAGGTAAAACTTGCTTTAATACTCCATTAATTTTCAGTTTCTAACATTCTGATCCAAGCTATACGTTCTTATGCTTGAATTATAATTCACAGATTCCAGCTAGACACCAAATACCAGCTACATCGAGGTTACTCCAAATTTCTCTTTATATTTTTTTTTTCTAGTTAATTCTAAATCAAGCATCAAAGCAGCAACAAATACACACATACGCATAATCACTATATTTTCCTAACTATTACAGTTACAAGGATCCAAAGAATTGATTTTGTTAAGAAAAGAAGAACAGAATAATACACACGCACACATTTTACTATATTCTCTAATCTATTACATGTACAATTAGTTTTAATAAAAAGAAATGAATGAGAAAGAACAGATTTTGAAAACCCTAAGTGCTCTATGTGTGTTTTCTGGACTGAAAATTTTGGGACTTCTTGTGTGTTGTCCGAAAATGGGGAGAGAGGTGAGAGCAGCCGGCGGCTGCTCTCGGCCGAAGGCGACACGGCGGCGGTAACCGCCTAGCCCTTGTCCTGCCAAAACGAGAGAGAAGAGGGTAAAGAGAGAGATGGTTAGGGCTTCTGTGAAAAAAAAAAAAAGAGAAGAGAAGGGAGAACATGGGAGGGAAAGAGAGATAAAGGAGAGAGAACTTATCTTTCCGGAGGCGGCATCGGCAGCGGCGACACGGCGGCGGGAACACCGAGCTGTTCCTGGTCGGCCGGAAAAGAGGAAAAGAGGGGGAGCTCAGATCTGGAGCCTACCTTCCCGGCGAGGCAAGGCTCGGCCTCCACCGCGATTTCAGCCACGACGGACGACGGAGGAGGAGGCCAGGCGGCGGCCGTGCGCTCCCTATGGCGGAGAGGGCAGATGCCCTGTTCCAGACGAGGGGATGGAGAGGAAGCTACCCCGCGCCCTTGTCCGAGTAGGAGCCGAAGGAGGAAGACCAGATGGACGGCGGCCGAGCTCCTTCACGGCGAGGCGGCGTGCGGCTGACTTCCGGTGAGACAGAGAGACGAGAGGGAGAGAAGAGGAGAGAGCCGAGAGGTAGAGAGGGAGAGTGAGGCGCTGAGCCTTGAGTGTGGGTGTTATGTGTTTGTGTGTTGTGTGTTATGTTAGGGTTAGTGTTTAGGTTGGGCTCAAGGTTTTGGGCTTGTATGTGGGCCGAAAATTTTTAAAAAAAGAGAAGGGAATGGGCCGATTTTTTTTATTTAAAATATACTGGGCCCATTTTATTTTAAATTATGTTGGGTATTTATTTAAATTGCTTGGGGCCCATTTTAATTAATTTTGGGCTGTTAATTGATTAATAAAGCCTACGAATTTTGGCCCTATTTATTTTTTTAAAATGTTTGAATTTCACTAAATTAATTTAGTGAATTTAAATCTCTTGATTTAAATTTTAATATTTAAAGTTGGGATTATTTATTCTAAATGAAGTCCATTCTATTATTTAAATTATTAATGGACTTTAAAGCAAATATTTTGGGATTAAGCCCCATTTATTATATGATAAAATTATTTTCAAAGCTTACGAGTATGGATTTTTTTTAAATGGTTAAAATGTTTTATTTCATCTCAATGGATTTTAAAATGTTTTATTATTTATAAATGAATAATGGAATTTCTTATTTATTTACATAAAAAAATGAAATGTATAGAATATTATAAATATGGTTTCTTTTAAAAGAAAAATGATTAAATTATTTTATGAGTAATTCCATTATAATGGAATTAAAATGTCCTATTAGAATGGCTTCATGTTTTTTTAAAAAAAAAATATTGAGACTATTTATGTGGAATTGTGTTATAGAATGATTAAGTATATGATTTACTTTATCAAATGAGCTTGGGATTTAATTGAGATATTAAATTGCTAAGCATATGTTTATAAATGATTTATTTATTTAAGTGATGAAAATGTGCGAAGTATGAGAAAGCATGATTTATAATGATTAAATTTTCAGGGTAATAATATATAGCTTGTTCTTAATTGATGGAGTACTTGACTAAATGACGGGTGTAGAAGGAAGTTATGGATTATGTACATGTTGATGTTCGAACAATTGGGTTCGAACCTATATGATAGTTACATGATAAGTGATTACATTTTATTGATTGAATGAAACGAGATTAATATGGATGCTGCTAGAACCCTAAAACTTTAAAAGATACCCTAGGCACGTAGAATTAGACTTTGTCTTATGACAATTTCTTCACGAACTTATCGACTCTTCATCAATGAAGGTCCGGGCGACAGAAAGTGAAGCCGAAGAATAAGCGACTCCACGCCAGCTTTAAGAACGTTTAAGGTGGGCATTATTTTATTATTACGTATATAGAGATCCCCTGCGTGACGTAGGCCTCATATGCGAATATATATGCATGACATGTTTTGACTATTTATTCAGTTCTTATGAAATGCTTATATGTTTAATGCCCTTTATGAAAATGAAAATGTTATGAAAATGAAATGTTTATGAAAATGATTGACTGCCAAAATGTTTATGTTTTTATATGTATCCTATCTGTGTTGGTTCGCCAACTTTAAAGGAAATCCAATTGGGATCCTATGCTAGACAAAGGTCGCTAGCTAGGGTTAACGTGTACACTCATGGAGACCGCGAGTCGCTTGCGACCGGTCTTGGCGTCCGTGGTAAGGAGGCCTCCTTCCCGGCGCGTGATAGAAAGGGCAGATATGGATCATATAGACTGAAAATGGGATGCATCCACCTTTATGAAAATGAACGAAATGTTTTAGTAAGCGCAGGTCATTTATGAAAACCCCTGTGTGTTACTGTTATGGCAGTTCAATTTATATATGTATGCATGTTGTATTTTCGGCTTATGTCACTGAGTATTTTTATACTCAGCCCTGCATGTATTTCTAAATGTGCAGGTTGAGCAGGCGATGGAATGGATCGGTGTTGAGCGGATTTCCCTTTTGATGTTTATGTAATGAAACCTTGAGTATGCATCTCCATATGCATAACTCACACGTTTTTCTGCTGCAAACACTCTGAATTTGTTATCGTATTGTGGAACTTATTACTCCTTCATTTTGTTTAACTTTCATTTGGGGTTTAGTCGTAATGGCTGGCTCATTTGTTAATTACCCAAGTGGTTATATATATATATATATATATATATATATATACCACTAGTTTGTTGTTATTAATGTTGGTTATTTAGTAAATCCCTTTTTAATTTCCATTTCTTATTGTTCACCCAAGTCATAACCCCGGTTAACCCGTCATTGGGATAGTGGGCTGTGACAGAGTGGTATCAGAGCAGTTCGTTTGCTCTGGCCCTAGAAACCTTATTCTAAAAAGCCAAGTCTAGTTTGATTCACTAGACATACGTGGGTTCATACGACACCGCTCAACACTCCATTACATCGTGCTCAATCAAGGAAAAAGGTAACTGCAGTTTCAACGTTTTAAAGATGTTATTGTTCTAAACTGTTTCATGAAAATGTTTATGTAAAGAGCATGCTATGATGAATTATTGAATGTTTTGCCTTTCATTGAAATGTTGAATGTTTTGCCTTTCATGGCATATCATTGCAGTTATGATGTTATGATAAGAAGAATGATAGAGAATTGACACATGCTTTCCCCAGAAAAACATAGATTGCTATAAGTTGCATGATCACTATTCTAAAAGAACATAGACTGCTGGATTAGTAGGATATCTCTACAATCTAGATTCTTAAAGTGATGATGTAGAAGAATGAAAGAGAACTTAGAGCATTTCAGCTTCCACAATGAAACAATGGTTCTTTTGAACTACAAAGAGGAATGAAAAGACATGTACGCGTTGAAGGAAAAGCACGGGATGATGATACAAGACGAATTCAAGGCAAACGCTGCATCAAGGGTTTGAGCATAGTCTCTACGTTCAAATGTTCACACGCGATGGAACACCGAATCGACTTTTAGTACACGATAGATTTTAAGAACAGTATGCTTTGCCTATATATATGTATATATTTGTGTACATGTTATACGTGGGGGTTTGGGTTCAATAGGACATAGAACTTTAAATTAAGCTTTTGGTTTGCCAGTACGAACTTGAGTTTTATTATTATGAATAGTTGTCCACGACTTTTTAAGTTTGGGATAATGTTTTCCGTGTGATTGGGAGGTGATGATGATTGGACCTAGCCAGTCCACATGATTCAAATATCAGTCGACGTCTTTTGGGTTGAAAACCCATGTGTTTCAACTTTCGGTTGAAAAGCCAGATGAGTTTTTACTCTAGATCATTTTGTTCGACCTAGTAGTTACTCCTTTCTACCATCTGGTTATTCGTTTGAGTTTCTCAACAAATTTTTCTGCACCACTTTGTTTTGATATCGTTCAAGAATTGAGCCTTACAATTGTTGAGTTGTCCTAGTACCCTCTTGTGATCAATAAGGATTTAGATGTTTTGTTATGATGCTTTCATGATTAAATCAAGATGAATATGTTATGAATTGAGGTAAGGAATATACTGAGGATCTTTTATCTTTGAAGCACAGAATGCCTCCCATAAGAGCCCCAAGAAACAATGTGGGAACCGCAAACGAACCCCCACGAAGGGTTGAGGAACTTTTTCTTAAACAGAGCCCGCCAACATTCAACGGGACCGGCAACCCGACTGATGCCGAAATCTGGATTAGAGCAATGGAAAGGATTTTCGACTTTCTTTACTGTTCTGACCAAGAGAGACTCTCTTGTGTTGCATTCCAACTAACTGGGTCGGCAGATTTTTGGTGGGAAACCAAGAAGAGGGCAATGACCCTCGAACAATTGGAAAACCTGACTTGGGAAGACTTCAAGACGGAGATCTACGATAAATACATTCCCAAGAGCTACAGAAAGAAGAAAGAGACGGAGTTTTTCAATCTGAAACAAAACAAGATGTCCGTGACGGAATACGATCGCGCTTTCTGCGACATGTCTCGCTATGCCCCTCATCTGATTGACACTGATGAAAAGATGGCCGAGAAGTTTCGTTCAGGCCTTAGGCATGAGATCAAGATGGCGCTTGCTGGTCATGGTAATCTCACCCACTCTGAGGCACTTAGCAGAGCCTTGGATGTTGAAGCAGCCATGCCTGAAGACCGCCCAACCCAGACTCAAGCTTCAGGAAACAACGATCGTGGGAAGAGAAAATGGGATGGCAACAACAACAATAATAGGGGTTACTACAACAACCAAGATAACAAGAGGCCATGGCAAGGAAACATGATGCCACAAGGGCAATGGCAAGGACGACCAGTCAATCCAGGATCAGCTGGAAACAATCAAGGCCAGCTCAGGGCACCTTTGTGTCCCAAATGCTCCAAGTCACATCACGGCATATGCTTGGCTGGCAGCAATACCTGCTTTAAGTGTGGCCAGAAGGGCCATTTTGCCAGAGACTGCCAAGGAAAACCTCAAGGAGGAATGAGAGGGCCAAATCAGCCGAGCCAAGTACAACCACTCAGGGCTATTCAAGGCCAACAACTACTCTACCCACCACCACAGCAACAACATCGACCTGCGATACGTCCACCGCAAATTCCACAGGCAAGAGCCTATGCCTTGCACAAGAATAAGCAAGGAAACAACCAAGGGAATTTGGCAGGTATGGGCACATTACTCGACACACCTGTTATACTTCTGTTTGACACAGGTGCCTCGCATTCTTTTATTGCAAGTGCATGCATAAAAACTTTAAAGCTCCAACCTGAAAAGACTAATCAGGACTTGAGAATTTCTTCACCAATAGGAGGAATAGCAGTAGTAACACATGCTTGCTCGAACCTAGAACTGACCATAGGATCGTTTAAGGTTATAGCAAACAACTTGCATGTTATATCGATGGAGGACGTTGATATAATCCTGGGAATGGACTGGCTAGCGGAGAACTATGCCACGATATTGTGCCAAGAGCGGAAAATCGGTTTCAACTTTCCAGGAAGGGACGCTTTGAGTTTCCACGGAATATGCAGGAGGAACAGAGTGCCGACTATTTCAGCTTTACAGGCAAGGAAGATGATGAACAAGAAAGACTGCCAAGCCTTCCTCGTATACCTGAACGGGGGAATTGAGACCAAAAAGACAATGGAAGATGTAGAGATCGTGCGGGATTTTCAAGATGTTTTCCCAGAAAATTTGCCAGGATTACCACCTGACAGACAAGTAGAATTCACCATCGATCTAGAGCCAGGAGCGGCGCCGGTATCAAAAGCACCGTACAGAATGGGCCCGAAGGAATTGGAAGAGTTGAAAATCCAGTTACAAGAGTTGCTGGACCTAGGCTTCATCAGGCCTAGTGTGTCCCCATGGGGAGCGCCGGTGCTGTTTGTCAAGAAGAAAGATGGAACCTTGAGATTGTGCATCGATTATCGAGAGCTGAACAAGCTAACGCTTAAGAACAAGTATCCATTGCCTAGAATTGATGATTTATTCGACCAACTCAAGGGCGCGAGTGTTTTCTCCAAAATCGATTTGAAGTCTGGGTATCATCAGTTAAAGGTTAGACATGAAGATATACCCAAAACGGCTTTCCGAACAAGATATGGTCACTACGAGTTCGTAGTTGTACCGTTCGGACTAACAAATGCACCAGCTGTGTTCATGGACCTCATGAACAGAGTATTTCATCCTTATTTGGATAAATTCGCCTTGGTGTTTATTGATGATATCCTCATTTACTCCAAGAATGAAGAAGAACACAGGGAACATCTGAGAACTGTTTTGCAAACTCTTAGGGATGAACGCCTTTATGCCAAATTCAACAAATGTGAGTTTTGGCTCAAAGAAGTTACATTTCTGGGACATATTGTATCTTCAGAAGGTATTAAGGTGGACCCCGCCAAAGTGGAAGCAGTACAAGGATGGAAGTCGCCAACTACCCCAAACGAGATCAGAAGTTTCTTGGGATTGGCTGGCTACTATCGAAGATTCATTGAGGGATTTTCCAAGATAGCAAGGCCGATGACGCAATTGCTCCGAAAGGGAATTAAATACACATGGACTAACGAGTGTGAAGAAAGTTTTCAGTTGCTCAAGGAAAAGCTAACTACAGCGCCAGTGCTAACAATTCCGGAACCAGACAAGGAGTATGTGGTCTACACAGATGCATCAAAGAACGGACTAGGATGCGTTTTGATGCAGGAAGGCAAAGTGATTGCATATGCATCGCGGCAACTTAGGCCACACGAAGTGAATTATCCGACCCATGATCTTGAACTAGCGGCGGTAGTGCACGCACTAAAAATTTGGAGACATTATCTATATGGTGTCAGGTGTGAGATTTACACCGATCACAAAAGTCTGAAGTACTTCTTCGAGCAAAAAGATCTCAACATGAGACAGCGAAGGTGGCTCGAATTAGTAAAAGATTATGACTGTGGTATAAATTATCACCCGGGGAAGGCCAATGTAGTAGCCGACGCATTGAGCCGCAAGGTTCCATTGAAACTGGGATACATCCTTACAAAGGAAGAAGAGCTCATACGAGAATTTGATAGGATGAAATTAGAGGTGATAAACCCACCTGCTACAATAGCGGGGGTGGTCGCGATTATACCGAATTTGAGGAAATTGGTGGTAGAAGCTCAAAGGAAGGATGATGAATTGGAGAAATTACGAGCTAAGATAAGAGAAGGAAATCTTAAGAACTACCACGAAGAAGCCGATAATGCTATTTTCTTTTAGAGGAGAATATGCATCCCTCATGACGAGGAACTCAAGAACAAGATCATGAGCGAAGCCCATGACACTCCTTATGTCGCCCACCCGGGAAGCACTAAGATGTATCAAGATCTAAAAGAGAATTTCTGGTGGGAAGGAATGAAACGAGACGTGGCTTTATTCGTCGAAAAGTGTCTAGTTTGCCAGCAAGTAAAGGCTTTACACCAACGACCTTACGGCGAGCTACAGCCTTTGGAGATTCCAGAATGGAAATGGGACGATATTGCAATGGACTTTGTTACAGGATTGCCAAAAACAAGACGAGGTAACACGGTAATATGGGTCATTGTAGACAGACTCACAAAGAGTGCACACTTTCTGCCTATACCTATCACGTATAGATCAGATAAGTTAGCCCAACTCTACATCAAGGAGATCGTGCGTTTACATGGGGTGCCGAAGACAATCACGTCCGACAGAGATTCTAAGTTTACCTCCAGATTCTGGATAAGCTTGCAGAAGGAATTGGGAACAAGGTTGAATTTCAGCACAGCTTTCCACCCGCAGACCGACGGTCAGTCCGAAAGGACAATTCAAACGCTAGAAGATATGTTAAGGACTGTTGTGCTAGATAGAGGAGAAGATTGGGAGCGTGTGTTGCCACTAATCGAATTTGCTTACAACAACAGCTATCAAGCAACTATCGCCATGGCACCTTATGAGGCGTTATACGGGAAGAAATGTAGATCGCCGCTTTACTGGGATGAAGTCGGCGAAAGAAGAATCTTGGGGCCAGATACAGTAGGCGAGATGATTGAGATCGTCCGTCAGATTCGACAGCGTATTAAAGAGGCCCAAGATAGACAGAAGTCTTATGCCGACAAACGTCGAACCGACTTGCAGTTTGAGTGTGGGGATAAAGTCTTTTTGAAGATTTCTCCCTCTAAAGGGATTACAAGATTTGGCGTAAAGGGTAAGCTTAAACCCCGTTTTATAGGACCCTATGAGATCCTAGAAAGGGTGGGCCCGGTAGCTTACAGGCTGGCGTTGCCGCCAAGCCTTGGGAATGTGCATAATGTGTTTCATGTGTCGCAGTTGAGAAAATATGTTTATGATCCAAAACACGTGATCCAAAGGGACGACGTTATCCTCAGCCCAGATATGAGCTATGAAGAGAGGCCCGAATCTATTATAGATCGGAAGATTCAAGTACTAAGGAATAAGTCGATACCCTTAGTAAAAGTCCTTTGGAAGCACCATGATCAAGAAGAGGCGACATGGGAACTCGAGTCTAGCATGAAGGAGAAATACCCAGAATTATTTCCTGAGGTACAAATTTCGGGACGAAATTTATTTTAAGGGGGATAGTATGTCATATCCCAGTTTTTAATCACTGATTAAAGACTTAATAATTAGGGTTCGGCATTCATTAATAATAAAACTGATTTGATTTATCTGATGTGATTTAATTGTTATATATGTGTTTTGATGTGCTAAATTCTTATTATTATTTGAATCCGTTTGAGATTTAAAGGATTATTGAGTAGTCAATAATTATTATTTCGGATTATAACTGACTTAGCAAAGTCATGTTATTTAATTTATATACGATAGAAATAGTATTTCTATTATTTACTTGAAGTCGTAATTAATTTTCGACTTATAAAACGAGTTATAAAATATGTAATTTATAGAAAGTTATAACGAAGCTTCGTTATATGGGAACCCGAAATTAGTATTACAAATACAGAATAAGGCATTTTATTCATCACATTCATCTAGCACCTACACATACTTTTCATTTCCACATCCATCTTACTCTTAAATAAATTGATGGTGTTGGAAACACTCATCATATGCCAACCATTCCACTAAATAAAGAGATTCTTTACACTTTCTCCAGATCAGCCCATTCCTTTTGCCAGCCATCTTCTACACCTTTAACATCTCAACATGCAACTTACTTTTATTTAACCAAAATCAGCAGCCAACATTCCTCCCATTCCTCCTTAGTTCTTCAATAGCCAAAGAAGAGATTGACTTCATTCAAAGCTCTTACAGTAAACCTCAAGAGGTAAAACTTGCTTTAATACTCCATTAATTTTCAGTTTCTAACATTCTGATCCAAGCTATACGATCTTATGCTTGAATTATAATTCACAGATTCCAGCTAGACACCAAATACCAGCTACATCGAGGTTACTCCAAATTTCTCTTTATATTTTTTTTTCTAGTTAATTCTAAATCAAGCATCAAAGCAGCAACAAATACACACATACGCATAATCACTATATTTTCCTAACTATTACAGTTACAAGGATCCAAAGAATTGATTTTGTTAAGAAAAGAAGAACAGAATAATACACACGCACACATTTTACTATATTCTCTAATCTATTACATGTACAATTAGTTTTAATAAAAAGAAATGAATGAGAAAGAACAGATTTTGAAAACCCTAAGTGCTCTATGTGTGTTTTCTGGACTGAAAATTTTGGGACTTCTTGTGTGTTGTCCGAAAATGGGGAGAGAGGTGAGAGCAGCCGGCGGCTGCTCACGGCCGAAGGCGACACGGCGGCGGTAACCGCCTAGCCCTTGTCCTGCCAAAACGAGAGAGAAGAGGGTAAAGAGAGAGATGGTTAGGGCTTCTGTGAAAAAAAAAAAAGAGAAGAGAAGGGAGAACAGGGGAGGGAAAGAGAGATAAAGGAGAGAGAACTTATCTTTCCGGAGGCGGCATCGGCAGCGGCGACACGGCGGCGGGAACACCGAGCTGTTCCTGGTCGGCCGGAAAAGAGGAAAAGAGGGGGAGCTCAGATCTGGAGCCTACCTTCCCGGCGAGGCAAGGCTCGGCCTCCACCGCGATTTCAGCCACGACGGACGACGGAGGAGGCGGCCAGGCGGCGGCCGTGCACTCCCTATGGCGGAGAGGGCAGATGCCCTGTTCCAGACGAGGGGATGGAGAGGAAGCTACCCCGCGCCCTTGTCCGAGCAGGAGCCGAAGGAGGAAGACCAGATGGACGGCGGCCGAGCTCCTTCACGGCGAGGCGGCGTGCGGCTGACTTCCGGTGAGACAGAGAGACGAGAGGGAGAGAAGAGGAGAGAGCCGAGAGGTAGAGAGGGAGAGTGAGGCGCTGAGCCTTGAGTGTGGGTGTTATGTGTTTGTGTGTTGTGTGTTATGTTAGGGTTAGTGTTTAGGTTGGGCTCAAGGTTTTGGGCTTGTATGTGGGCCGAAAATTTTTTAAAAAAAGAGAAGGGAATGGGCCGATTTTTTTTATTTAAAATATACTGGGCCCATTTTATTTTAAATTATGTTGGGTATTTATTTAAATTGCTTGGGGCCCATTTTAATTAATTTTGGGCTGTTAATTGATTAATAAGGCCTACGAATTTTGGCCCTATTTATTTTTTTAAAATGTTTGAATTTCACTAAATTAATTTAGTGAATTTAAATCTCTTGATTTAAATTTTAATATTTAAAGTTGGGATTATTTATTCTAAATGAAGTCCATTCTATTATTTAAATTATTAATGGACTTTAAAGCAAATATTTTGGGATTAAGCCCCATTTATTATATGATAAAATTATTTTCAAAGCTTACGAGTATGGATTTTTTTTAAATGGTTAAAATGTTTTATTTCATCTCAATGGATTTTAAAATGTTTTATTATTTATAAATGAATAATGGAATTTCTTATTTATTTACATAAAAAAATGAAATGTATAGAATATTATAAATATGGTTTCTTTTAAAAGAAAAATGATTAAATTATTTTATGAGTAATTCCATTATAATGGAATTAAAATGTCCTATTAGAATGGCTTCATGTTTTAAAAAAAAAAATATTGAGACTATTTATGTGGAATTGTGTTATAGAATGATTAAGTATATGATTTACTTTATCAAATGAGCTTGGGATTTAATTGAGATATTAAATTGCTAAGCATATGTTTATAAATGATTTATTTATTTAAGTGATGAAAATGTGCGAAGTATGAGAAAGCATGATTTATAATGATTAAATTTTCAGGGTAATAATATATAGCTTGTTCTTAATTGATGGAGTACTTGACTAAATGACGGGTGTAGAAGGAAGTTATGGATTATGTACATGTTGATGTTCGAACAATTGGGTTCGAACCTATATGATAGTTACATGATAAGTGATTACATTTTATTGATTGAATGAAACGAGATTAATATGGATGCTGCTAGAACCCTAAAACTTTAAAAGATACCCTAGGCACGTAGAATTAGACTTTGTCTTATGACAATTTCTTCACGAACTTATCGACTCTTCATCAATGAAGGTCCGGGCGACAGAAAGTGAAGCCGAAGAATAAGCGACTCCACGCCAGCTTTAAGAACGTTTAAGGTGGGCATTATTTTATTATTACGTATATAGAGATCCCCTGCGTGACGTAGGCCTCATATGCGAATATATATGCATGACATGTTTTGACTATTTATTCAGTTCTTATGAAATGCTTATATGTTTAATGCCCTTTATGAAAATGAAAATGTTATGAAAATGAAATGTTTATGAAAATGATTGACTGCCAAAATGTTTATGTTTTTATATGTATCCTATCTGTGTTGGTTCGCCAACTTTAAAGGAAATCCAATTGGGATCCTATGCTAGACAAAGGTCGCTAGCTAGGGTTAACGTGTACACTCATGGAGACCGCGAGTCGCTTGCGACCGGTCTTGGCGTCCGTGGTAAGGAGGCCTCCTTCCCGGCGCGTGATAGAAAGGGCAGATATGGATCATATAGACTGAAAATGGGATGCATCCACCTTTATGAAAATGAACGAAATGTTTTAGTAAGCGCAGGTCATTTATGAAAACCCCTGTGTGTTACTGTTATGGCAGTTCAATTTATATATGTATGCATGTTGTATTTTCGGCTTATGTCACTGAGTATTTTTATACTCAGCCCTGCATGTATTTCTAAATGTGCAGGTTGAGCAGGCGATGGAATGGATCGGTGTTGAGCGGATTTCCCTTTTGATGTTTATGTAATGAAACCTTGAGTATGCATCTCCATATGCATAACTCACACGTTTTTCCGCTGCAAACACTCTGAATTTGTTATCGTATTGTGGAACTTATTACTCCTTCATTTTGTTTAACTTTCATTTGGGGTTTAGTCGTAATGGCTGGCTCATTTGTTAATTACCCAAGTGGTTATATATATATATATATATATATATATATATATACCACTAGTTTGTTGTTATTAATGTTGGTTATTTAGTAAATCCCTTTTTAATTTCCATTTCTTATTGTTCACCCAAGTCATAACCCCGGTTAACCCGTCATTGGGATAGTGGGCTGTGACAGAAACAATGCCCACCAATAATGTTCCACGCCATCTTCATCAAGTAGCTCTTGTTCATAATATCAAATGAACGAATTCCAAGACCACCCTCCTCTTTAATAGCACACACCCTCGCCCAACTAACCGGGCAGCTGGGTCTCTTGGAAACATCGCCAGTCCAGATAAAATTCCGACACTTCAAATCCAGGTCCTTAATGAGACTTCTCGGCCAGCGATACACCATCATAGAATGCGTAATAGAACTCTGAATCACAGACTTCACCAAACAAATTCTACCAGCCATAGAAAGCTGCATGCCCTTCCATCTGGCAAACTTGAGAATAATCCGATCATGAATTGCACGCAAGAAAGAGGCTTTGACCCTCCCAGAGAAAATAGGCACGCCCAGATAATTGAATGGCAGAGAACCCTTCCTGAAATTTAAAATATTAATGATATGACGTCTCAACCTGTTAGGAGTCTTGTCCCCAAAATAAACGTGAGATTTCTCCATAGAACAGATCTGACCCGAGATAGAGCCATAAAACTCCAAAATATGAGTGATCTTACGAGCATTCGCAGTCGTTGCACGACCAAACACCAAAATATCATCTGCATAAAGGAGATGAGTAGGGAAAGCAGTACCTCTGGTCAAATTCATTGGAACAAGATTACCAGAATCAACACAATTCTGGAAGAGGACACTGAGCACATCTTCAGCAATTCCAAATAAAATTGGGGACAAAGGATCCCCCTACCTGACGCCTCTAGAACACTGAAAATAACCACAAAGATTGCTGTTATAAAGAATTGAAAGTCTTGCAGAACGAAGAATAATAGCAATCCATCTGATGAAAGTTTCAGAGTAGCCTCCAGCTCGCAAAACCTTAAGAAGAAAATCCCAACGTAAGGTATCAAAAGCCTTTCTGATATCAATCTTACAAGCCATGTTAACCCCCCCATGAGAACGCTTGAGGCAATTCACTCCCTCAGAACCAAGCATAATGCAGTCATGAATGGAACGACCGCGAACAAAACCATACTGATGCTTGGAAACCATCTCCGCCGCCACACCGCTCAGTCTCGTGGCCAAAAATTTTGAAATGATTTTGAAAAGGAAGTTCGAAAGCACAATAGGCCTCAGATCAGCAACAGAATTCACCGTCTCTTTCTTCGGAATGAGAATCAAAGTATTGGAGTTGCAACCCGTTGGAAGATAGGAAGCCACAAAGAAATTCCTAACAGCCTCCCAGATATCCTGCTTAATGATACTCCAGCAAGCATGATAGAACCTACCACAGAAGCCATCCGGACCCGCAACATTGTGTGGATCCATGTCAAAAACCGCAGCGGTAATCTCCTCCTGATCAGGAATCCTAGACAGTAAGGCATTCTGAGCGGAGGAAACCTTGTGATCAATTACAGCCTCAATCTGCACAATATCCACCTCAGCTGTCTGATCTTCAGCAAAGAGACTAGTAAAAAACTGGACAATATGACCACCAATCTCCTCCTGATCATAAACCATCTGATTATTAATCTCAAGATGGGCAATCATATAAGATCTCTTCTTGTAACGAAGCAGGGAGTGAAAAAACGAGTTATTCCGATCTCCATCATGCAGCCACTTGACTCTACATTTTTGACGAAGCAGACTACTCTTTCTGGATAAAGACACGTTAATTTTCGCCTGAGCTAAAACCTCTGCGTCAAAAAGCGCATCCGTATACCCTTCCTGTGAAATCTGAGCCTGAATCTCCAATAACTCCTGCTGCGCAGTAGCGATTGAAATATCAACATTCCCAAAGACAGTTCTATTCCAATTTTGCAGCTCCTTTCGCAGCCGTTTAAGTTTAAACATAACCCTATAAATCGGACATCGCGTGTCCATCGGGTCCCGCCAAGAATTCTCAACGAAACTCTCAAAATCCGGATGACTAGTCCACATATGTAAGAACTTGAAGAAACGACGACTAGTCTGCTGAGCTTGGCAACAAATAAGCACCAATGGTGCATGATCAGACGTCACACGGGGAAGAGCATGTGACGTTATAGACTGCCAGCTATCTGAGAAAGAAGTCGAAACAATGGCCCTGTCAAGAACTGACTCAACATGAGAAGGCATAAACCTCCGGCCCGACCAAGTAAATCGAAGACCAGAAGTCTGGGGCTCAACAAACCCAGTAGCAGCAATAAAATCGTTGAACTCTCTGCAAGCAGCGGCATTTGGGAGACGGGTGCTAATCCGTTCATGAGCTCCCTTAACAGCATTGAAATCACCAATGAAATCCGTCTGACCATCAAAATAATTCAGCAAATCCAGCCACAGAGTGCGCCGTTCAATATGAGAGTTTGAGCCGTGAACCACAACAACCCTAAAGTTATGATGAAGCCAAACACAACTCAATAAAACAACCTGATCAGTAGATAACTCAATTCTGACAGAAACAACAGGATGAACGAACACCCAAATATTCGAACACATATCAACTCTGGAGTTCTGATGACAAGGAACCACATTCAAAGAACGCCAAAAAGAAGCAGGACAATTATGAAAAGCCATTTTAGGTTCCAGAATACCGACCACCAACGGCGAAAAAGAGGCACAATGCTCTTTCAGAAGAAGTTTGGTTTCATCAGTGAGCCCACGGACGTTCCAAACAAGCATGTTCATAAAAACTAATGATTGCTAGTGGATTGGGACTCCCCCCTCTCCACTTGAGCTGCCCAACTCTTAGCCGTAAAGTCAGCAACGTCACTCATAACTTTGCTGCTCTTCGATGTCCGCTGTTCAATCACATAATCCATTGGGTTATGCCCCAACTCTTTCGCCTCTTGCATACGTTTGTTAATCAAATCCTCAGATTGTTGATTACTTTCCACCTCTTCTGTTCCACGCAGCCTAGATTTAATTGTTCCTGCCGGCGGGTCCTTCTTCCCGGTTTGAATACCATGTCTCTTAGGCGGCCTACCACGCGGCCGTTTAATAGCGGAATCTCTGTTTGACTGAAGAACCTCCTTAAGACGCTGAGCTTTAATAGCTGCCTCCAACTGCACTATTTTTTTAGCCAAATCCAACCTGATCTCATCAACAGTAGACTTTGTTTGACTAACCTCAGAATCCACCCTAGACTCGGAACCCTCGAAATCATGGACATCATTCTCCAAATTTTCAGCAAAGATTTCCTCATCCACTTCCTCACAACTGCTAGAACCCGTCTCCACAGTTTTCGAAAAAACTGCATTCAATAAATCCGGACCTAAGAGATCCAAAGCCTCTTTCCCTGAGCGCTTCTCCCGAGCAGTGAAACTATCCTCGTGAATCGAAGAACGGGAGTTATGCAACCCCACCTCCGCGTCATCACTATGCCTCTCCGACATTGTACTATCATCAGCTAAAAAATCCCCCTGAATCACCCGATCCTCCTCAGTCAAAGGACCAAAGGGATTAACATCAGTTGCCACCTTGTCAAAAGACTCTCCCTGCAGATTTTGTAGTCCTTTCGGGGAAGAAACCTGTAAAGTTCTTCCAGTAGGCTGCCAACTTTTCCCACGAGCCCTTGCTTTAGACCCTGCTTGCTTCTCAGTGGCATCATTTTTCGACTGATTGGCATGATCTTTGACTTTGCTTTTGATACATTTGTCCCGGCTATGCCCCGTAATTCTGCATGAAGAACAATAAAGTGGTAACCGTTCATAGTAAAATTCAACAAAAATAGAATTATTGTCACACCCGATGGTCATAGAATCATTGAAGAGGAAGAGACAAATCAACTTCAACGAGAATTCTTGCAAATGTCCGACTTCTTTATACACAGACGGACCATCAAACCGAATCGGAAGACCGATAGCTCTGCCTATAGCCGAGAAAACCTCAGGATGCCATAACTCAATCGGCAGATAGTATAGCCGCACCCAAACTTGACATAGCGATGAAATCTCTTTGTAGGGATCAAAGAAACGTGTCCATTCCCGGAGTCGAAAAGCGCCCTGCGACAAATCCCAACCATTGCGCTGCTTAGCTATTGCCTTATCCTCTGCAGAACTGAAGTTAATAATATAGAAGCCCTTGGCCATAGGTGTTAGCGTCCAGCAACCTTTAATGCTCCAATGATGTTGTAGTTCTTCCTTAAGACCGAAAGTAGTTCTCGGTTTGTCCCCTTTTTGAAGCAACAGTCGCCCAATGAGAGCATGATCAAAAGTTTCCACTTGTTTCTTGTAGAATTCAGCAGGGATATCCAAGTTGTATTTACTGCCAATCTTCTCCGAATTCAAAGCCGCAAACTTGTTGGCCAAGATATCAGGCTTGCGGGCTGAACGAGGACGGACCATAGCAGCGTACGACGCCTTGATTTTGCCTTCCGAAGCCGCTACCTCAGGGAGTCCCGTAGGCAGCTGCTCAGCTGCGAGAACTTGTTGGTCAGTAGCAGAATTTCCCGCATTGAGAAGAGCACGTGCAGTAGGTAAAGAATTAACATCAACGTGATTTTGATTCTCAGCGGTAGAAATTAAAAACTGTGTTTCTGCAGCCTCCTGCTGCTTAGTGTTCGTTGGAGGAGACCTAAAGTTATTTGAAATAGGAGGGAGATTGAGTGCCGACCAGTCGGCAGAACCTGCCATCGCCGGCACTAATTGGCGATCTCAACTTCCAGAGCAGCAGCAACAGCGGCGAAGTCCAATGATCCAGACTGTGGCAGCTGTAAACTCGTCGGCTTCGTCGGAACGGAGCTGGAGTCCTACGATCCAGATCTTTGGATCCACGCAGACGCCGATCTAGCGCAGCAAGCAGCCCTCCCCACCGTCGGAGCGAGGCAGCGGCCGGCGAGATCCAGTGACGTCGGAGCGAAGACAGCAACGACGGCGTCAAGCAGTGGCTTCCTTGAGGCGGCGTCCGGTGAGTGTTTGAGACTTGAGATTGAATATTCGACGGGTGAAGAAGCCGCGGACCGGAGGCTGGAGGTGGTGCCGGGTCGGTGGCAACCGGCGGCAGGTGCAGAGGGGAACGGCGCACAAAACGCTGACCCTAAAATCTCATTTTTCAGAGATGGAGAACGCTCCTGTTACTGTTCATCTAAGAGAGAGAATTTCATCCCTTCATTATTGAAACTTTTACTGTAACTTATATTTGCAATGCAATATTTAATTTGTGAATGTTCTTTTCTTTTTTCAATTTGATTGGTCACGTATAATAAAATATACTCCATATAAATATAACAGACGTATCCTTCACGAATCGTACCCTATAATTTTTGAAAATCCGTATCCCCGCATCCGAATCGTATTGCTCCTGCACCCGCCCCCTCGCACCTGTGCAACATAACCTATAGGTGTATTCTCCCCCCCCCCCTCCCCCCTCATACACCTATTTGAGACCCTCTGGATCTAACATCAACCAATACTACAACCTAGCAACAATCATCCTAAATAGATGATCAAGGATCATGACATTTTAAATATTTTTATGCATTAAATGAATAAATTAATTCGATCAAATTCGGCCAACAAACAATTAAACTTTCCAACGGAAATTATAGTGATTTTATAAAAAAAAAAATGGTGCGATTATAAGTCATATTTAAGAGAAAAAATAATAATTAATACTATTAATTATAGTACCATGATTATATTATAATTAATTTTGTGCGATTATAATTGATACACAACTATAGTGACTTGATTAATTTTAAATGTTCATTTATTTTATACTTGCTAACTGAATGTTCATGAGAGAAAGAAAGAATAAATAAATAAATAAATAATTTTGTTAAAAGTCCATATAAAATCATAAATCTTAATCAATGTTAATATTTTAATAATTTTATTTAGGTTTACTAAATATCGTATATACATTAACTGAAGATTTTATGATCATTTTAGACAAAAATATGTGATTACATATTTTATTAAATAAACATGCAACTGAATATTGTATATACGCTCTGAAAATATTTTATGATCATTTTAGTAAAAAATGTGATTACATGTTTCATTAAATATACAAGTAACTAAATATTGTATATACCTTAACTGAACATTTTATGATCATTTTAGATAAAAATATGTTGTTACATATTTCATTAAATTGCAATACTAGTCAAATAAGATAATGTTAAGCTACAATTTCATTTTAAATAAAAACTACATAGTAAAAACTATGAAAATGTGATAAATTGTATCAATAGAAAAAATTATAATAAAAAATATTTATATAATAAAGTGATTGTGCTTTTATATATATCTATATAGATAAGATTAATAGATTTTATTGAATAGAAAATAGGAGTAATAGTCACTTCCTCCGTTCTTAAAAATTGCGATCCAATATGAATGATATTGATTTTAAGAAAAAAGTGTGGTAGTTGTGTTTGAGTGGAGATAAGGTCCCACACAATTTAGGGGTGAGCAAAAAATTCGAAATCGAATAACCGAACCTATTCAAACCGAATATGGTTCGGTTTTTTTGGTTTTTCGGTTCGGTTCGATTTTTTTTCCATAAAATTTCAATTTTTCGGTTCGGTTTGATTCGGATTTTTTAAAACCGAACAAAACCGAAAAATCGAATTATATTTATAATATATATATATTTATAAATATATATATATATATATAATATTTTAATTATAATTTTATACTCCCTCCGTCCCGCGAGTCTTGACACGTTTGGGTTCGGCACGGGAATTAAGGAGTTGTAGATTAGTGTTTTAAGTGTGTAATTAATAAAGTATAAAATTGATAAAGTAGGAGAGAAAGGATAATAAAAGTGATAAAGTAGGAGAGAGAATGTAATAATTATTGCCCAAAAAGGAAACGTGTCAAGATTCGTGGGACGACCCAAAAAGGAAAACGTGTCAAGACTCGCGGGACGGAGGGAGTAATATCTAACATCTAATATTTTTTTAATTTTATACTCCCTCCGTCCCAATAAACATGGCAACATTCTTTTCGGCACGGATATTAAGAAATTGAGTGTTATGTTTTAATTGAGTGGGACCCATCAAATTATTGAGTTAATTAAAATAATTTCTTCCTCCATTCACCTTCTTCTTCATCCACTGCCACCCACCTCCGGCGAAGTCGCCGGCATCAGCCACCGACCCCCTCCTCCGGCGAAGTCACCGCCACCCTCGTCTCCCTCTGTCCCCCTTGTCTTCCTCGTCTCCCTCCCAATTCAAGAAACAATTCACATAAACAATTCAAGAAAACAATCCAAATCACAGAAACAATTCAAGGAAGAAACAATTACTCCCAAAAACAATTCGCGCCGTCGTCTTAAATCACAGATCTGGGTAAGCTTACTTTCGTGAGTTGTGAACAGGCGGTGGGCGACGGGAGTTAGGAGGTGGGCGGCGGGCGGGGGTCAGAGACACCCAAACCTATTCTTCAAGGCCCCCAATCCAGGGGCGCCACCGCCGCCGCTGCTTTGCTCTGGTTCCCCAAAAATATCCGCAAAGCAGATCGGAACCCTAGGCCCCGAATCAAGGGGCCGCTGCCAATCGGAGCGCCGCCGCCTGTAGGGACGAGAAGGGGAGAACGCTGGCCCTCCAAAATTGGGGCTCTCTTCCAGACCGGAGCCCTAGCCCCCAAAATCACGCTGGTGAGGGAGAAGTGGCGCAGAGGAGAAGAATAGTGGCATCCGGCCGGAGGGGCGAGAGGCGGCAGCGGCGGATCAAACACCAGTGGAACTGATGAGTCGAGAGAAGAGGGAGAGAAAGCTTGAGGCGGCTAGGGTTAGAAAAAATGAAAGGAGAAAAAGTAAGTTTTAATAGGTTAAGTCATTAGGATTTAATTAGTATGTTAATTATCTGCTTTAATTAAGAATAAACTTTCCTTATTTAGAAACTAGCCAACAATATTGGGACAGACTAAAAAGGAAATGTTGCCAACTTTAATGGGACGGAGGGAGTAGTTTTTTTAAAAAAATTTCGGTTTTTTTTCAAAAATTTCGGTTTTTTCGGTTTTTTTTTCTCGAAAATTTCGGTTTTCTTCGGATTAATTTGGTTTTTCGGTTTGGTTCGGTTTTAATTGTAAAAATTTCGGTTAATTCGGTTCGGTTTGTTCGGTTAATTCGGTTCGGTTCGGTTTTTTTTTTTAATCGAACTAAAATATGGTTTGATTTGGTTTTAGCAAAAACCGAACCATATAACCGAATGCTCACCCCTACCACACATTTTGTATAAATAGTGAAAGAGGAAATTTGTAGGGTCATTTTCAAATGGGTTAATAGCCGGAAAATTCATGAGAAATTTTCATTTTCCGGTATATATCACGATCCTTTAATTTGACTTCTAGATACATCAATTTGTAATTGGTTTGCAATTATCCCATGAATTATAAATTCACCCAAATCAAAGCTGATTTGGCAGTCGGAATGCCAAATCACACGCGCGCACACACACTCCACTCTCTCTTTCTCTCACAGTCACTCTCTCTCTCTCTCTCACAGTCAGAACACACACACACAGAGTCGCACCCTTCCTCATCCACCCCGGCAGACTCTCCCGCCTACCCCCGTCGACGGCCCCGCCACCATCGCCGCCTTCCACTTCAAGGCGAGGAACACCCTCCATCTTCTCCAAAAAAGTCCAGCAGCAGAATACAAACCAGTGAAGGGCACCCCCACCCCAAATCGACGACGGCGGCAAGGTTCTCCCAACGATAAGCCTCCTCCCAAGCTCCATCGACTGCAAATCAAGAAATCCCAAGCCCCAAATTAATAAATCCCAAGTCTCAAACGGCTCCAGAATCCCAAGAACCTTCACCGGATTGTTGTTGATTTCTGCACCTTATAACCCACAAGGGCCTTCGCTGTTGTTGATTTCCGCCGCAGACCCTTCTCCGCCATCCTTCACCCCGGATCCTCCTTCGCCGGCCGCTGCTGACCCTCTTCCGTCGCCCTCCTTCCCAGACCCTCCTTCGTCGTCGGTTAGAGCTCCGCAGTTGATACCCTCTCTCAACCCCCTTCCCCGTCAACCAAGCTCTATTTTTCCTGACTTCGCCGAGAGACGGCAAGAGAAGATGCGGCGGCACCGGGGTGGAGGAGGGGGAGGGTTTGCGCAGGGGGTGGGGGAAGGGGAGGGGGCGCTGGGGTGGAGGAGCGGGAGGGCCTGCGTAGGGGGTGGGGGAAGGGGTGAGGGAAGGGGAGGGGAGGGGAAGGTGACGTGGATGAATTTAGGTTTTTAAATTTATATTGAATTCTAAATTAAATATAAACTGTTTTTAATTATTAATAAAACGATGTCGTTTTGTTAAATAGATTGACACATCAGTTCTAATTTTACCACGTACTTGCCACGTCAGTATCGATTTCGCCGGAGTCCTTCGCCGTGGGATAATTGCGAACAATTTATAAATTGATGTATTTAGAAGTCAAATTAAAGGGTCGTGATATATACCAGAAAATGAAAATTTCTCATGGATTTTCCGGCTATTATCCCTTTTCAAATAAAAAAAATCATAATTTTCATGAACGTATCAATATAATAATAAAGTCACAATTTTCAGGGACGGGATAACTATTAAATAGGAGCAGCGAACACATTTTTTTGGGATTTTTAACATAAAATAATCATACTTAATAAAAATTCGTAAATGATTTTTATAAAATTTATGATCAATGCTTAAAAAGTTGTGCTTTTCAAATTAATACTAGTACATTCGCCCGTGCGATGCACGGCGAACATAGTTTTGCATTAAAATTAAACGATGTAGCGTGTGTATCGGTTAAGCGATTAGGGGTTAATGTCTAAAATCGAAGGTCTTAGGTTCGAGCCTGGTGAAGCATGAAATCAACGCCTAATCTAAAAGGCAATAATCGAGATAGGATTTACGTGGTTCGGTCGTTAAGACCTACATCCACGGGTGTTCTTCGAGTTCTTCCACTATACTTTGAGATAATTACATTTTACAAGTGTGTTGCTCCCAAATAAACCATGATCCCCCAATGCTAATGTTAAACCTTCTATTTATAGATGTGAAAGTGAGCCCTAAAGGCCTTAGGCCCATGAACTCTAATAATTGGATTTAGGCCCTTTAATGCCTTAATACACTTAACTTTAGTCTTGATTTGACCCATCTGCGCTGGTTTGACTGCGCCGGAAGCTTCGCTATCTTATGATTGTGCCGAGACTTCAAGTTCTTTATCCTGCGCAGATGCTTCGAGTACTCTTTAGGCTGCGCAGGCACTTTGTCTTCTTCGGCTGGTTCGGGTAATGAAAATAGAACTCCCTCGTTGCCCGTGCTGAGTAGTCCCCTTGAGCTGCGCAGGCGAGTCGTCCCTTTATCTGAGGTCTTCAATTAAACCTGCGTTGGTTGGCTTCGTTCAATAAGAATAATAGTAACAATAATAATAATCAAGTAAGATGTTCTTGTATTGCTAAGCACAGCGCTGATGAGTATTTTAGTCCTTATCAGAGCCCCTGTGGCGCGACCTTTAAATTTCTTTATTTAATCATGTTAATTTATCAAAAAATAATAAATTAAATGATGTATCAAATAAATAAAAAATAAATATTAAATATAGTTAGAATATAAGTAAATGCAAATGATTTTTTCTTAAAAAATAAAATAATCTACATCAATTACTCAGTAAAGATCCTTAATTTTATTTTATAATTTTGAAAAGTATCATTTTTAATTTTCCATCTATTTGATGGAAAACTTTATTTTCTTCCTTAAAATTATAGAATAAACACATCGTTCAAATTAAAAGAAACGAAGAAACAATAAAAAAAGAGTTATCACATCACAATATATAGTTTTAAAACATAAGCTAATCATGTATAAAATTAATTTTTTCTAAGTTAGCTCATTACCTATGTCATCTTATTAGAAAAGCTTCAATTGATAAGTAGGAAAATAAATTATATTATTAGAATTTATTAGAATACTAATAAAAGAGTTGAATAATTATCTGATACCAAATCAAAGATCTTGCATTCATCTTTAATTTAAGATATATATAGATTATTTTTTATAAATAAAATTTGATTTTTAAAAAAAATCATCAAAATATGAAAAAGAGAATATGAGAGAGAGAGGGAGAGAGAGAGAGAGAGAGAGAGATAATAGAAAATTGAAGAATGCGTATGATGAAAGAGAGGAGAGAGAAAATATATGAGATATGAGATTTGTTGAGTTTTATAAATACCCTTTGATTGATTCTTTAATTTCAATTTTGCCACAAACTGTGTTTTCATATAAGAAATAGATAGATTACTCCGGATTTGGAGATGGGAGCTCCTACTCCTACAAATTTTGATTCGCTATGATTTGGAGATAAGCCCATAATATCAGATTATTTTTGTAAACTATGATTCGGTGAATTTCAAAAATTAGCCTATTTTTGTTACTCGGCTCAACCATCATACCCTGAACTATGATTAGACCTTGTTGTATGATGTCCCTCGTGTTCCTCTGTTTATACTATATTTGGATCTTTCTACGTATCTGTAATCATTTACTCATCTATTCTGTTTTTGAAAATTAGTATCAATCTTTTATCGTAGTAGTTATTTTGGAAAATAGTCAACTTATCTAATTTTTATTTGGAAATAAATCACCCGTACGGTCATACCAGATAATACTCCATCCGTCCACAAAGAGTGTGTATTGGAGTACTATTTTCATCTGTCCATTATATTTTAAACCCCATCCATATTCAATATTTACAAAATTTTCATCCCTTAATTTTACAAGTTGATGAGGCCAACCCATAAATACTGCATTTTGTGGAACTCTTTCAATACTAAAATCACATTTTAAAATCATTTTAAAATTATTACCACCATGCATGCACTTTTATATATAACAACAACGCAATTAATGCACGAGGCCCTTAATAATTAAAAAAAAGAAAACAATGAAGAAAGAGGCAAGTAAAGAAAACAAAAAATCAAGCGTGGGCAGCGCGGGCAAGCGCCTTCATTTTTTCCAAGTCTGCTTTCCGGACACCACATATCCTTGGCACAGACCACTTGTTGGGTCCGCCCATCTTATAATTCTTCCAATCCTCAATCACCATTCGGATGTCGTGGATCTTGCTCTTCAATTTGGTGCAGCAGTTGGCGTGCATCGTCACCACCTCATCCAGATCCCGGCTCGGCTCGCACAGCCCGCTGAAGTAGGCCGTGTCCAGGAACCGCAGGTCCAACCCGATCTCCTCCATAAACGGGTCGTGCTTGATCTTGTAGAACACGTCTTGGTCGTGCTTGCCGGCCTCCCTCTTCGCCACCCAGTATTTGTAGAACTGGATACTGCGGGGGTTGGATTTGGCGTACACGAAGCCCGCGTTTGGGAAGTTCCAACGGCTGGTGGAGTTGAATACGAATACGTCGCATGCCATCTGGATGTCGCCCTCTTCGTACAATCTTGGGAAGGGATCCCTCATCCATGCTATATCAACATCCTATGCATGTATGTATATATCAGCAATTACTCAAAATTCTGACTTATTTTTAATACACATTTCTAGTGACTTAGGTTGACAATTTGAGCATAATGTGCGAGTATATCAAGTAGTTACGTTCAAAGTGTGGAACTCGCATAAGTAAGACAAAATTTGGATTGAAGTGGACCGGGAATTTTTATATATCTTGAATTTTTTAGAGTCTAGATTGACTTGAAATTCATATAATGTTGATTGTTTGTTGTAATGTCCAATTTCACTTTATCGATTTTTTCTTTTTGGCACAATTATTTAAGAGAGTAAGGAATTGTAATGTAAAAATATGTGAGCCTATATTTATTATAGTGAAATTTCATTAGCAACAAAATTCAAATTAAATGAAATATTTAGAAACAAAATACAGATCAAATTAAGTGGGATACAGAGAAAAGGGAAAAATAGTGTATAAAGTGGGAAGGGAAAAAGAATGTACTTTCTCTTTCCAAAACATATCACATTATAAACTATACCAATTTTAATAAAATGATTAGTAATGTTGTGAGTGGAAACAAGAGTTTCACTTTAAATAGAGAATAGATAGTGAATTTTTGTGAATGACTTTCTTGAATGGTTTGAAAAGACAATTGTGTCAATTTTTTTTATCGGAGAGAATAATTAATTTGGCTTAATAAATTGTTAATTCCAGATTAAAACACATAATTTACCGAAAATATAAAGCTGTATCCCATCTCGAGAACAGAGCGCAGGAAATCAATCCTTCTCCACATCATCTCCAGATAATCGCCGCTCCTGAACTTCGCCTCGCCGGAAAAGTCGACGCCCTCGGTGGTTAGGGCGAAACAGTGGCGGTGAACCATTTTGCAACGATGATAGGCCTCTTGATCCATAGCCACCACCACGAGATTCTCCAGAAATTTTTGTGTCTCATTCCCAATTTTGAAACTCTCCAAAAATAGATCGAATAGGGAAGACGGTTCCATCCATGCTGCATTCACAGTAGTTATGATCACAGTTTTCCGATCCTCAATCGATGCCTTTCTTAGTATCAACTCCAACTCGTTCCCATCCTTCTCCCATTTCTTCTCTTTCCAGAAACAAAAAAAAAAGTGTTATTATCTCATCTCTTCTAATTTCTAAAAGCTTAATTAAGCTGGCAGAGAAGAGAAGTGTAAGGTACCTGAGACGTTAGATCTTCAGATTTGAACATGTGAAACAAGGATGCCTCGCTTTCTCTCTCCGGAGAGAGATTTGTTTGTGTGGAATCTTCCCGCGGCGACGATGGAGGCGATATTGGGAGCTGCGGAGGGGGAGAATCGGATTGGCCGAGAACAACGTACATTAGGCCGACCGCCGCGGCTAGTAATATGGCTCTGTAAACTGCAGGGGAGAATTGTGGCGGCGGAGGCGGTGGTTGGTGCAACAGTGGCGGCGATTGGCTCCGGTACGGATGGATTTCTACTCGCCGTTTGGTGCTGGCGCCTATACCTCCAATCCCCATTTTTGTTGTTCATCAATTTGGTTTTGCTTATCAACCATATTTATAGACATTGTTGAGAAAAATTTACTCAAAACATATTCGGAAATAAATCAGTCCAAGTAAATTCAAATGGATAATTTAGTAAATTTTACAAATAGTTATGGTTTCAAAATTAGGCTTTCGTTTTTATAATTTTATTATTTCGATTTGGTTGGTTCAGTTTAAAAATCAAACTTGATTGAATTTTCTTTAACTAATTTGGTTGGTTCAATTCAGTTTGGAATATAATTTGTCAAGTTCGATTTGAAATTTTATATTTTACTTTTTTCTTTAATAGATTTTTCATTTTGGTTGGATCTTGAAATTGATCAACAATTTGGCATCAACAATCTCGTGACAAAAAAACTGTAGAATTTAAATTTTAGAGTTGCCTTTTAGGGTAAAAGAAGGTGCTCTTAAAATTACAGAAATTGGAAATATTTTGGCTCAATTGAGTAAATTGAAGATATTTCATGATCAATTAACTAGCTAATAAGGTGAAATATTAAATAGTTGTCAGGGTAGTTTCTTTATTATTCATCACGTTTATGTATACGATTATCAAAATTATACACGAAGATAAAATTGAAATAGTTACAAAGACTATAAATATCTCGTCTAATATGCACGTGCTGGTATATAGTTTCCTTATAGAATCCAAGTAAATATTTTGATCCAAATTTAGAAGATAGTATTATACAATATTCAGGTGATACTGATGTCATGTCATGAACTTCGGCTAAATTAATGTTAAGAATTTTTTATATGTAACAGCTAAATATATATAGTACGTGTGATGCATGTACACATTATGAGCTTAATAACGTACATTTATTTCTAAAACAAAAGTTTAGTTTATATATTAAAATATTGAAATATTTATAGATTTTATAATTAGTAAGAATTAATGTTATAGATATAGGAGTATCATAAATAAAATACACGATTTATTACTTTTACAACAAAAGAATTGTCTGTCGTATTTGTATATATGGATCTATCTAAATTTTCCATGACATGGAATTCACTATCTATAGTTGTTTGTCACTACTTTTCTCTCTCTCTCTCTCTCTCTCTCTCTCTCATCCTATCGTATTCTTCTTCATCTCTCTACATCCATGGAGCTCCAAAAACAGCTCTAATTAAGATATGATATCCATGGCCATATCTAACATCAATTCCCCATTCTGCGCCCATCGTTTTCAAGAAACCATCACATTAACGAGGTACATTTACTTCTACAAGAAATATTCAACCTAGGAGTATTATATAACTTTTGTAGCTTGGTGTAGTAAACATTTGTATGTGTGATTTTTCAAATGATATTTGTTCAAGGAAGAGAAATGGAGTGATGAAAGTGAAAGCCAAGTTGTCAAAGCCAAATGTGAAGAAAGCAAATCTTGGTGCAGCAAGGAAGGAGAGGATAAAGATTCCCAATTATAGTGATGCTGAAAATACTAGCATTTATCATATAAGTCAATTTTTCAGTCATCCATCTGGGATTGAAGCAATCTTGAATTTAAAGGCCTTGCAGAGTTATCAGTCCCTTGATTCCAATTTGTATAGGTATATATAGTTTCTATGTTTTTTCTTTTCATTATTTATTTTAGTTTCTTTTTGCCCTTTTCTTCTTAATCCATCAATTGATGTTTATTTCTGAATGTGAGAAGTCCACTTTGTTTACAAAAAAAGTCTGAGCTGAAATTAGTAACTAGGTTGTCTTATGCATTTACATTTACTTAATTAGGGTGATAGATTAGATAAGAATACTATGTAGGATTGAGTATTTCAAGGATAAGACGATAAAAACAAACTCAAAATTGTTCAATCCGTCAAAGTATTTGGTGGATTAGCACATACTACTATTTTATCTAATTAAACTATCGCCAAAGTAAACATTCTCTTCAAACAGCATGTTTTAGAAGGAGTTAATGATGAAAATTGGTATGCTCAAGCATGTTAGTCAGTGATTCAAAGTGTAGTTGCAAATGTAGATTTTGTTGTACACATACATTGTGTTAACTTAGGCATTGCAGTGACTGGAAAAATGCAGAGCTGTTTTACTTAAATGTGGAAGTAATCCTATTTTGGGTTTTACTTTGATAAAGCCTTTGCAACCTCACAAGATGCATACTTGAATATAAAGTGCAATTAGATGTGGAGGTGCAGGTGTGTCCTACCACAGGTTAAGCTTCTAAGTTTTGAGGTGGCGCCAGTTATAGACTTACAAGTAACTCCAACTGCTCAACATTGTTTAGTCGAGATGATATCTTGCAAGGTAAGCTTCTTGCCAAAGGAAAAAGAAAACAAAAATTCTGATAGATTCAACTCTTTTGAAACCATACTGAAATACACTTGATATTTTGGACTCACACTCCAGTTTGAGGGCTCTGATGTGGCGGAACGTCAGAATGAGCACTTCTCAGGTATATTCAGTTATAGAATTAGAGGGTTTGTGCAAAGATGTCTGAATTTGACGTGTTAGAAAAAGTTATCTGTTTATAGAGCTCACTAAACATGTGTATGCAGCTTCGATGCAGAACAAAATAAAATGGGAAAGCATTGGTTCGGAACAATTTCTGGATGTTGATGTGAGATTAAATCTTGTCCTTGAGGTTGGTGTCCAAGTTGAGTCATGTTTCTGAATATATAAATTTCAAAGGTTTTATTATATATGTTGGTTTGGTGCAGATATATACCCAGCCATTTGCAATGTTGCCCCCATCAACGGTTGAGGGTCCGGGAAATATGTAAGTATAGTAATTATTATAGTAATTTGAAATTAATTAGAATTATTCAAGTTATTTTTGGACGTAGAATGATGCAAGCCCTGGTGGATCAGCTGGTGCCATTGCTTCTACAGCAACTGCTGCAAGAATACGAGGAATGGGTTTCACACCAACGCAAACGCCTTCACTAATACAATCACTTACTCTTCACTCTTCACATGTTATTGTTAGGCTCCGTTTAATAGGCTACTTTGTTTATTTATCTGATGTCTACTGTGTGTTTCATAGTCAAGATTATGTGATGTTGGGCCCCAAGTTGAGCCTCGGCCCACTGTAAATGCGCATCTCCAAGCGTTCCTTTATTGTAGAGGACCCTTCACTCTATTATAGAGTTGAATTGAAATATAGAGTTTTTGGATTTTCATCTCCAACAATCAACTTTACATTTCTCTCTACAATGGAATATTCCATTTTTATGCTCTATATTATTAAATTATTTTATCAATTTAATTATTATATATTTATAAATAATTATATTTATATTCAATTAAATGTAATTAAAATTAAAATTCAAATATAAATTAATCTAAATATTTTTGAGAAAAATTAATTAATAAAGTGTTATATTTAAATATTGTAGAACAATTAATTTATTTCAACAACATAAAAACTGAAATTACATAATACTCTTAGAATTAAACATTACTCATAATACTTAACAAAGCATAAATTACATGATAAAACTAACTAATGTTCTTGCATTTTTATGCTATTGTGTTTTTATGTTGTAATTTATGTTGTCGTAATTTTATGTTAATGCGCTTTCATATTATATTTCATGTTATTGTGTTTTTAAATTTTACATAATATATTTATGTTAGAGACTAATAAATTATATTTTACAAATTAAATCAAGCAAAGGTAAACATTTTGTAAAGATAAAAGAAAAAACAAATACTTCATCCGTCCCGGTCAAGACGCTACATTTGCTTTTTGGCACGAGATTTAAGGAGTTGTAGATTAATAAAGTGATAAAGTAAGAGAGAGAAAGTAATAAAATGATAAAGTAAGAAAGAGAAGGTAATAAAGTGATAAAGTAGGAGAAGGAAGGTAATAAAGAAATACTTAATTAGTGTTAATTAAGTGTTTAAAATTCCTTATTTTTGCCAAATATAGAAATGTAGCATCTTAGTTGGGACGGCCTGAAAAGAAATATGTAGCATCTTGGGCGGGACGGATGGAGTATAATAAAGGGAAAAGTAGCAAATAGCTCTCTATCATACAACCCCTAACACGTTTATCTCCCTATCTTTTGATTTTGGGCTGTTAGCCCCTCAACATTTCATAAAGAGTGCAAAATGCCTCCTGCTCTTAACGGACACTTAACACAGTTAAGTACTTTTCATTTTTTATTTTTTTTTAAAAATGGGCCCCACTAATATATTTCTTAAGCAAAATACATTCCTACAATAATTCTACACAAACCTCAACCTTAATTAATAATTAACAAACTACCATTAAATATAAATTCACATATTTGGCGAGTAAAACACGCACCTGATTTGAATTTGAATTTTTTATTTTTTATTTTTATTGTGGCGCATGTAAAACATGCGCCTGGTTTTATGTTACAATCTGCTTGGCGTACAATTCGGTTACAATCGAATGCAGTTGATAAGGTGTTCTCTACTCGGGATGAAATATCCATCGAACTCAAGAATGTCATTAATTCCTTTGTAATTAATGACCAATCTTGGCTTTCCTCGTGTGATCTCCCCATGATTTCTCACCAGAAATCCAGGACTGTTGTAAGGCGAGTTCCCTGGTTCAATCAACTTTAAATTAAGGTATTCCTTGATTATGCTCCTCATATCATGTTGGTCTTGAGTGTTCATCAGGATAGGTCTGAACCTTACGAACTCATGCTCCTTTCCAGTTTTTACTTTTAATGTAGCTTTGAGTTGGTTCTTGTCCCACCATGCCAAAGGATCATCGTGATAACACTTCTGGATTCTCCTCTTGACGTCGGCTATGGACACATGTTCTTCTTCCCTAATATCATTGTGTGATATCAGAGAAACTTTGAGGATTTGTGTTTTCTCCTCGGAGAGATCTGGAAATTCTTCAGTTCTGCATTTGAGCAGAACATCTCTGAATCTCCGTTGATCCTTCATTTGTGGTCTCCGGAGTCTGCCATCATCACCACGCTTGTTGCGGAATTTGACTGGCATCGAGCGATTAAAAGCTCCTTCGAGCCTTTGCACAATGATTTTGTGGTCACAATTGGTTGTGAACATAAGCCTTCTGGCTTCATTATCCTGTGTATACCTTTTGAAGGTTAGCAGAAAATTATTTCCGAACAAAATATCTGCTCCGGTATCATGAAAATAGATGGGTGGAGTCTTAACCTTGTACCAAGGTGTTTTTCCTGCTCCGCCGATCAATATTTCTGTCTGTTTTACTCCTTTTGATAAGAGCAAAATCTTCTTTGAGAAGTCTCTTCCCGCAATTCGAGGCAGTTCTTCTTCAACTTCTATTGGAAAGACTCCTCGTTTTGCAGTATAGATTCCTGCTCCTGAATCAATATAAGCAGCAAAATATTCTGCTTTGAACTTCTCGTATAACATCCCCACAGAGATGTAGATCGGGAATGGACTCGTCATTTGATCAGCAACCTCTTCTCGCCGATTGTGATCTCCACCCCACTTGTTTTCCTCGACCATGGTTGATAATTGTCAAGGAAATTTCGTCCTAAGATCAGGTCATCAGCTTCTTGTCTGGCTTTGCCCTCGATCTGGATCTCAAAGTCTCCAATCTCCAGAAATCTGATGTATCGATTGCTTTTTGGATTTGTCAAATAGTACAACGTGTTGCAAGGAAACTGATTTTTCCTTTCGATTGTATCAAACTTTAGGGAAACACTTCCCCATCCTTCGGGGCATTTGAGTTTCACTCTTATGCCTTGAGCTGGTGTTTCCTGGATCGTCTTTCTCTCGTAGGAATGAGAGAAACTTCTTTCTAAATGCCTTGAGGTCAGCCTATCTCCTTGGAAGGATAGCCTCGGTGCTCCTAATCTGAGACTTTGATTATGTTTCAGCACCTGCTTATCTCCGACTTGGATGTCAATTTCCCTTATTTGTGGGATTTTAACTCGGTCAGGGCTAATTACCTTGGCCACCTCTTTGAATACTTCTGGGATTTCAATAAAATTCTTCCCCATAAATAAATTCGTGTGGTGGGAATTTGATAGGGCATATGATACTTGATGTGTAATCGAGTATGGCCTATTTCCTTCCGTCAATAGATCCTTCCTCTTGTAGTCCTGATAGAGTGTCAGGGCTCGGGTGAAGGCTGAATCTTGAAGATTATAAGCGATCTGTTGGTACAATTCGGTTACAATCTGCTTGGCGTAGAGATTGCTTGAGAAAGCTCCCAACACTGCATCTCTTGAATTTGTAATCCTCTTGTCACAAATTTCAATATCAATTGGTGTATCTGTCCCTGGTAAAAAGTGAGGACTTGATCACCAACTGGATTGCTCCAATATGAATCCATTTCATCGCCTTAGCGACTTCTAGCTTCATTTTTGAGAGATCCCTCCGCACATCTTCGGCTGGAATTAATTGGATCTCTACTTGGTTGTTCGTCATTTCTATTGGAAGCGCCAACTCCCGACTCGTTGTGCCGAAGAAGACATGATGCTTCCTTTTGAATGGACTCAAGCTTTGTAGAACTTGATCCAATCTTCCTCTTGAAAATCCTTGAAACGTTTGTATATCCATGATTTTGTTCTTGATTTTAGTCACGAGTTTTTCCACCACCTTTTCCTGCGGGATCAGAGAATGACTGGTATATCCATCCTGATCAACCTTTTGGAAGTGGATAACCTTGTCCTCCTTAGTCTGACTCATCTCCGGATGATCCATCAGTCATATCCGTATCTTCAGAACTAAAGACTTCTTCCTGCTCGTATATACTCTCATTGGAGGATATATCTTCGAACCGATACACGGGTATCAGTTCTTGGTTGTAGAGGGCGTCTTCGATATCCGGTGTGGATTCGAATTTCCTTATCCCTCTTTTCTCGTTGTCAGAGCAATTGGTAGAAATATGCCCTTTTGCACTTCACGTCCAACAGTTGCAATCTTTGAAACTTTCATTTGTTTTGGCTTGGGTACGCCTGAAAGTTTTCCTTACCGGAGTTCTTTTTTAAAAAGAGAATCGGCTCCTTGATAGTCCGCTTTGTTGGCCTTATTTGTAAGAGCGAGCCTTCTGTGGGGTCCACATAGTTCTTGGCTTCCAAGAACTCTGCCTTGTTATTGGTTTTCTTTCATATGGTTGATACCTATGTTTCTTCTTTCTCCTCTGTTGGAAGGTCAAGATTGTTGTATATCAATAGAGATCCTTTATTGAGCCCCCTCATTTTCTTGAGATTTCTCTGGTTCGCCGCCTTCTGGCACCATTCGGACAGCTTCTTGTGAACATATGACATCCTTCTTGATGCACTATCAAGTGGATATTCTCCTGGTGATACGTACTCGTTGATGAGCATTTCCCTCCATGGACTCGGAAACTTTGTGAAAACGAGGTCCCTGGCTGTCTAATCATCAACTAATCCCATATGGACATATAGGGCATATAGGCGCAAAAATTCATCAAGAGCTTTTGGCTCCAGCACTACCAATCTTAAATTTTAAAGTGCTTGTCGATATTTTTTGCGCTTCTCTTCCCCTGATGCTTCAAAGAAACTCATTCCAAGAAAATGAATTTTAATTTGGTGGGCGGCATTTTCAAGGATTTCCAGAGCTGATTCTCTGGTGAACAACTCATTCTTAGACTCCGTTGATGCCTTATCCCAAAATTATTTTGCCATCCCAGCAAAACTTGGCTCGAAGATTTTAATAAATTCATTTATATCATATTCTATCGTGGCAATCACGACCTTCATAGCTGAAGCCCAGTCATCGATGAGAACTTCCCAATCTTTAAAGCTAGCTTCATCGAGGTTGAGAATCAATCTGTATGGGTGGATTGGTTCAAGTGTGGCCTTCCCTACATGAGTGTCCTGCATCTTAGGCCGGCGAATTCTGGTTCGTTGATACTCTCCTGGACGATTTTTCTTGTGGGTGCTCTGTTTTGGGCACCTCACCTCCATGGTTCATCTTTGGATCAACCATATTTAGGTTAGCAAATGATTCTGCTAACTCTTGTAGATCATCTAAACCGATTCGATCAGGGTTATTCATGGTATTTCCCTTTCACGATTCGGATTATGTCATCCGGCTGCAGTTCATTGGGCGCTGCATTAAGTGGTAGCGGATAGGTTGGGTCTTTGGACCATGTATTTTGAATTTTTCCGGAACATGGTTTCCGCCTTTCAATATCCTCCACTTTTCTCTAAATATCATACAAGAGTTTTAAGATTTCCTCTTGTTTGAGTGATATTTGGCTCATCTCCATCGATAGATCATATAGCTTGTTGCCATAATATTCCACCGTTCTTTGAATCTCCCGCAAGTTGACATTGTCGGAAGAGTTTGGCTCGATCTTTTGGTAACTTGGATAAGCTACTCCTGCCTTGTCCTTTGGCTCCATTAGTCGTGTGTTGGTGGGCGCCGTTTCTCGCTTTCTCAATCGTCGTTCTGGTCTCAGCGATTCCTATCAGTCGTTCTTGGTAGGACTGAATACTTGTGATAATATCACGAATAATTTCTCCATCTTCTCCTCGACGAATATTCGTAACAAGGGCTCGATTGTTCCAGTTGAGGTCGTCTAATAGACGGGTTGTTTCTCTCTCCAAATTTTCAAGAGAATTCATGTATACAATACATCTCGGACATTCATCCGGATCCATTTTTAATGGAGTCTCCTCCCAGTTTTGGGTTAATTATAAAATAAATTAAATATAATATAATTCCTCTATAAAAACCCGCTCTGATACCATTTCTGTCGCGGATCTATAATTAAAAGAAAACATCATAAGAAAATAAAATTATGTGGTTTAGAATGTCCCAAATTATAACATAAGTGGGTATTTGTGTAATTAGTTTCAAAAATGGATTGCTTTTTGAATTTCTATGAATTGAGCCGTGTCAAATTTGGACAACAATGAAAGTTGGTGTATTAAATTGGAAAATTCTATGTTTGCGTTAAATTGGGATTTTGATCAAAGTTGGTATTTTTTTCATGCAATTATCCCTTTAAAAAATGGCCGTTATTTCTACTTGCTAAAAAATTTATCTTGAAAGTCGATAACACTAACGTTAAGGCTTTTTTAACCAAGAAAATTGAATCTAAATCTCAAAAGGCTAGATTACTCAGATGGCAGGCTGAATGTCAATATTATGATTTCGATATTGTCATTTTGAAATCTGATGATAATGTTCTTGTAGATTTCCTAACAAGGGATGGAACCAACTGAGGTTGACGCCATCATTATAAACCAGAGGCAACTCCAAGATAACATGGAGATGCTACAACAGCAATGATAAGAGTGTGTACTCCATGCCAAACAAGCTGGAAGGATACAGTCGGCTGATGAAGCCAAAGTGTCTGACTGTATACAAGAATGCCTTAAGAAGATGATAAATCTTCATAAAGCAACCCAAGGACCGCTCCTGCGCGGAATCATGGAACCCTTGATTAAAGCATGCATTACCGTACCGGCCGGATTACCGATAGCAGGGGATTCAAGTACCCCTTGCACAAGTCCTGAGGCTAAGGTTTCAAAATCGGATCCTCAAGGAAAAGATGTTGCTAAGGAATCACTTCCTAAACCAACATGTCAACCCTCCACCTCTGGGGAAAAAGAGGGAGGGATCAGCCTTAGGCCGGTGACTGGCAAATCTGAGGTTGATATTAATTTTATTGAAATGTCTCCTTCTTGGCAGCTGTACCAGAGCAGATGGGAGAAACTCAACACGAGGAAGGGCATTAATCTGGAAAATTGCCAGGTTGATGTCGGAGGAAAATATCCGCGGGTGTGGATGACCACCGGCGCCTATCCACAGGATGTTAAGGAATGGTATGAGTTTGGAGCACTGGCTTCGGTTTAATACCATATCCACAGCCCTCACCGAAATTAAGGGTATACCAAGATGGATCCAAGAAATGGTGTATGACGCCTGGGCAAATAACGAGTCCCTCAAACAAGGGGATGTTTTGGAGCTATACTTTTTCAGTACAGCGCCAGAACCTGCAGGGAAGGGGAACCATGAAGCTTTCCATTTCATAAAGCTTCGAAGATTCGACAACCAGGCCTTGAACCGAATCAAGGCCCCTGATTATCAGTCCTCAATCGTCGCTACATACAAGGAGGATCAAATCTCCACCAGACGAGCATGGGGATTGTGGGTCTGTCTCACAGAGATGGACAAAGTCAAGTCCAGATTTAAGTTCTTCCAGAATTCAAGTCTGGGATCGTTCCTGTTAAACACTATGACCGGAACCACCACCAAATTTGCCGAAAAGGCCTTTGAAGAAAAAAAGCTAACACTTTGGCAAAATAAGATCGCGAGGAGCAAGGAGACTCGTCGCAAGTTCTGTAACATGGCTCACTTGAGTCATTGGAGCGAGCATATCTGCGTGGAATGTCCAACGCAGAAGAAACCAGAGTTCGGAAAGGGTTTCCTCCCGAAACCTGACCGAAGGATATTCCGGTCTGATGAACATGAGGAGCACAAAAATTCACGTGGACGAGCACCTCGGGCACCAAAAAAGTAAGATGCCCGACAGAGAAAAGGGAGTCATGTGACTCACAACAGGAATCCCACTCACCAAAAAGAAAACGACAAAAAGGGGTGGGTCATCATACAGGTGGACAACTCACCAAAAGCAGACGACAGAAGTGAGTGGAGGATAGAAGTAGCCGGCCCCTACCAGCATTATCACAAGATAACAAAGAAAGAGTCCAGCCCCATGTGAGGGCACTAACAAGTGTCGGCAATCATGGCCGACAAAAGAAAATGGCCATCACATTCAACACAAGCTAGCCACTCGGAAAAAGAATCCAAGGCCAATCACCTAGGAAGATAGAAGGTATCAGACCTCTATATAAATCAAGCTCTGGAGAGGAAGAGATCATCCGAAAATTCACAGCACTTACACACAACACACTTTCTCTCTAGAAATCTATCTCTGTAATATTTATACTTATATTTTAGTTTTCAAAGTTTTAGTTTTAAAGTTTTTAGTTCTTTTAATTTTATGTACACAAGTATTAGCTACTAATGAGTAGCTAAACAAGTTTGTCTCCTCCCTGAGGGAGATATTATGAAATAAATTAAATATTTTAGGGAAAAGTATCAAATAAGCCCCTGTTGTGGTGGCCCTTTTCACGTCTGGCCCCCTATAGTCGAAGCGGTATCAACTAAACCCCTGAACTAATTCAAATCGAATAATTTCAGCCCTTGCCCTAACGCCTAGTTTAACGCCGTCTGTGTAATTTAATTTATTTATTTTTTTTATTTTGCGGGCCCCTATCCCCTATGACAGCCTACTGCTTCCTCCGCCGCCACAAACTGTCGGCGTAGATCCTCTAGTGCAAATGCAGGTAACACAATTTGGTTGTGGGGGATTCGTGATGGGGCTGATATTCTGCCACGGCATATGCGACGGGCTCGGCGCGGCGCAGTTCCTCAACGCGGTCGGAGAAATGGCTAGAGGGGCTGAGGCACCGAGCACCGCGCCGGAGTGGTGCCGAAATTTCCTCCCACGGTCGCCGCCATCAGTGCCACTCCCCCTAGCTATTCTCGTCCCGGACTACCAGCTAGAGCCGACCATAATCGATGTATCCATGGATGAAATCAAGAAGCTGAAACAGCAATTCCAACAGCGGAGCGGGAAGAGGTGCTCCACAATCGAGATGGTGGCAACAATGCTGTGCCGGCAGCGCACGGAGGCGATCGGACTGGACGAGGAGACGGAGGTGAAGCTGGTGTTCTTCTCGAACTGCAGGCATGTGGTGGAGCCGCTGCTGCCGGAGGGGTTCTACGGCAACTGTTTCTTCCCCGTGAGCGTGAGCGCGAGGAGCGGCAAGGTGGGTGGCGAAGAACGTGTACGAGGTGGTGGAGGTGATCAAGGGGAAGGCGCGGCTGGCGGAGGAGTTTGGGAAGTGGGCGATGGGGAGATGAGGGACCCATTCGCTCCGCTGCTGGAATATCGGACGCTCTTCATATTGGAGTGGGGGCTGGGGTTCATGGAGGTGGACTACGGCTGGGGGAAGCTATAAAAAAAAACACCACGACGGACGGCGTTAAACTAGGCGTTAGGGCAAGGGGTGAAATTATTCGATTTGAATTAGTTCAGGGGTTTAGTTGATACCCCTTCGACTATAGGGGGGCAGACGTGAAAAGGGCCACCACGACAGGGGCTTATTTGATACTTTTCTCTTTATAATTCCTCTATAAACGCTTTGTTTTTACTCAGCTTTCCGGCTTAGTAAAAAAATTTCTTTCATTTTTCAACAAAATATTATACGTCGGAACTTAGTGAAGGAAGAAGGTTGCAAACATCCCTTACGAGTGTATGGTTGGACTAAGCCTTGGGGGCAGACAGTCCGTAAAACGCGACAGGAACTGACTCCTGAAAAAGATCATTCGACTAAAGGTATAAAGTTGATTTATGTTTAAATTAATTTTAAAGTGATACGGAAGCATGTTGGGCCTGATAATTTATTTTGATTTTGACCTTATAATTTTAAGAAGCTCATAAGGATTATTTTGTATGGAGAAAGAGACATTTGGGGTAGTTGTGATATTTTGTTTTAAGAAGGGGTAGATTTATAATTAAAGAAAGATTGACGTGTCAAAAATGGACAAACCTCTAAGTTCATGTATTTTATTGAACTTTCTTGAGTTGGTGTTAAAAATGAAATTTTCCATAATTGGTGTATTTTCACGCAAATTTTCCAAAACAAAAATAAAAAACTTGTTGATAAGGTTTAGGATTTTCTGGGTAAGAAGTAAACAGAAAACAATCAGTCGCGTGTAAGATAACATAGATGAATAAATCAAAAGTGAATCCATCGACACAAGCATTGTCAAACCTGAGAATTCAAATTGCTGACTGCATTACAGCAATTTCATACCAATATCACACATTACAAACCATAAAACAAATACAAAGGAAAGAACAAGTCACCAGCAAAGAGTCTTCTGTTTTAACATGGTTTACCCCAAGAGAAGCAGCAGCCAACTGTTGCCTATGGCATATCACACTGCAAAAGTCAGGCGAAATTGTCAGACAATCAAGTTGCATATGAGAAACAACTATTTACTGAATGCAAGCCAACTTACAATCAGCAAACTTCAAGAACCATTCATTCATCACCGGCGCCGAGACCGCCTATCGTCACTCCTGTCATCCTCAGGGTATCTCCTTCCACTAGAAGGTCCCTCGTCATACCTAGGCCTCTTCGAGATGTGTTCCCCACCTCTCTCATCTTTATTACTTTTCTGCTCGTCTTCTCGTTGACGCCCACGATCCCTCTTGTATGGCTCTCTATCACCATGCCTTTCATGCTTTCTAACATCGCCATCTTCATCAACCCCTCTCTCTCTTTCATACTTTCTAACATCGCCATCTTCATCATCCACTCTCTCTCTTTCATGCTTTCTTCCATAGCGATCTTCTTCATCCACCACTCTCTCTCTTTCAGGCTTTCTCCCATGGCGATCTTCGTCGTCCCCTCTCTCTCTTTCTTGCCTTCTTCCATGACGGCCTTCATCATCCCCTCTCTCTCGTTCATGCCTCCTTCCATGGCGACCTTCAGCATCCCCTTTTTCATGCTTTCTTCCATGGCGATCTTCATCAACCACTCTCTCTTGTTTGCTTCGTCGGTAACCTTCATCCTCCCCACTATCTCTCCTATTCTCATGTCGGGGCTCATTCCTACTGCGAGTCATGCCCTCACTTCTATCTCCCTTTGATTCATACAGTTGCTCCAATTTCCGAAATGCGTTCAATCCATCATCTTTATCCTTCTGTCTATCATCAACATCACGTGCAAGATCCTTCTCTCTGCCTCTGGAACCTGAATCATCACCATGACCGATTTTTTTCTTCATTAATGGCTTGGCTTCTTCATCTCTATCTTGATCCCTAACATTACCTCTACTTCTTTCAATGGCATCACCAGTCTTATCATCTCTCGAACTGTTTCTAACTTGCCTACCACGACCAGAACTTAGATAATCCTTATCTCTATCACGCCGTTCCCTTCCCCTTTTGGGTGCTTCATCAGAATCACTGTCACTTCCTTGACCATACCTGTCACTAATTTTAATTTGTCTGTCAATGTCGATTCCTTGACCATACCTATCACCAATTTTATCTTGTCCGTCATTGTCGCTTCCTTGACCATACCTATCACCAAATTTATCTTGTATGTCGCTCCTGGGTTTCTTCCTGTTACCGTAACGATGGTCCTTCGGACTACCAGGTAGTTGATTCACCTTCCCAGATCGGCTTCTCTCACCTTTCTCCAATTTATCATCAGAATCACCATGTCGCCTGCTCTGCTCATAACCCCTCTGATTCCTACTCTTGAGGCCTTCATGAGGATTTAATTCATCATCTGAGTTAGATTCTCCAATCTTCCGAGCTCCCTTATGATAGTTTCTACGATCATCATCCTGCTTTCCCCTCTTAGGACTGTACCCATCATCAGAATCATGTCGCTTACTGCTTGATGGCTTCTTTAGCTCTTGCTTTCTCCTATCAGGGATCTCACCAGAGTTGTAATCGTCGTCAGAGTCGAGTTGTGTGCTCTTTGAAGGCTTCTTTTGCTCTTTCTTTCTCCTCTCAAGGCTCTCTTCGGAGTTGTAGCCATCGTCAGAATCATATCGCTTACTCTTAGAAGGCTTCTTTAACTCTTGCTTTCTCCTCTCAGGGCTCTCTCCAGAGCTGTAGCCATCATCTGAATCATGCCGCCTGCTCTTTAAAGACTTCTTTTGCTCTTGCTTTCTCATCTCAGGAATCTCACGGGGGCTGTGCTCATCATCATCCTCATGTCGCTTGCTCTTTGACAGCAGCATGCTCTTCAACGGCTTCTTTTCTTCTAGCTTTGTCCTCTCCGGACTCTCACGGGCTCTGTTCTCATCATCATAATCATGCCGCTTGCTCTTTGACAGCGGCATGCTCTTCAAATGCTTCTTTAGCTCTTGATTTCTCCTGTCAGGGCTCTCGTCAGAACTGTGGTCATCATCTGAATCATGCCGTTTGCTCTTTGAAGACTTCTTTTCCTTTAGCTTTCTCCTCTGGGGACTCCCAGGGGAGCTGTAGCCGTCATCAGAATCATGGCGCTTGCTCTTTACAGACTTCTTTGGCTTTTGCTTGCTCCTCTCCGGGGAGACTTGGTCGTCATCAGAATCAGAATCATGGCGTCCACGAGCTCTTGTGTTTTTCTTATCATGATCAGACTCGGAACCTGAATCAGAACCAGATTCAGAATCTGATTCTGAACCAGATGAACTACTGTCATGCCTCGAAACCCTCTTCTGCTTCTTAGATGATGACTTTGCCGTTCTCTTCCTAACATCAACATCAGAACCCTCACTGCTATCAGAATCCTTAGCTCGCTTTTTCTTGTTCCTACCAGGTTCATTTTTCTTTACAACTTTTCGTGTTGCTTCCCTCTGATCAGTATCAGTATCAACTATTTCACCCTCATCGAGAATCTCCTTGAAATTTAGTGCCTCAGCTTCACTGCGCTTCTGCTCTCTCTCAGCTTCGGATTCTATTCCAAGTGCAGCCTTCAGATTTTCCATCTGCCTTTCCTTCAACGCAGCTATTTGATGAGTCTGCGTCACCGAAACTCTGATAATCCACAAAGAAATGAGATATTTAGTCTCTCACAAACGAAATTCCACTTAATCGATTCGATTAAAACCGCATCATCGAGTAATTAAAAACTGCACTATAATAATATACAATCAAGTCGTTGCAGTCACAATAAAACAAACTATTACCCCAGTAACTACAAAAAATTACATTTATACATATAAGTATGTAGAACAAATCGACATGAGATAAAACCACTGCAATAATGTAAGCACTACAACTAGAACAATAACTTCAGCTCGATCACACAGCTAAAGGATAAGCAGATATCAATTTTGAATTTACACACGCACACACACTATAGAAATATACGTACTTATCCGATAAACGCGACTTATTTCCTCCTTGAGCCTCATCGTTATCCTTGGCTTCGAGAGACTTCCTGGCCTCATCGAGCTTCTCAGCGATCTCGGCCTCTGTATACCCCTGATCGCTCAGCGTGTCCTCCAAAACGATAAGCTTGAGCTCGATCTGACGCTTCCTATCGTGCTCCAAGATCTCCTTGTTGGCTTTCCGGGTGACACCGGCGGTTCCTTGATCCGATTCGAAGCCCTTGCTCGAATCGGTGATGACTTTGTTGGTCTTCGGCCGCACGAAGAACTTGTTCGACTGGATGTAGCCATTGGTTCCAGAGCCCCGAGGGGTCTGCAACCCTATTCCGTTATACATAATTCAAATTAGAAACGATGGTGAGCCCAAATTCTAGGGTAAATTTAGATTGAACGGATGTGTAAATTGTTGGAGAAGTTTTAGATTGGAAGGGTTATTTATAGAAGGGGAATCAGAATCACAATCAGAATTCGATGATGGGTAGGAAAAAGGGAAAGCTTAGGGTTGGTGGTGCTGAGCAGCTTAGATAAATGTAATGATAAGAGCTTATTGGGTTGGGTTGGGCTGGGCTGGGCTAGGACGGGACTGGGCCCAATGATGAGATCAAAATAACAAGTTTTTTTTTACGCTTCTCTTTAATGACTACGATTTGAGAAGAGGAAGAAAATCCCCCAACTCATTCTTCATGGATGTCAAGTGTAACCTTTGTTTTCAGCTACTCCCAAACCGTTGTTGTGTGTGGAAATTGTGCTGCCTCACCGAACAAAGGGCGATTGAAGAAAATACATTCCTTTTTCACATTCTTTATTGGATGTGAGTCTGAGGCCTTTTTTTTGGTTTGATGTTTTCTTTTTGCGGACATGTACTGCTCTCGCTAAGACTTGTTGAGTTTCTCAAAAACTAATCCTTCAACTTAATGCTATTCTAGGTTTTGAATTATGTTAATTGACCAGTTTTTCTGTGATATTTATTTTAAAAAATAAGGGGGTTTTTTGTTTTCTTATTTAGGAGGATTTAATTAAATTAAGAATTTGTTCTATATAAATAAATATACCCAAATTTTAATTTCACAATCAATAATATATTTTTGATAAAAAAATACATATTTTTTTATTTTTTAAAATTCGATCCGAATTAGAATTTCGACTATACATAATTCTACCTGTAATAAAAAAAATACTAGTTATATGGAAATTATTCAAAAGTGAGAACTTCATTTGAATATGCATACCATAACTGATCTCTTGGCCAATTGGCAAAGAAATCAATTTTGACATACAAATTCAAAGGAAGTTGTAAATTTTGAATTTCCACAATTAAATTTTCAACTTTCATACTCCCTCCGTCCACAATTTAAAGCCCTACTTCCCCTTAAATTTTTGTCCACAATTTAAAGCCCTATTCTGCTTTTTGTACCTTTTTACCCTCCCTCTTTATTTAAAATTACTACCATTTGCCACTAATGGACCCACCATACAACACCTTTATTATTTTTATATTATATATTTATTACACTTTATCACTAGTGGACCCACCACACAACACCTTTAACACTTTAGTCAACTACTTTATCACTTTAGTCAACTACCCTTTTATTTCATCCACATCACCATTTTCAGTTTTCTTAGTCTCCGTGCCCACATCAAAGTGGGGCTTTAAATTGTGGACGGAGGGAGTATAAGATTAAGAGCACCTCCAGCGCTGGTGTCGAGCGCTGGATCGACGCGGGTTGAGGAGGGGGCGCCGCACTGGAGACGCGGCCTGATGCGAGACCGTGGCGAAGCAGCGACCCGGGGCGAGCGGCGAACGCGCCCAATTTAAAAAAAAATCGAAAATCATTTTTTTTTAAATGACCGTTGCTTTAATATTAATTTTTTTAAAAAAATCGACCGTTGCTTTTGAACGGCTATTTTGTTTTTTGTTTTTTTTCTTTTTTCTTTTTTCCCTTCTATAAATACCACTCTTCCACAATATCAAATTCACCACTTTCTCAACTACAATTCTCTCTTCTATATTTTTAAATGGATCGTGAATTCGATGAATACCTCGAGCAACAAGGCGGTTCGAGGCTTCCAATGATGGGGTTTGCTCCATTTTCACAAGCCTCCAATGTCTTGGCTACGGAAAATCTTCCCACGCCGGCGGCGAACGCCAACATCCAAGAAGAGCCGGAGGCGGTGAAGCCGAAAGCCAAGGGCACCCGCGCTGCATATTCTAGCGAGGAGTCCGAGCTCGTGGCAATCTTGTGGGCGGAGGCAACCCACTATCCTATTTTGGGGACCTCCCAAAAGTTGCTCCAATATTGGAGAGCAATCGCGGAGAAGTTCAACGCGCTCAATGAGTCGGGAGCACCGCCGCGAAAGCCGGATCATCTCAAGTCCCACTTCGCCCGTGTCCAAAAGGAGACGAAATTCTTCGAGGGCTTCTACAACACTTGCAAGGAGAATTGGGGGAGTGGTATGAGCGACGATCAAATCTTCCAACAAGCTCAGACGATGTTCGAAGCGAATTTCAAGAAGCAATTCTCCTACGTCAAAGCTTGGAAAGTGCTTCGCGAATGCCAAAGATTCACGTCGCAAGCCGGGGATGTCCACTCTGCAAAAAAGTCGAAGGGCTCCGATGGTGGAGCAACCACTACTTCTTCGGAGCCGAGTGTCACGACGAGACCACAAGGCCAAAAAGCGGCAAAGCGAGACAAGGGCAAGGCGAAGAAGGGAGAAGGGTCTTCGGGAGGAGGTTCGACGTTCTCCGACGCTCTCGAGAAGGTGGCCGAAAGCATGAGGGAGCATGCTCTCAAAACGGGGGAAATCGCCGAGGTCAAAAAAATGCAAGCCGAGATGAAACGGGAGCAGATGGATATGAAGCTCTTGAACAAAGACACGACAGGTATGACGGAGGCACAAATGGCCTTGCACAACCACCTAGTCCAAGAAGTGCTCAAGCGTCGAGGGCTTATTTAAATTATTCAATTATTGTTATTTTTTATTTTATTATCGTATTTTAATTATGTTTTTAATTTTATTTTAATTATTGTAATGTTTAATTTATTTTCAATGAAATTGAGAATTTAAAAATAAATGTGTAGAAATATGAATTTTGTGAAAATGGAGATCTAAAACACCCTTTAAGACACGATGCACTGGACTACTGGAGAATAGTGTGTCTTAAGTGGGGACCACCATCTAAGACACCTCCTAAGACACACTCCACTGAAGATGCTCTAGATATGGTCAGAATTTTAATTCAGAACAAATTATAAAATGTCAAAACCTCACATATTCTTTGAGCAAAACAGAATATTAGTTATATAAATTTTTTTTAAGTATGCTTTGTGTATTTATGGACAATTTTAAATCTTAAATTAATAACATCACCTTTTGTTTTTCATTTTCCGAATATATCAACTTATGATATATTGTATTTTGCTGTAGTTTTGTTCTTTACTTATCATGCCTACTTTTTTTTATCTTTTGATGGAATCGAATGAAAAAGCGTCTAATTAATTTGAATCGAAAATAAGAACAAAGATTTTTTTGATACATAGGAGTAATAATTAAAAAGAACAATTGGGAAACATATTGTTTGAAAATGTATTCATCATAATAAAATTTTCATTATAATCAATAAACTATAATTAATTAAGAATTAATAAATCCCAATTAAACTATGGTGGATGTACTCATACTTTTACCTCGGTGAAATTACATTTGGATGGGTATGTAAATTTCTTTTGTCTATTTACACTCTCCACAAACCTACCAACAACTATGCAAATAATATAAGCAAGTGTAACAATTACAAATAGTAAAGATGTATCAAAAATAAAATAAATATATAAAAGATGGGAAAATTATCATCTCATACATAATTATCCAAAGCATTTCCCATGACACAACGCATCCATACAGTTTTGTATGAACGGCAAATGCCAGATAACATGGCCTTCACAGAGCCAAGACAAAAACAGTTACTAAATTTCACAATGAAAGCATCTATACCTCTACCCAGCTCTCAACTAATATACAACATCACCATGCGGCGTCTTCTTGCACTTGAATAGAAGTTATCGCGCTCAAACTTTTAAAAATGAACCTACAGCCCAACCCAGTACGAGCGACCATTTGTGTTGTGCAAGGGTGAAGCTGATGGTGACGTCACGGACCACTCGTACCAGACCTGGCATCGTTTCAACAAAACTATTATGGTATGTTGAAATCAAAAGAGTACTAGGTCGAAATAAATAAAACGTGGAATTGAGCTGATGTTCAAACAACAAAGAGAGAGGAGTTGAATACCTTGGTGGAACCACAACAGCGCCAGAAATGAACTTCTAGAGGAGAACCGGGTTTGACGTACACTGGTGCCCTTAATGGAAAAAATATCGGGAACCTGTTTAATGTAAGAAAGTTATCAGAATAAGTTTCAAGATTATACTTAAAAACAGAAATTAAGAGTAGCTCAATCATATGAGCAGGCCCTCTTTCCAAGGATAGTTCCTTTCCTTTCCAATTTTTCTTATGGAAAAAGAGGAATGTTGCTTCTAATGTTTGCAATCAGAATCATACTATACGTTAGTGACTGAACAAACATGAATTTGCAATTAACAAGCTTAATAAGCATTCATTGATTGCCATACCAGCTAAACATGTTTGGGGTAGCTGTTGATGGTTCAATACCAAGATGTACATCTTTGTAAAGTGTTGCATCGAAATAACCTGCAAATCCTGTAAAGAAAGAAGAGAATAGAAGATTTAGTAGGTCGATACACGTCCAGTTCTGCAAACCATCCAACCCCCTTCCCAATATGAGAGAGACAGAGAGGGGGGAGGCACATACCATGTATCAAGGTTGCACCAGTGTCTTCTGGAATATCAAACTGAAGTTTTTTGTAACGCTGATTGCTTGCGTTATCTGAGTGTTCTGGATGGGTGAACGTGAATACCTATTTGAGAAAATGAAGATGTTAAAACCATTAGATTCACTTTAGGTAAATATATTACAACTGAACAAACAACCATAGACATCCAGATGAAAACTAACAGGTTGAGTATTTGCGAGCCTGGCCACACGGTGCAGCTTGACCACGTAAGCAGTTTCAAAGTGCACAAGATCTTTATGTGACTTGATCTGTACCATTGCCAATATAAAATAAGCAATTTAAAATCTGGGAAAGAGTTAGAAATTATATAGCTAAATAACAAAAATGGAGAATCACAATGCAAGGGGTTTTACATCATTGTAAAGTTTGCAAGCAGTCACAGGGTGAATGAAACTTGTATACCTGTCAAAACCATAGAAAAATAAGTAATTTGGTATTAACAAAAGGGATAAGTATAGTATACTACCCTTAATCAATCAAATTATACTGCATAAGCACATCAGCACATGTCATTCAACAACAAAGACGGGGAAAATATTGTTTAAGAAAGGAGATCAAGAAAAGCCTAACAAGTAACAAGTAATGACTCAAGTGAAACATGCACTGGCTCTTTCAAACAAATAGATCCAGTGAGATCAGTCAACCTTGATACAGTATTAAGTGATGTAAGCTTTAACATAGAATAAACACCATATAGGCTACTGTAAGAGGCCTTTTAAAACACTACCAAGTAACCGTCTCAAAAACAAAAACACTACCAAGTAACGAATAAATAGATCAACATCATATACAACTAGTTCAAGTGGACTTTGTGTAAAAGCCAATTTCATTCAAAAGTGGTGGGAGGAAAAGCATTATAAAACCTACGATGATGGGATTGAAATTCCATCTTCCTTCAAAAACCTCTGGGCTCCATCAAGACACTCAGGCGAAAGCTCATTGTCACCAAAAGATCCTAGCAACTCACTGACCTACTAGGTCAAAAATTGAAAAATATTAGGTGAAATGCAGAATAATATAAGCATGCAGAGCCTTCTTTATCATGCACAATCAGAACAATACCAATATGTCAGCTTTCTCAGGTGCATCCCAATCACGCATGTCGCTGGATATAATGGTAACAGTTTGTTCCCAACCCTCTAGCTTGACCAAACTCTGTTTCAAGGACATAAGGATTCTATTTGATTCAGTAACTTGGACATCAATGACATACGTAGAAGTAATCTACAAATCCTTTAGAATTTAAATGTTCATTGGATAAAGAACTCATTGAAATTGAAATTTCACGTTGAACCACACATGCATTTCTCACATAACATTAAAAATACTCATATTATATGTACGATCTCTAACAATGTTCCAGATGCGTCAAACAGATAACTAAGCATTTGCTTTTACAAGATATCAATATTAGCAAGCAAAAAATTGTAGCTTGATTTGATCTATGTTTCAAGTCCTTCTTACAGCAAATAATGTCACTCACCACACATTAAATGTAAGATAAATTGCTTGGTTTGCATACTAACTGAAATGAAGAAGAGGCAAATCATAGTAGCTGGAATCCTCAATTGTTTAAACATCTTAGACTTATTGCAGTGACAGATATCTTCGGCAATTCTAAGAGCATAAGTGAAATTTATGTTCAGAATGAACGAGTCTCATACAATTCTAAGGAACATCAGTACGACATGGTACAGCCAGCAAAATTATTTGTTTACAGAGGACCATCAGATTAAACCACAATGTAATAGGCTAATAACATATGGACGAAATAATAAATACAACTTACATGAAGTGTTACTACTGCATTTGGATTCTTTTCCACAGCATATACTTTCAATTTTCGCTCTGTTTCTTCAGCTGCCTGTCAAACAAGACGAGAAAACAATATGCATTACCAGTAAGATGTCAGCAATCATAACATCAACCGCTTCTAGTTTGCACATTTTCTTAGCAAAGGAACAGGAAAAGACCTGCAGTGATGCTCGGACAAGCGGCCCTCGACCAGCACCCACAACCATCAACACCTAGAACAATGAGAAAGAACATATCATTGCAAGGTCCATAGAATTTTCCAACTCATGCTGCGCTCACAGTAATCTAAGGACATAAGTAGCAATTTAGCCCATAACTTTTAGATCAACTGTCAGTTTGTATTCATTTAAAAGGGTCGATCACATCCGTAAGGTACAACTTTGTGTCAAATCCAACTTATATAATGCAATACCAACCAATTGCTAGATTTTACTTTGTATAAATACGTTATAGCCTTGTAGGACACACCAACAATAGTAAGAGGTTAGAAGATATCCTGAAATTAACATAATCTAATTAACAATAACTAAAAAAACATATTTGCAGTTTTTTAGTGTTTGCCAACTCCATTGTGTTATTCTAATAATATTTTTCTAGTATTTATTTTTTATTCAGATCTCACACCATGGAATCAACTACCTGGAAGGGGCAAATTTTTTTAGTGGTAATTTACCCAAATGAAAAAGCAGTGTCAACATTACCTTTTGTGCAAAGCTTTTGGATCAAATTGTTAACTCTGCCATAATTTGAATGATATGTCGAAATTTAGCTGAACTTGAAGATTCAACACATCTCTTGTTCAAGTTTCCTTATTATGATAAGCTATTCTGCCTACTGTGATTGGTGCAAATTTAATCACCTAAATTTAAGATGAGAAACAAATCTCCGTTGGTAGTCAAGTTTTTTACCTAGTTGATCAAGGATAATTCTTCTCCTCTTTCTAGAATATATACAGGCTTTGTTTTTGTCTTTGTTAGTGTGATAAAAAGTCATAGAAAATATTATATTGTAATTCTTATCAACCTTCACGGTATAATTACTAACACAAAGAAATAGAACTTACAGTAGTCACTCTAGAAGCATCTTCATCAGGAACCCGGTCAACCAATGCTTTAGCAACTGCTCTTTGATACTGCCATGATACAATATATACTAACACGAATTAAGATGCCATAAAGACCATGAGACACTATGTTTGAAACTATCAATTTAATTAAACAGTGAAATGGACTATACAGAGGTCTCAAATTTATGCTTGGTGCCAACCATGTTACCACAAGAAAAGAAAAGAGAATCGATCCTTGGATGAATCAAAGTGATGTTCAATTGGACATGGCCATTCTGCCAAAAGATGCAAACCGAAACACCTTGCACATATGCAAGATGATATAACAGGAAGAGCATTATGCTTTGCTGACTATTTACAGACATTCTGGTACATGAGACTACGTTTTGTTTTTTCTGTTTTTTGGATGAGGAAATTGGCACATAAGACCAGTGCTATCAACATATTACGGTTGTTGAAAGTTACATAAATCAATACCATACCTGGCTATATTTCACAGTGTCCTTTTCAAATATTTCATATGTCTGGGCCTCCAAATTATCCATGAGAGGCTGCAAAGATAGTGAAAAAAAAAATTAGGTGATCAGAGATACCAAAACTACAAGAAACAAAGAAAAAAATCCCAAGGAGGGAATACTGTTGATATAGCAACTAACCTGCAAGGGTGATTGTAGATAATCTCTATATCCAAGCTGGAATGCCACATTAAGGAAGTCAAACATAATATAGGATCATAATTATTGCATAACACCATCTGAAAGTACATCAAAGCAAAGGTGCTCTACCTCAAAGCGCTCCTGTTCGGGAAGAGGATCCATTTTTTGATAAAGGAAAGCAACATAATCTAAGTATGCCTTTAAGGGGTGTCTCCAACCTCCTACTAAAAAATAAGCAAAGACAGATATATAATTAAAATACTAGTATGATGCAAATGAAACAAACTAAAAAGCCAGAAGTTGAAAACATCTTAAACAAGAGAACAAGCTTATGGGTATAGCTAATATCAGGCTCATAAGAACCTAATTAACCGAAATATTATTTTCCAGATAATTAATGGAAGCTGTAAGACGTAATTGAGCTCAGAACTTCTTACTCACCCTCAGTTTGGTTGTTATTAGCATTTGATTCAGAAGTACCCACAGGTACCTTGTGTACGGATCGGCCGGAAATCACTACCTACAAAGTGTGCACATGAATCAAAAGCTTCATGGATTCATCATTCTAACTCAATAACTTAATATATAAACAACTAAAATTTGAAACACTCATCTATAGTTACAAAAACATCCGTTGCAGAGAACCATACTATTAAGATACCATTGTTTTCTTAGGCTAGAGGAAACTAGAGAATCCAAATACTCGATATAACAAAAACCGGGCGCCCACAATAAGAGGACTTTTCTAGCTCAAAGTGCACCAGAACAAGTTGAATCCCTAGAAGCATAAAAATTAGGATGCAATAATGTGTTCTATAATAGTACCTGAACCGAGTGATCGAAAAATGCAGTTATTAATCCCTGGTGACGCTTTGATAAACAAGGATATCCCTTTGCGTTGGTTAGAAAAGACTGCCAAGACAGCAGTTCAGTTAATGAGAAAAATTCACACCAACAAGTAAACAAATAGGGAAGTCATAAAAGTATAGTAGAATGTGTAGTCTTCTGAGGTGGTGAACTGGTAAAAGCTAATGTGAATACATCAAATTGAGGAAACCGAATATCATAACTGTGGGAAACAGGAAAATAGAACAGTTTTAGATACTAATGATGAATATACTATAAACCGAATACCATAACTGTGGGGTACTAATAAATGCTCCATATTGAGTACTTCACTATCCTTTTTCAATAATATAGCTTAGAGTACATTATTAGTGCTCAACAAATACTCCAGCCTGGCTTTATAGTGCTCCAAGAAGTTAATGATATATATATAATACAGATGTGTGATAGCTTTTATGTTTGCTTTAGGATATGCCAGCAGAAAATTAAGTTGACACCAAAGAAAAAGTCATTCCCATCATGGAACAGAAATTTTCTTACTACTATTGAATTTTGACCCTTGGACCACAATAAGTTGAAAAAAATATGCACGGGAAGTGCAAGTGCAACAGATCTCTTTTGATGATATTACTTATGTTATCACAAGAAAAAGCCTCTCTATATGCACTAAAGGTGGCCGAAAAAGTATCTATGACAACCTTCATGCAATAAATTTATAAATGTACTACTGAGACACAATGTGTTAATTACATTTGTATTGATTATGGCAGCCCTAACGGGCTCTCCAAACCATCGTGCAACTGAAGATGCAGAAGGTAATGAGGACCTGAAAACGTAATTGAAAAACTTTGTCAGCTATAACCAACATAATGACAAATTTCGACCCAAAAAAGATCACAGGGCTTTATAAGCTTACAAAATATCAAGTGCAACCGAGAGCTGGCTGTGATGTTCACATAGAAGCCGAAAGGAATTCCACAGTTCCCATGAATCAACATCCCCTTCACCCTGCAGGAGAGAAAAAGGGCAACAGTGAGAGTAAAGCGTATATTTGACAATACTAACAATGATTATGATATGAAATCTGAGGCAATATCCACAAAAAATATACTAGTAGTGGAAGGTAGAAAAAGGCTTTAATTAGATGATAAATGTATTTGCCTTTCTGAAACAAGATAAATGCCATAAACAAAATAAGGAAAATATCAAAGTTCATAATGAATGCATAAATTGATTGCAAATTGTCATAAGAAATCAGTCAGTGCCCTTATAGGGTATAACGAATGATTCAGAGCCTCAAACCCATGCGCTGAAAGCAAACAATGTCTAAGTGGAAGCCCTTGCAAACTGAGCATGTAAAATGGCATTAAAGGGCATCTACTCACCATGTATTCTGGGTTCCCAGCCTCAATGCCATCTTCAGGCTTTACCATAGGAATCCTAAGCCACAACTTTAATACGGAAGTAAATAATAAGAATAAAGGGAAATGACATCAACACAAACACATGTAATATTTTCTTATGCTACAAATTATGTCAAAAAGAACAGATGTAAATGTGGATACTGGTTTAAACTGTACCTGCATGCCACCTAAGTTCTGTAAAATCTGATTCAAACATCTTGCATAATTAGCACAAGAAGATCCCTTAGGTGTAGGCAGAATACAAGCCTGCAAAACAAAGGATGTAGCTGCTTAAGCAACAAGTCTAACAGATTACAAGAATGAAAATGAAGCACGGAACAACTTGTAAAATAATGGAAAAGCCTCAAAGACTTATTTTATGATGAATATGCATTAGAGAAGAGGATATAATAATGATCTATTATAAGAATGGTTATCGTTTTCATAGACCACATAACCAAATTCCAAATATCATTATTCACCTGCAAAGATAGATGAGAAGCCCAAGCTATTTCTTGCTTCAATGTAATCTCAGAATCCTGGCGAAGTGTTTCATCTTCAGAGTCCAAGTCAATCCAGGAGCTAATTTTGCCTAGATAGAAGCTAAACATGTTCAACAAAATGAAGGCAATACGTTTAGAATAGAGTCTGATTACAGAAGCTCAAGCACACAATAGCAGGTAACGAAGCATACAGAAATAAAAGAATAGCTGTACAAGATGAAGGACAAACCAACAACATGACTGCTCCACTGTGAAGGGCTTAGGACCAAGTCTGACCCAGCAAATGGCAGAGCAGATGATCTGCTAGTATCTTTGTCCACTAGACTAGGCCTATATGTAGGATCCATCTGCATCATGAAACATTATAATAAGAGCAGGTTCCTTGAAATATAACTTTCGGTGCTTTGTTCTGCTGGTTAGCGTCAAGTGTGTTTCGTGGCCAATGTATAAAAACCACACAATTTGAAATTAATTAAAACAAGCTATCATAAAGCTTATTCTTTTACTTTCTGCAGACTTTGTAAAGGATCAAAGTTATACTAGTAAACACTAAAAAAGGATTATAATTATTATCGTACTGGTTCTGGAAATATGACACATATCTATTACACACGCACAATAATATATTACATATGTACTAGCAACCAAACAGAATAATGAGAAAACTTTGTACATTCCTTACAGCCCTGAATGGTAACCAAAAAGCTGATGATGATTTAATGATATTGACGAAAAAGATAATAATCACTTCAAGATGATTATACAAATGTACAAAAATCTCTATGAACCAGCATATGATAATGAATAATGAATGTCAGGGAAGCAAACAGCCTATTTTTAGTTCCTACAAGTGGTATGTAGTTGGCGACCTCGAGAGAAGGAAGCTACATCCTCTCAAAAATGAGGCCATCAACATAATGATCTAGGTGAGCCTACTGACCATTCACACAGACTGACAGCCATTTGGCTGATGTATGACTGGCTAATTGGCCACCGTGAGCAGAGAGTATGCACAAAAACAAGAAAACACAACTTCTCGGGAGCTCTTCTCTTTTAAGAAAATTTGAACCAGTCATAAAATCAAAATGGTGTTGTAAGTGCTCCTGGGATCACTAATAAAAACAATGTTTCAGATCAAATACATCTAAAAAATGCATGGGTGAAAGCAAGAATAGCATCTTTTCTAAATGCTTCAATATGTAATCAATTTGAAAAAAAAAATGCACACTTGGACATGAGGAAAGGGGAAAATATATTGGTACTAACATTTTCACGAGTCGCGCTTGTTGATTGTTAGATGTCACTCATCGTGGCAGAAAGAAAAAGAAAGAGGAAAACTTTTGCGCAGCTTATACAACTTAAAACGAAACATTCGGCGGCTATCAGCATAATGAAAATAAAAAAACGATTAAACTAAAAAAGAAAAAAAGAAAAGAAAAGAAAAGAAGAAAAGAAAGAAGAAGATAGAAATGGACACGAGCTAGTGAAGGTTTGAGAGCTTGACACTTCAAAACCGAGTAATGAACTAATTAAGTATACAACACCAAGGACCAGGACCAGACCACAGCAATGTACAGCAATCAGTGCGACACAATGCGACAACAGATGAGAAGTGGAGAGAGAATGAAATTGACTCACAAGAGTAGCAAGAACGAAATCGAAGCCGCCGTGGACGTTGTAGGAGAGGAGGTTGGGCATGTCATCGTCGAAGTCCGTCTCGACGCCGCAGTAGCGAGACTCGCTCTTGTCGCCGCCATGTCTCTCTCCGAGCGGCATTTTCTCTCTCTAGAATTGGGAAGCAATGGGTTTAAGGAGGGGTTTGCAGTTCAAAAAATATGTGCGGGCTATGAATGTGGCTAGGTTAGGGTTTTATGAGGTCCCTGTCAATTATACATTTCTCACTTTCGATCATTTCTTTTTCCCCCTTTTGTATCTATTTTGATAAATTTAATGATTAAGAATTCATGTTTTACCATTTTAAATGTATAGTGATTCAAATTCTGGTTAATACTATAGAAATCAACTTTGTTATACAAAATTGGGTTCGTCAATTATATCTATACTATATATTTAATTTAAAGATAATACTAGTATAAGACGATATATATCTACTAGTATTATAAAGTTGTGCATTCTTATAAATTTTAAATTTACATCTAATGTCCATGTTTTATATATATATATATATTACTTGATATAGCATAAGAATCATTTTGTATATAAAATAAGATGTGGTACACTCGACTTATCAGACATTTTTGAAATCCTAACCTAAAATATTAAACTAAAAAATACTACTCCCTCTGTCCCAGCTTTTGGTATCCAGTTGAGAACGGCACGGGTTTTAATAAAGTGATTGATGTGTTGTGAGTGGAATAAGGGTCCCACATTTTATGTGAGAGTTAAAATAATTAAAGTGGAGTAAGGGCCCCACGTACTTTTACTAAAAATATAAATGGATACCAAAATGTGGGACGACCAAAAAAGGAAAGTTGGATACTAAAAGCTGGGACGGAGGGAGTACTACTTAAAATATAGTATATTTTTTATATGAAAAACTTTCATTAAATTCATAAGAAATGAAAGAAAACAATTACACACAGTGGGATATATGACTAAATTAGATTATGATAAACTCATATCGATCAATCGCCCCTGCCCAAAAATTGAATTGTTGTACGAGGCCGTCTGATATATAAATGTACTTTGTTCAAATGGACCAAAACTTGCCTGTCAAAAATTGAAAAAGAAAATTAAATAACATTAGTATTCAAGAAAAAAAAGAATAACTAAGATGTGTGTCATCAAAATATAATTGGTTTAGATAAATTTCATACCTTGCATTAAGTTAATAAAGTAGTGCAGTGGGGGCTTCACCTTCCAAACATTTCAACCTCTTACTTCTCGACTCTTAGTAATTCCTCGAGCTACCACTTCTTCTACTAAGTTTTCGTGATTTTTTTCCACTGAAACATGACAATAATCTCAAAAAATGACTACACTAAGCAAAGTGAACTAAATGAGGCAAGACATACCAGAAAACAATAGAACATATCCTAAACAGGAAGACGACGGGCAGAGCCAGCAGCGCAGAGGCCTAAAACGTGTAACGTGTCAGTTAAGCTACACCGGGAATGCACTAGATCATCACTAGAATCGAACAACTTACAGCGAACCAAACTAGCTCTTTTGTTGCTAGATGTTTTGTAAGCTCGTGGCTTCTAAGTTTCTCGTGCACCTTGTCTTGAACCTGATAATGGTATGTAGTCGCGGACTCAAGGAATTTCCCATATGCACGGACTGGCCCCTTCGTGTAGGGCTCCACAGCAACCTGTAGTCTGTTAACATGAGGTCTTGCTGCAGAGGCCACCCGAGTAACGTATGGCCTAGTCACTCGCCTTAGTCCCTGCACAATAGTCCGATTTATTTCATTTTGAATACGAGACAAATTAAATGGTCTGGACAACATCTTACCTGAAAATAAGGATCCACAACTTCATATATCTCTATTGCCTTTTTGGTTAATTTTTGGACATGCGGCTCAACATTGTCATCCCACTTCTCCTTCAGTGCAGGTAACCATTCCTTCATATAGAGTTTAGAACAACACTTTTCAAAAGTAGATAACCATAAAATATAGAACAATCTCACGAAAAGCCTACTCACAGTTCTCATTTTTTCGACATGTGGTGCAACCCATTCTTCAGCTCGGGCCTTCTTCTCAAAAGCCTAGAACAAGCCAGAAGTCAACAGTTAATACACACATCTGAAAGGCAAACCCGTGAATCGGATAAATTGTGCGTTTAACTAGAGACCTTCTGCATCCACGGCTCCAGAGCGGGTTTTGCATGCAGTTTCCATTTCTTTTCCAAAAGAGACTGAAGTAAAGTGACATCAGCATAATATAGTGAATTAATAATGCTTCAAAGAATAAAAGATAGTTCAGTAAGAAGCAAATAAATACCTGACAATAAGTTAAATGAAGAGCCATCCATGGTGGAAACCAAGCACCATGAACCTGAACGTGTCTCATAAATGAAACAATCTTAACCAATAGACTAGCTGGGAAAGAAAAAGGACAAACAAAGTTCTAGATGTATAATACACATGGACATATTTCTGCACTGAGGTAAAGATACTCGGCCAGATATCATATGAGAATTAACAAAAACGCAATAGGTAGGTAGGTCCTAGGTCCATATGACTTCAAATGAAATACAACTCACTACTATAACTAAACCAAAATGAGCATGGAACAAGCAGAATTAAGCCAAAGAAACTACCTTCATCAACTCCTTAGTTTTGGACGTTGTCTCAAACTTTGCCTTCATCATTTCTTCCTAGCAAGGATTATTTATAAGAAAACTAGTAATCAATCACCCTGTCATTGAATTAAAATATCTAACAAGCACTAACTATTGACAGAGCACCTCGGCTATTTGAAGAGCACGCTCTGTTTTACGCAACTTAGTTTTTTGTTCATCAACAATCTTCTCGAGCTGAGAAAAAAAAAAGGCAGAACACCAAATTAGTACATGAAACCAGATGTTTACGTAATTTAATATGCTTACAATTTGGCAGTGTTCCTCGATCTCTGCACATTATGTTTAAACCATGCAAAACTCTGACCAATCTTCGACGAGGAGGTCAGTAGCCGGCTAACTTAGAGGGCGCTCAGACAAACTTACCTTAAGGAGCACCTATATCTTATAATGTGCTAGATCTTATTTTAAACTTAGGTTTGTTGGAGTTTTGATGTTGTGAAAACTTATAAGCTCAGTCAAATGCTCTCTTAGTCTCCATATAATAATCTTATTGTAGGATGATCCAGTAAAGCTGTTGCATAATGTCCTTTATGCAACCAGGCCTTTATCTTTCGCCCAAAGACACTATAAGTGTCATAATTGGATAGAGGGTAGCATCAAAACTTAGAGCACCTGGAGACCCATGCCGTGATAACATGTAGACTATAACGCACAAACATGGTTGGGAATCAAGATAGGCATTGATGTTGCACTATTAAGAACCATTCTAAATTTTGATTATTGCATGATTTGAATGGGACTTGCCTTGTCAGCTTTGGAATTCAATTCAGATGCCATTTTTCCAACTTCATGAGCTCGAGCTTCCAATTGTTCTTTATCCTTGATTTGAATAGCCAGATCTCTCTTCAACTTTTCCACCTGACTTTCCAATTCACTCGCTCGCACATTAGCTTTACCCAGCTGCTCCACGGCATTTGAATTGCTATTATCCTAAGCAAAAAAGAATACATGTATATTTAGGATGTTAGACCACAATCATTTTTCCAGAACAAAGCCTTCATCTGTGCAAAAAAATATTGTAGAGTGGTATATTGATTGAATCTAATCACTCACTCGCAGAGAAGCAATTTCACTCTCCAAAGAGGCTATGTTCTGTGAATTTTCTTTGATCGTCATCTCCTTAGCTGCAATCAACACATCCCTACCCTTTATTTCTTGACTCTTCTCCTCGATACGATTCTCTACAGATATAGAAAACACATGTAAGGGGGAAAGAAAAACTACTATGTTATCACATTAAAATGCTCTTGCAATTGTAATAGCACTCTGAAGAACAAATCTCTTCACTCCAAGGAGACTACTTGGACTTTGAGTTAGAGATTATCTTAAATGTACAACAAAAGAAGACAAAAAACTTAGATTTGTAGCGTAAACTCTTGATAGAATGAGAATGTTACTATAAATTGAGCTTGTTTTTTCTTATTGGCAAGAAAAGTAAGGTGCAAAATATAATGTTATGTATTATCATAATGAAAACATGATAAAGAACTGCCTCGCAATAATCATTCTCAATTGAAATAGGAAAATGCAAAATAAAAGAAGAAGTGCAGTGCTTCTCGATTATATATTTCCTGCACCATATATTTACTATTTTTTTTCCTTAAACAACGTTTTCAGCATGCAAGGCATACTTACTATTCTGGTAAGAACATAATTCTGGAGTTTTCACAATCAACTTTTTTTTTTGGAAACTATACTCAAATAATGTGTCTTTTTCCAATCAATTGTTTCATTTAACATCTTTTGCAAATCTTAATACTTTCCAATAGATACTAGAAATGATCGTGAACAAATTATCAAGTGAGAATAACATCTCCCCTCTTCAAATGCCAAGGAGACACACAATATCGTGCACACATAAAAAAACACACACACTCTCTCTCTCACACACACACACACATGTGCGCGCGCATGATGTTCATCCATAATTATCAGTATATCAATCCATCATATTCCTCAATGTACACTATCTTCAAAAAAACAAACATTCTCACTAAAACAATATAATAGAAAAACGTGATTTCGATCATTCATGAAAGCGATGAATAACTCAAACAATGGAATCAAAAAATAATTGAGGACACAGTTACCAAGAGTGCGGATCTTGGAGCTTAAGTGATCCATGCCGTTTGATCTGAGCTCGTCCTCGACATTGGATATTGAGCCTGTGAGGAGCAATGACAGAAACAAGGTGAAAGCGAAATGTCTCAACGTCGCCATTAAGCCACCACGGCGCTCCGGCGATCCGAATTTGATCGATTAATCAGCTTTTTCTGTTGCTTTTGTAATTCGTAGTGTGCTATTATTTCTAGAGACATCAACGTTCGCCAAGAACACGATCATTCATGTTCATGTATGATTTGATTTTTTGGGTAAAGTGATGATGAATATACAGTAACACCCTTTTATCTCAATTCATCACTTAATTGTGTTACACTTGTTTTTATATTTCTAATATATATGTTGTCCAAAACATAATTAGACTCGTTGCATAATTTTATTATATATTATTTTCGAAATCATTGTTTGTCAAATTAGGGAAAAAAATGAATAGTGATCTTCTATTATTGTGTGGTGCCTATATATTAGTATGTTTTGTTTTAATACCAATTTGTATTTACTGGTGTAGAGCTCTTAGAGGTAAGAGCATTTTCAAAAGATAACTTTATAGTAATATAGTGAATTTCACACTGTTGGAGAGTATATCGTAGAATTCGCATTTTTATCTTCAACAATTAACTTCATCTTTCATTATATAATGAAATATTTTACTTTTATATTTTTATTATATTAAATTAACTTGTCAATCTCATTATTATATATCATATATATATTTAATAACAATTATATTGATCGTCTAAAAAAATACTAACAATTATATTGATGCTCAGTCATATTTAATTATAATTACAAATATAATTTAATTTAAATATGTTTAAAATAAACTAGTCAATAAAGTTATACGTCTAAATATTGCAAAACGATTAATTTATTTCAACAACATACAACTAACATTACATAATTTTTTTTTCTCAGAATTAATTAAATATTACATAATACTTGGCAAAACATAAATTACATGTTAATAACAATTAATTTTCAAAATTAGAAAATTCATCTCATATGTGATTGATTAATGCATCACGAAGTGCGCAAAGTGAGCCGCTTTATTGTTAATTTTTTATATAGTGTCGTAGAAATTATTAAAAATAGTTTTTTTCAATATGTGGAGTCAACATTTCTCTTGCATTTTCAACGACTGTAGATAGATTATGTTTATTTTTAACAATCATAGTATTGTGCATATTAATGTACGCTCTCATTATTAATACAAATGTTTTTTTTTTGCAATAACGGGCTGGATTTGCAACAATTGCAAATCGAATTTGAAGAACTTTAAATGCATGTTCCTCATCTTTTTTACCCAATTCTTCTCTCATTGTAATTTTTTTTTTTGCATAACACTGTTCATGAATAGTTTGTACAAGTGTGGACCACTTAGAAAATATTTCATCGATTAAATAATAATTCACATTATACTCTTTTTCTTGTATGACATAATGTGTGGTAACGATGTCACTAAAAAGAATAGATCTTTCCAACACATTAATCATTATTGGATCCTGACATACCAAAAAATGCATGTCATTTTCAAAGGTCATAATCGGCAATGCTTTCAAAATAGTATCGTTGGAGATCCACTGCGACCTGCATACGAGCATGCCTAACCAATTGGACAAATTTTTCAATTTCAATACATACAATCTAGACTACATTGTTTACAAGTATAAAGTAATTTAACATCATTAGCATTATGAGATTTTAGATATCTTAAAATGTTTTTTTACAGTTGCATGATACTCCCTCCGTCTCACAAATCTTGAGTCACTTTCCTTTTTCGACTGTCCCATGAATCTTGAGTCATTTCCTTATATAGTAAAAAAATTCTCTTTATTCACATTTTCACTTTTTCACCTACCACACTAAATACTACTATTGTCTTAGTTCCCGTGCCGAAAAGAAGTGACTTAAGATTCGTAGGACGGAGGGAGTAGCATTTATTAACACATTTAATTGCAATGGACTTACCAATATTTATATACTCATTAATTGCATTTACTAGTGCTCCATACACTACTATTCAAAATGCAGTTGTTATTATGGGTGTAAGTGAGTCGAGCCAGCTCGCGAGCTACTCGGGATCGGCTCGAAGATTACTCGAAATCGGCTCGATGTTAGTCGAGTCGAGCTCGAGCTACTCGAATATGTACCGAGCCCGAGTTCGAGTTTCGTGATACTCGCCTCGTTAGTCTCGCGAGCCTAATCGAGTCCAAGCAATTATTATATAATATATTATATATAGGCCCATAATTATATTTATTTTATGTCCACAAAATGGCCCAAACCCTAAGCCCGTACAATTTGAATTTGAATTACACAATGAACAAATCCTAAGTCTTTCTCTTAATCAGAACAGCAGCTGCCAACCGCCTCCCCTTCCCCCTCTCCCCAATCTCTCGACTCTCATCTCTCTCGGCTGATCGACGACCGACGACCGGCGCAACGGCGAGTCGTCCTTTCGGCGAGCCTAACAGCAGCAGCAGTGCAGCAAGGAGCCGCCGCCTTTGGCTCTCCTTTTCCCAGCCCGACCAGTGCGCGACAACAGTATCTGGAGGAACCACCGGCGGCGCTTGTGTATATCATTTCCAGTGAGTTTAAATGTTTAATGCTTAATTTTCGGTAGGAACCACCAGAATTATTGTCGAGCCCAATTTCTTGTCGGCCCCTCCTGCTTAATTTCTTGGTGCAATAGCCAACATTATTATCAACTTGAATGATGTTTCCTAAATCCTAAGTTTGTTTCTGTGTTTTTTTTTCCTTCTTATCTTAGGGATAGAATATGGTGTGACCTTGAGCTACTTGTGTGTTGTTTATCAACTGCTGTTTGCTGGTTTTTAGTAAATCTATGGTTGGAAAATTTAAACAAAAGATTACTCTGCATATGAGCTCAAGTAGAAGTTTTCCAAATCAATTACTACTATTGTTTCTATCAAAATCTCACTAGAAGTATATACGAGCTTAGCTCTAGCCTCTAGAACAGGAGCTCACCGAGTTTGAAGCATGTATCAGACGAGCTCGAGCTCAAACTCGACTAAGGCTCCACAATCGAGCTTAATCGAGTCGAGCTCGAGCTCACGAGTATGGCATCGAGTCGAGCTCGAGCTCAAAAAAATCAAGCTCGGCCGAGTCGAGCTCGAGCTCGAGCTTCATGAAAATAGTCGAGCTCGAGTCTGAGCATGGCAATACTCGACTCGACTCGGCTCATTTACACCCCTAGTTGTTATGTTTTGCAAATGTAGACAAGGCCCATCTTCTAGTATATAGCTCGAATCAACTATTTTGTTTTTTTATAACAACAACAATGCTGATAAATAAATATCGGTACATTTGAAAACGTCTACGAAACATCTCTTCATTGAATGTTGAATTTTCAAACGAAAAAAAATATTCGTTGAACATATGGTTAGTTGTTGCTTCTCGAGCAATATGGATCACTTGTGACCAAGACCTAAATCTTCATGAATTATTGTAACATTTTGATATTCATCAAATTGTGCTACGATAAGATTGTTATGTAAAATATGTAGACCTAACATTACATTCATTGATTAATTGTTCAAGTTCAACATCATATGAGCTTGAACTCTAGGAAGGAAATACATAAAAAGTATCAACATCATGATGATTCATATATTTTGCTTATTTTTATGATGGAAAAAAAATAAGTATGTGGATTATGAAAATCATATACTTCCGCCGTCCCAACTTTTAGTATCCATATTTCCATTTTATTTTGTCCCATATATCGGTATCCATTTCTATTTTTAGAAAAAGTAGGTGTGACCCTTACTCCACTTTAATTACTTTAACACTATCATATAAAAGGTGAGACTCTTGTTTCACTCACAATACACCCAATCATTTTATTGTGTCACTCTCAAATGGATACTAAAAACTGGAAGGAGGGAGTACTTCTTAAACAATATCAATCATCCAATGATATTTTATTTAAAAATCTTAAATATTGAAATGTCAGCATCAATCTGAATTTCATTAATCTATACTACCAATTCATATTGAAAGAATGATTGGATTGATTAGTCTACCCACTACCATATGCTAAAAGCTCTGTCTAAGTAGAAAGAACTTTAAAGTCCTCATATTAACTTGATGTTGAAGCCAAAACAAGAACAAATCTTTTCCGAAAATCTAAACCTTTGAATCACCATCATCTAATTGGATTTCATTAAATCTACACCATATATTATATATACATTCTCCGAAAATCTAAATCACTCAACCTCTTTATATATGATCTATTGTGTACATGCTCTCACACATAATAATACTATTTTATTTTGTATCAAATCGTCTATATTTTTTAACTAACATTTTATTTTGTTTTGAAGCTCTCGATAAGAGTCTAAGAGATGTGCTACGGTCACCTACATGAATTTGTTATGCAAAACCGTTTCGCGGTTTAGTCGTTGTTTTAGGTGGAGATTTCAGACAAATACTACCAATTATACCAAATAGTATCATACATGATATTGTCCACGCCTCAATAAATTCTTCTAAACTTTGGAATCAGTGCAAAGTTCTTAAATTAACTAAGAACATGATATTGCTCATAATTAAACTAGAGTCATACTTTTATACAAATATTTGTTTATCTAAATTATTTTATTTATGGAGTATAATGTTATTCAAAAATTATTTTTTATATCAGAATTGCGCATCATGATCAGATGTTGAAGATACTAAGAACTTTGCAGAATTGATATTTAATATAGGGGATGGTATTGCTGTTGACAATTTTGATCATGGAGAAGCTGAAGTGATATTATAAGATGATATTCTTATACGAAATGCAGCTAATCCTATTGAATCTATAGTTAGAAGTATATATACAGATGTTTTGCATACAACGTCTAATCCAAATAAATTTAAGGATAAAGCTATCTTGGTGCCGACAAATGAAATGGTGGATACAATCAATGATTACGCCATCTAATGCCCGTCGAACAAAAAGTATACCTTAGTTCAGATAACATTTGCAAAGCGGATGAAGAAGTGAATGTCGATGATTAAGTATTTTTTGTTGAATATCTCAACACAATCAAGTGTTCAGGATTGGCAAACCACGAAATAAAATTGAAGAAGGGGTGCACACTACGCCAAAAACGCACATACATAACGCCTCATAGATAACGAATATTTAAAATATCCGTTATGTATGTGCGCCCTTTTTGCATAGATAACGGATATTTCAAAAATCCGTTATGAGAAAACAGTTACCTATGATTATTTATAACGTTTTTGAGTCTGATGTTATCTATGAGTGTTACGTATGTTTATTTTTAATAACGCGTATTTATTACCATTACCAGTATGCTTTGTGTTATGTATGAGCACATTACCGTTATTAATGTATGTTATGTATTAGATTTTTTTTTTTTAATTAAAGCAAATACGAATCGATAAGCATAACAGTGTCTCTCGTTTTCGACCTAATCGCGTTGGCCTCTCTCTCTCTCTCTCTTTCCCCCAAATCGCGACTAACCTCTCTTTCTCTCTTTCCCCGCTGCAATTTGCTGGCCGCCGCTATCCAAGCCCCACGCCGCCGATTCTCCTGTCTCCCTGACTCTCTTTTCCTGCGCAGCAAATCAGTTCTGTCACGTCCTGCGCCACCTCCAGGCTCCGACGCTTAGCCTCTTCTCTTCTCGCCGCCTCCGACTCTGGCAACCTTCAAGTAGGTTATTCTGTCCCTGTTTGAGTTATTCCACATTCAATTAAATCCAACCTTTAATTTGTGGAATCAGATTGTTGGTCTCAGAAAATTAAATCCTCGAAGACTCTGAAATGCCTTGGGTATAGTCTTTGACATTCAATATCCGAACCATCTCACACCAATCTCTCCTTCTTCGCAACCATCGATTGGTGCTTTTGTGCCATGGACTCCACCTAACTGGGGTAAGCATTACAATTTCTTCCTATAACCTTTTTATGACCGATTACTTGAGATTTGAGATTCTATCAATAACCTCGTCTGCCACAAGCTCTCTTCGTCTGCCCCCCCTCTCCTCTCAGGTATCATTCTCGCTAGGGTTATGAATTGAAACTTTATTTGATGGAATTTTGTGAGGTGTTGGAATGTTTGTAGTTAATAGATAGAAATGTATCTTGTTTCTTTTGATTGATTTTATGAATTTCTTGTTGGTCAACTCATTTGTGCTTCACATTGCTCTAAAAAATTGAGAAGCACTAGTTTGAATTTTCTTAGGTTGAGTTAATCTGTATTGAGCTTTAAATTTTGTAAGAGAATGGAAGATAATGCATCTGAACTTATTATATTTGTTGCAGATTAGGATATGAAATAGAAAATATTCCCGAGTCAAAATTTAATGTTTCAGAAGCTGATTACCGTGTTTGAGGGAATTAAAAGAGGGATTTGACGGCTTCTTTTCTCTTGATGCATGTTATGTGTGTTCATGAATGGTGTGAAATGCAAAGCTACAATCCCTTATGGTATTCTCAAGAATTTTATACATGGTTGTATATGTTCTAATACTTTTTTCTTTCGCATTTTTGGAAGCTTTGCTGCTTTTCCATTTTCAATCTTCACTTTCTTACCATTCAACTGTTGGAAACTTCTCAATATCTAGTTTAATGCAAGGCTAATTTTATACTTGAATGAAGTAATTGTTAAATGAGTTTTCTAAACTTCAGTAGTACTGCTATGAGGCTTCCTGAAGATTTTGTGTTCCAGTTTAATGGCTCAAAAGGCGCTGTACATGACCTCTTTCATCTAGTAGAAAAATCTGTCCATTTTTAAACTAAAGTTGAGCATCTATGTTTTTTTTTGGGGTAATTATTTTTCTCAAGTTTTATGAAATGCAGGTAATTATTTCCCTTAAGCACAATACTGTTGACTTATTAGCTTTTTAATATATATTTTCTGTTGGCCCATTCAGCAAAGTCCATGGATTAGTCGCTGGTGGTGGTGAGGATAGAGCTGTTGAATGCTTTGATACGAGGACTAAGTCATCAGTTGGTCGATTAGATGTTGTCGCTGTTGCTGGTGATAGTGATGCGGTAAGATACTCATTACTATGGTTTTCAGAATAAGAAGCTTTGTCAATAAAATAATTTTATAGAGTTTGATTATTTTAGGAGGTTACGGCAGTTGAATTTGATGGAGATGGGGTTTTCTCATGGCTGTTGGAAGCAGTGCTGGGAAGGTACATTAATCTATAATATATTACCATTCATTGCAGTCATATTGCCTTGTCCTTTTTCTTCATCGCATGTTGTGATGTCTTATCAATAGTTATGCATTATTATCTTCACGATGATAGTAGTATGTGCTTTATTGCAAGAAATGTTTGTGCAACTAAAGTGAAATTGATGATACTCGTATGTTCACAACTTACAGAAATAAAACTTTTCTCTCTCTCTCCTTTGATTCACTATTAGTGGATTTGGAATACCACTCAGTAGAATTTATCAGAGCATTAAGACTTATCCAAAGCTAGTTGAAAGTTGCATGGATGATTATTGAGCACTTATATGTATGATCATTTTAGTAGAGATGGAATATATTGGTAACGATGAGGAGTAATATATGCAGAGCAGAGGAATCACTCGGGTCAGAGGAATCGCTGAGGTCAGAGGAATGCTCCACTCACAGACAGTCAACGGTAGAAATGACCATTTTACTCGGGAAGCGTCAGAGCAGAGGAATTATCTGTTCGCAGAGGAATCCAAAACCCCCCGATACACATAGTTCTCTGCCTCTGAGCAGAGGAATGAGCGAAGGCAGACGAAATTACCATAGTACCCCTGGCCACGCGGGGAATGTGACTTCAAGACTGAAATTACTATTTTACCCATAAAGTGTATTCTATAAATACCCATGCACTTGTACCATGTAAGGAGACACACGCGCTTTCTCAATACAACGACAAACTCTTTTTTGTTCTCGGTAATTCAATTTCACTCAACTCTCTTTCGATTCTCACGTTCGATACTAGGTAAAATTCACAATCCAATCATGATTCACCGGTTAAAACACTACCCACTCAATTACGATTCACCAGTAACCAATGTTCAGCTTTACTCGGAGCGTGTCTTTATTGCTTTTAATGAATATTTTTGTAAATTTATTATTTGACATAGTACTATTTTCATTTGTTTCGTATTTCAAATGTCCTTTTATTTGTATTTTTTATCATATTTTGTATAGGTTTTAGTTCTGTGCATTGCTCTATATTCTTGCAGGTATACTTTTTAAGTGTTTATCTCCTCATTTATGATGCTCTACATTGTGATTCTTGGTTGACTCTTTGTATGATTGTGGCAGGTTTGTGGTGGATTAAATAAGTCGTACGTTGAGCTGAAGAGGCTTATGAATTCACAAGAAAAGTTGTACCAGATGGCTAGCTAGTTTCATATTTAATATGTTTAGTATTTTTGTAAGGCATAATAGTATTAGATAGAGCAGTTGATGAATTTTGACTATATTCAATTGGTGTATGAATTCTTTTTTATGATAATAATATATGGATTTTGATTATTTTGTTTTAAAATCATTTCTATTTATTGAAATAGAAAATAAAGAAAATTGTGAAAAATAAAAAATATGTTGAAATCTAAGAAAGCATACATAACGGTAAAGAATTGTTATGTATAATTGTAAAGATAACGTATAAAAAATAACTTTTATAAAAGTCAGAACCGTTATATAAAATAAGATAGATAACGTAAATAATTGTGTTATGTGTTTGGATCATGCCGTTATGTAAAATACTATAGATAACGGATTTTCTCCGTTATGTATTTGGATCATACCGTTATGTAAAATACTATAGATAACGAATTTTCTCCGTTATGTATGAGCGCCACATACATAACACCACTATACTTAACGCAAGTTTTTTCGCATAGATTACGGATAAAATCCGTTATTTATGCGCGCGTAGTGGCATCATCATGCTGCTTAGAAATATCGATCCGTCCAATGAGTTGTGCAATGACACGAGGATGATAGTTACTAAAATAGGAGACTGTGTGATCGAAGGAAACTGATTTCAGGAAATAATGCGGGTAAAAAGTTTCCAATTGCTAGAATGGTCATGAGTCCGTCAAATTTCACTAAATTTCCCATTATGTTCCAGAGGCCACAGTTCCCCTTAAGTATTTGATTTGTTATGACTATAAACAAAAGCTAAGAACAATCTCTTTCAAACGTAGGATTGTATCTACCAAAACCCGTATTCAGTCATGGCCAGCTGTATGTCGCAATCTCACGTGTCACTAGCAAAAAAGGTCTCAAAATTTTATTATGTGACGAGAATGGTCAGATAAGCAACACAACAACTAATGTGGTATACAATGAAATTTTTGATAGATTGAAAGGTAATTACGATAGAACTTTAGTTATTTTATTCATATGTTTATATGTTATTAGCATTCACTAAACATTTATAATTCATTTACTTAACATATGTACTTTTATTAGTTTATTGTTGATTTCTTATGGAAAGACTCTTACTTTTAGCAATACGATTTGTATGGTTGGTCATTTTAAGTGTCTTTGCATTTTGATTTGGGCTGGTAATTATGGACTAATGATTTTTGAATTACGTAATTTTTTTAGAGAGACAAACTATTTTTTTTAGATTTGATGTATAACTAACATTGTTGTTCTAGATGGATGGGATTGAGCCTTGGACTTCTATGTCTGACAATTGCTTATATATATATATCGTATTTTTTACTTGTAGAGGCTATGTGGGGATCTACAATTAAGATTTAGAAACTTCCTTTTGAAGCCAAAGCTTTTGAGGGTTATTGTACATCCAGGATTTAAACCGAAGAATTGGAAATGATTGTTGTATTGCATGCTTTTGAAGATGTTGTTAATTGCCCGGTTAGTGAGCTGTTGTGTTGAGTATCTTTACCTTTAGTTTTACCTTTAGTTTTCTTAAGTAAATTATGACATAATGTTCTATAAGTTAGTTTTCTTATATGTTGTACATGATATTAATAATTGTATTAGTATTCATTCTAGAATATAACAAAGATATCAAAATTATGTCCCACTAACAATTGAACTACAAATAAAATCGAATAAAACAAATAGTATACTCTCTCCGTCCACGATTAATGTTCATTTTTTGTCATTTTAGTAAGTCCATAAAAAATGTTCCATTTTCATTTTTAAACACTACCCACAACACAATTAATTAATGTGGAACTCAAGCTCCACTATCCCACCACACATTTTTAATCACTACCCCACAATAACATCTTTAATGTGAGATTCAAATTTCACTCACAATATAATTTATTAATGTGGGATCCAAACTTTATACTCCCCCACCACATATTTTTAAATACTATTTCATAATAATACATTTATTGTGGGACTCAAACTCCACTCACAATATACTTATCCAATATTTCTTAAAACTCGCATCTAAAAGGTTGGGGATTATTGATCGTGAACGAAGTGAGGGTGCCTCCAATGGTGCATTTTTTCAGTTTTTACCTCAAAAAACTGCCATTGGATAAACAAAAAACTGATTTCCAAATTTTACACCAAAAACTGGTTGGCAACTCAAAACCAATTTTTGGCTGACACACATGGGCCCAATTTTTTAGTTTTTTTGACTTGGTAGCCGAAATTTGTGGTGTTTTGCTTCTTTTTTATTTATTTTTTTAATTCTACTCTTATTTTTGATTGCTTTATTTCCTATTCCAATTCATGTAACAACAAATACATATATGAATGTAACGACTATTTTCATATCAATAAACAACTATTTTTTTTTCTTTTGTAACGGAAATATTTTTATAACGACTTAATTCTTAAAAATTTCTATATATACTCATTTCATTCTTTCATTTTCATACAACTCTCCAATACTTCATTTTTTTTATTCTCTTGTTCACTTCATTTTCACAAGTGAAATGGCGGATTCTAGCTCCCAAAATTCCGATTCTAGTAATTCAAGCTCCCAAAATATTCAAGGTTCCTATTTTTCAAGTTCACAATACCATCACATGTCCTACCCTCAACAACAATTTCCATACAACTACCAAATGTCTTCAAATTTTCCCCGACAATTTCCATTCAACTCTCCTGGTGGTTCAAATTTTCCCCAACAATTTCCATTCAACTCTCCTACTGGATCAAGTTTTTATCCACAATTTTCATCTAATTTTCCTTATACCTATTTCATGCCTCCACCAAATCAATTTCAAGAAAATAGCTCGCAGTTTCCTCAGCATTCTTCACAAATTCCAATTGTTGTTGATGATGATGACGTCGAGGAAGTTGGAAAATCCACTGCAAAAACCAAGTAGGCAAAGGCGGCTTGGAGTCCTGACTATGACATCCTTCTTGTTAAAGTTTGGTACAACACCATCACCGACTCCATTATTCGTAATCAACAGAAAAGAAATGAGTTTTAGGAGAAAATTATTGCTTACTACAACGAGTGGAAGCCAGAGGACACCGCTGCGCGAAGTTTATCACAAGTGAAAAATCATTATTATAGAATGAATCCAGATCTTAATAAGTAGGCAGGTATCTATAACAATTTTTGGAGCAATCGAGCAAGCGGACAAGGAGATGATGATATGCTAGAGGCGGCAAAAATAGCATGGAGAAATGATGATCCAAAAAACAAGGACTTCAAGTTCTTGCACGTATGGAAGATGATCCAAACTTGTGAGAAATGGAATCCTCAACAAATGCCACAGAATCCTCAGAAAAAGGCCAAAAATTCTGAAACAGATAGTCCATCTTCTACGGACACTGGAGCTCGAATGCGACCGATGGGACAACAGAGAGCTAAACAACAAGCGAAACAAAAGGCTAAAATGACATCTACAGTCAACGAAGATAAGTGGAAGCATCTCCAAGAGACTATGAATAAACAAATGAGCCTGCAAGAGGTACAACTCAAGCTTCAAGAGGAACAACTCAAGCTTCAACATATTGAGTTTTGTAGACATGATACTTGTGGCATGTCGGAGGATGAACTCTACAACCATTTCAAGCTTGTAGCTGAAATCAAGGCAAAATATGAGTGGAAGTAATACGTTTATGTATCGTTTAGCTATTGTAAGTGTGCTTTAGTTATTTCTGGACTTGTAAGTGTGTTTTATCTATTTTGTACTTGTAAGTGTGCTATGTCTAAATCTGTAGTTTGAAGACAATGTATTTGTAATATTAATTATGTGTAATTTGAATTATGTTACTTTTGTATCAATCAACTACCATTCAATCAACTACCATTCAAAATTAATCACAACAACCATATATTCCTACAACTACCACAACACCTCTCATTCAACTCTACTCACTCCCAAACACAATAGAAAAAAATGTCTGATACTCCTAGTCCACATGAAATTGATGAAATGTGGAAGCAATACCTTCGAAATTCGGCAACCAATCCGATTATGCGAGAGATGATTGCTATGCTTGATGCAGATGAAGCAACAACGCAAAGTTCACGAAGGAGAAACGGTCCTAGAAAATATAGGGACCGGGAGCGTGAAAGAGGCCATGATCGTCTCGTTCGTGATTATTCCTGTGATGAACCCATCTATGATGGCGATCTTTTTCGCTGTCGGTTTCAAATGCGAAGAGACTTATTTGTCAAGATCGTTGATGCGACGAGCAACTACTCACCATTTTTCACATTGAGGCAAGATGCAACTGGAAGGAATGGTCTATCACCACTCCAAAAGTGCACCGCAGCTATTCGACAGTTGGCATATGCGGCTCCCGGTGATTCACTTGATGAGTACATGCGGATGGGTGAGAGTACTGCTTTGGAATGTCTACATGAATTTTGCAGGAGTATGATTGCCGTTTGTGGTGATCGATATTTGAGGACTCCAAATGCAGCAAATACTGAACGCTTGCTACAAATGCATGAAGAAAGACATGGCTTCCCAGGTATGCTGAGAAGCCTCGATTGCATGCATTGGGAGTGGAGGAATTGTCCAGTTGCATACAAAGGATACTATACACGAGGCAATCATGGAGTTTCTACAATAGTTCTTGAAGCGGCAGCATCGGTAGATTTGTGGATATCACATGCTTTCTTTGGCGTCGCCGGAGGAAGCAATGATATCAATGTTCTTCATGGATCTTCATTATTTAATCAATTCCTTCAGGGAAATGCCCCACCAGTTCAATTCACGGTGAATGGTCGGATGTATAACAAAGGATACTATCTGACAGATGGAATTTATTCAACTTGCGCTTCATTCATCAAGAGTTACCCAGCACCAGGAGATCCGGTCAGACGAAAATTTGCGCAGAGACAAGAGGCTGCAAGAAAAGATGTTGAACGAGCGTTTGGAGTGCTACAAGCTCGTTGGACAGTAGTTCGAAATCCCGCTCGTCTTATTTTAAGGAAGACCAACGCAATATAATGCTCACATATATTATTTTCCACAACATGATCATTGAGGATGAGGGTGAAGAAACGGTCAACTGGTCTGACGAAGATGCAACTCCTCAGCAACCAATACCAATGGATACTAATAATTGGGAAGCATTTGAAAATTATCTCCAAAATCACAAGGATTTAACAAATAAACAAGTCCATCTCCAACTTCAACATGATTTGACACAACATATATGGGCACAAATCAATGCGGAGGATGGCTAGAATTAAGTAATATTAGTTTGAATTATTATGTTTATGTACTTTCAATTAATGTAATTTTAATTTTTGTAATGTAATTTTAATTTTAGCAATGTGTAGAGGCTAAAATCTACAATTGAAGTTGACGTCTGCACGCCCGGATAGATTGGGCACTAGCAACCTATCAACACAAAAACACGTAAGAGCCCTAGGTTGAGCATGGGGTGGGGGTGTCGACCGTAGAGCCTCCGACGCTCAAGTCAGTAACGGAATAGCAAGATAGAATGAAAAACAGAATGGACTAAGGGAGAAAGACAGGTTGGAATGCGTGGTTATTCCAAGGTGTCGGCGGCTTCGGAGGGTGGAAACGGTGATAGCCGGTTGTGATAATGAAAGATGGAAAGCGGCCAAGTTGGCTGTATCCGACTTGGAAGAGTAATCAGCCTGGCGGCAGAGTAGAGAGAGAGTTCAAGAAGTAGAGAGCAAGTAGAATTTCGTGCGTTTGATGACCTAGTCGGGCTATTTATATAGTGGACATCCAGCCTCTAGGGTTTCTACAGTTTGGCCTCGTCAAGGCCCTTATCTCACGGGTTGTTGCGATTTGGACGGGATCACAAAGATTTACCCGTCTGATCGTGTCAGCTTGGTGGGAAACGTGTTTTAGGGTTTGACGGCTGGGCCTTGTAACTTTGTCTTTCTAGGTTGTCAATAACCATTGGGCCGCATGCAATATATCCAGCTTGGTTGTGGACTCAAGTCGATCTATAGCTTTCCGGGCTAGATGGACCAATCTGTTGGGCCAATTTGACTTTTTAGGGTCATGCCAGGTTGACGAACTAACTTGATGGGTTTGGGTTAAGTGTGAATTATTCAATCGAACTGTTGAGACAAGTTGGACTTGAAGTGGGATAGTCATCCTGGGTCGGTCCAGGTTGATCTCGAGATAAGTATAACTTGACTTATCAGGCTGGGCGAACAAGTTTTCTTAAGTAAATGGGTCAGCCTCGTTATTGATCCAAGTTGGTTCAAAGTTTGTCGGGCCGAATTGACCAGGCTGTTTAGCTTATTGGTCCAGCTTGAAAGGTTAATTGGGCTTGAGCCAAGTTGACGAATTTTGTCCACTACACAATATAATTTGAATTTTATTAATGTAATTTTAATTATTATTTATAATTTTAAATTTAATTTAAAAATAAAATTAAAAAATATATATAAATATATAAAGGGAGTGTGTATTAAGATCAGACCCTCAAAAAGCAAGAAATTGATTTATTGTTACAAGAGGTGTGAGAAAAAAAATAAGTAAATTTTTAAAGCTGATATGACAATGATGTGATAATTTTAGAAACTAAAAACTGGATCATGGTTGGAGTTAATGATTCGTGGAATCTATACGCTAGTAAAAAAATGAAGCTAGTCTAGGGTATGAGAGAGAAGTTTCTAAAACCAGAGAAAGAGTAAGTCTGAAAACCTCGGCCGCCGCCGAGTCGCTGTTCCTTATTCTTTGTTTCTCCACCATAATCACCATCTCTCTCTCTCTCAAACTCATAATCACAATCTTTCCCTCTAAAGATGTCGTCTGAAGAACCCAAGAACCCCGCCGCCGCCGAAGAGTCTGGCGAGAAGAAGCCGTCCAAGAAAGAGCTCGCCAAGCTGGAGCGCCAGCGGAAGCGCCAAGAAGCCGCCGCCGCATCTGCTGCGGCGGCCGCTGCCTCCCTCTCAATTACAGACGAGGACGACCCACTGGCGGCCAACTATGGCGAAATCCCTCTGAACGACCTGCAATCGAAGGAGGTATCGGTGGCAGTGTGGACGCCGGTCAAGGATTTGACCGACGAGCTGAAGGACAAGTCCGTGCTGATTCAAGGGCACGCGCAGACGATTCGCGCGGTGGGGAAGAAGATGGCGTTCTTGGTGGTGAGGGAGGAGTGCTACACCGTACAATGCGTCTTAACCGTGGCCCCTGATGTAGTAAGCCCGCAGATGGTGAAGTTTGCCACCAGTTTGAGCCGGGAGAGCATTGTGGATATCGAAGGGATCGTCTCCGTCCCGTCTCAACCCATTACAGGCGCCTCTCAGCAGGTATGCTCGCAAATTTTAGTGATAAATGTCTTATTTGGATAATGCCATTGCGGTGTAATTCATCTTTTGATTGATAATGGTCATTTTAGTGGAATTAGATTACATTGGGAGTTTGAAACAAGTTGAATTGATTTTTTCAATCACAGTGTTGGTTAGGATGACGACTCGCCATGGTGGTGACTGGTGGCAATTTTTTTATTTACATAATATGAAAGGGTTGGTTTCATTTGATGAAGCAGCTTTCATGTATTGATAGATTTTAGTTGTTTAGGCAAAAGAGTAGAGCTTAGATATGATTTTAGATGTGGCAAAAACTTGAGTGCTTCCATTCAATTAAGGTACATTAATCCCCAATTAGGATTCACTAATCCCTAATTACGTTTATTTAATCAAAGTTGGAATTATATTTATGGTGGATGTGCGGTGCATATGCACCGGAGTGTGCCTTTTTGGTATTTAGGCAAAACAGTAGATCTTTGTTGTATCGAAGGGCCCTCTGAAGTGATCACTGTTTGTGTCAGTAATCCATAATAACTAGTGTTTCGTAATCCATTTTAGTTGACTATACTTATATATTTGGTTGGGTACTGCTTGATTAGTTGTGAAAAATATTTTTGCTGCTTACTATGTTGATTAAGGTTATTGTTATGTTTTATTTTTTTAGGTGGAAATTCAAGTGAGGAAGCTTTATTGTGTTAACAAGGCTATTCCCGTACTGCCTATCAATATTGAAGATGCAGCTAGAAGCGAGGCTGAAATTGAAAAGGCTTTGCAGGTATCGAGCTACGTTTAAAGCATCAGACCTACTCGCCCTGTTCTTTTGCTTGAAACCTTGTGCATTCTAAATGCAGGCGGGCGAGCAACTTGTTCGTGTAAATCAGGACACTCGCCTGAATTACAGGGTCCTTGACTTACGTACTCCTGCAAATCAAGCAATATTTGAAGTCCAGTGCCAAGTTGAGGAGGTAAGTATAATTTGTGTTTCTCATTTCTGTACATGATGCTTATGCACTATGCTTTCTTTGAGATATTGTCAATTTTTCAGTTAGATTTCTTGATCATCGTCGTTTTGGTGGGATCCTGTAAGAAAATTTTTAGTGTGCATTCTGCTTTGGATTTGGATATGTTTGTGGGTAATTAAATTTTTTGCAGATGTGCTGCTCATGTTTTCAGTTATTGTTTACACTAGCCCCAAATCTTCAGCTTAATATGCTGACAGATGTTGTTATTTTATGGCCCAGATATTTAGGCAATTTTTGTTATCCAAAGGTTTTCGTGGGATCCATACCCCAAAATTGATTGCGGGTTCTAGTGAAGGTGGTGCAGCCGTGTTTAGGTTGGATTACAAAGGAACACCTGCATGCTTGGCACAATCACCCCAGCTTCATAAACAGATGGCCATTTGTGGTGGTTTTAACCGTGTGTTTGAGATTGGTGCAGTATACAGAGCGGAAGACTCTTTTACTCATCGACATCTGTGTGAGTTCATTGGTCTTGATGTTGAAATGCGGATTAAGAAGCACTATTCAGAGGTATGTATTATTGTGAATGCTTTGGCTGCTTGTAGATTAGTTTTTGTAGGTTAATCATTAACTTTGACTTATTCATGAAGGTGATGGACATTGTTGACGACTTATTTGTGAAAATGTTTGACACCTTGAATGAGAAATGTGCCAAGGAGCTTGAAGCCATCAACAAGCAATATCCATTTGAAAAGCTGAAGGTTGGCTTCCTTTCTTTCGAGTAAAACGCTGTACTCATTTTTCCTTTTAGTGAATGCTCATTATTGAACTTGAATTTGCAGTACCTACGGAAGACCTTACGACTTACATTTGAAGAGGGGGTACAAATGCTAAAGGTAAGATGTCAATTGAATGTTGACATATTCTCTTAAAAGTTATTGCTTCAATGGAATAATTTAAGATATAAAAATAATGTCAAACAGAAGTGCTTTGAGAAATAATCTTCTAACTTTACATATCAAGTTCAGCCGTATTATTTGGTGTGTATAACTATATATTATGACAGATTTTAAGATTTGAGTGACTCTTAACTGGAATCAGTAGTGATACACTTTAGGGGATCCTGATTGAATGTTAAAATTATACAAGTTGGACTGTCTGCATTACTTTAGAGTAGGATTTTCTACTTTACTTTTATGGATTAACCGATGAGCTGAAACAAATTAAGCTGCTGCATCACAGTCCAGCAAAACACGGAATGAGAAAGTAAACTGGAAAAATATAGCATGATGTATATGAGCGCAATACTTATGCATGGTAATTTACTTATTTCATTAAGATCATAGATACAAGATTGGCAGAGTGCATTAAGATTTAAGAGTATTGATACAAGGAATTGGCAGAAATATGTTGTAATTCACATGGGCAATTTTATCATGTTCATGTAAAAATTTCACAGATTTTCTTTAACTGAGTGATTTCTCTTACTGCAGGAGGCTGGCATAGAAGTTGATCCTTTTGGAGATCTCAACACAGAAACAGAGCGAAAGCTTGGCCAACTTGTCCTTGAGAAGTAAGCTGCTTGCTATTATCTTAATTCATTTATTTCTCTCAAAAGTTATTTTATGCATTTTATTGATATTTTTAATTTTAGGTATAATGACATTTTATATGATGCATTTTATTGACATTTCGATTTTAGGTATGGTACTGAGTTCTACATACTTCATCGCTATCCTTTGGCAGTTCGACCATTTTATACCATGCCATGCCATGATAATCCAAAGTATAGCAACTCGTTTGATGTCTTTATTCGAGGTAAGTGTAGAAAATATTTGCTTTCATGAATTCAGACGAGTGCTAGAAGAATAAAATGCGAAGAAATGTTTCTTTTTCGATTTCCAGCAAATACGTTTTTTTATTTAGCTGGGAACTACTCTGTAACATTTCTATATTTAGTTTTCGCTAGAAGCAATCGATAACATTTACTATAATTTTTACTTTATCATACTTTGAAGGAAATATGTGAAAATCTGTTAATTTTTTTAAGCCTCATTTGTAATAGATGAGGCAAATAAATGTTCCATTCATAGTGGATTATAAGCTTTCGATGGTATACTTGGATCTAAATCTTGGTTTTATTGGTAGGTGAGGAAATCATATCGGGAGCTCAGCGTGTCCATGTGCCTGAGTTTTTGACAGAGCGTGCACAAGCATGCGGGATTGACGTCAGTACTATATCGACATACATTGATGCCTTCAGGTTCACTTCCTTAGCTCCCTCTATTTTCTTGTTTGATACAGCTTTCCATATTCCCATGATTAGAAAGTTAAATAAACAGACTTATTTTATGCTTACATGTAGTTATGGGTCATAAGAACCAAATTCTTGGCACAAAAGTTCATTTTTATACATGAAACCTGCTTCATGCTTGCTTTGTTTTCTTGGCAACATTTAGGAACCAATAGTTTCTGGATATGTTTTCTAAGATTATTGTTTTGTATGAGTTTTCTTAGCAACATACAGGAAAATATTGATTTTTGTGTGTGTGCGTCACGCTCTAGTTACTCATCATATGATTAACAGAGAGGTCTAGGGATTCCCCCAACTAAAAAAACTTAACAGAAGGAGTTATTTGACATGATCCTTCAATCCGTGTGTAAATGAAATGATGTAGGTTTCATATTTTCTGATGTTGGTTTTGTATATTGGTTGGTGTTAGGTACGGGGCGCCAACTCATGGTGGATTTGGAGTGGGATTGGAGCGCGTGGTGATGCTTTTCTGTGCGCTCAACAACATTCGAAAAACATCACTTTTCCCTCGCGATCCACAGAGAATCGCGCCTTGATTGTTTTGTGATTTTGGAGAAATATCATGCCATTCTGCCGTCGATTAGAAAGAAAAAAAAGCTAGAAATTGAGTACTGGAGCTTGTTACTTTTGGTGGTAGAAACAATTTCATACAATGTTGAAATGTGATTACATGATACCGAGTGATGTTAATATTTGTGTTTGGAAGATGTTTCACATAACAAAAGGCCTCGTCATATTCACTAATCTGGAAGCGCTAATTTGTTTACATGAGTATGAATTAACTTAAATAAAGAGAGTAATTCAAGGAAAGTTTATCTTTAATTTTCTTTTAGCATGGTAGGTGTGTAACTCACAATTCCATTAGGTCGAGAGACTTTATGTTTCGTGCAAGTTTCAATGTGTTTTTTCTTTTCTTTTCTTTGTCTAAAATCAGCACTAAAATCTTACGGTGCGATGCAAATTATAATTAAACATTGCAATACAAAACGGTTCATATTTGCACGCAAGCTATTGCACTTGGTCATGGTGTGTGTGATTCTTGCCACCGCAGTTGTTGGTGTTTACGATTCTGACTTATTTTTTATAGGGTGAATTTACTTTGATAGATGAATTTATTACTATTAAAAAATGAGAGATAATAAAAATTTATGTTCTAGGTTTTTATGGATAAATTTACCATGAAAAAGTACGGATAATAAAAATTTATGTCTTTAAATATCTTTTTTTTTCAACATTTGACACAAGCATTTTTTATTTCTTATTTTCACTTGAATGATGAATAATATTCATCCTTAAAGTGAAAATAAGGATTATCCATCCTTAAAGTGAAAATAAAGAAGAAAAAATGGTGAACTTTTTTTGTGTGTAAAATGTGGAAAAGAAATGAGACATTTAAATGTATAAATTTTTGTTATTCATCATTTTACATGAATAAATTTATCCATCAAAGTAAACGCAATCTTAAATATCACATTTTTTTTCCAACTTTTGACACGAAAGAAAAATTCACCATTTCTCTTCCAACATTTGACACAAAAGAGAAGTTCATCATTTTTTTTCCTTACTAGTACGCTCTCCCGTGCAATGCACGGGCTACGATTACACTAAAGCATCAATATAACTAAATTAATAGCCGTCATTTAATATAATAATTTTGGCTCGTAAAAGTCCAAATCGTATATTATTAAATTGTTATATAAATAAATAAATAAATAATTTGTACACATAATTAAATAAATATATATAATATTTTAAATTCTAATTTTAAGATATATAACTAATATTTTGTTTACAAGTTCATATTAAAATTAATACAAATTTCCTCCTCCCTTAATTGCATTAAAAATTACTGTAGTTTAAACAATTATAATTAAAAATCATGTAAACTTTTTTGTAAGGAAAAAAAAATGACATATGCTTATGTTTGTCGCCAATAAATGAAAATACAATGAAAATAGAGTACAATATTCAACATTATAGATAAATGAGAGCGAACAAAAATTAATTTTAATATTTTAATCGATCATAACTTAATAATTTTAAATTTATTTTTTAAATTTTTTATATCAAATTAAAGATCTTTTCACAATCTTTAATTTAACATCTATTTTGAGCATTATTTTTATAATAGAAATTAATGATTTTTTAAAAAGAATTAAAAAAAGATGGAAAATTTGGAGGGACAGTTTATAAGGAGAGAGAAAAATTGGAGGTAAACAAACTCCTCTTTTATATTATATATAGATTTTTACTTCAAAGGAGTATATATTTCTTTGAAACAATAGGGCCGAATGGCCCTATTCAACATGCAACATCAAATTTTGTCCACCATATGAAAAAACATAAATTTTAGCCATTTTTTGTATGTCATGACTATTCTACCCTTCTCTCTCTTTCCTCTCTCTTTCTCATCTCCCTCTCTCTCTCTCTCTCTCTCTCCAGCGACTGCGCTATCTCCTCTCTCCTTCTCATCTCCCTCTCTCTTTCTCCAGCGGCTACGCGGCAGCGGCGCCGAGCAGAAGTCACCGGAGCAGATCTGATCGCAGCTGATCTGATCGCAGCGGCGGAGCTGATCTGATCGCAGCGGCGCCGAGCAGAAGTCAGCGGCAGAATTCGTCGGAGTAGAGGATGAGGCGGCGGCGGTGGAGGAGATCCGATCCTCTGAAACGCGTGGAGGAGGGATTGGTCAGGTGGCGGATGATGAGGCGGCGGCGGCGGCAGATCTGATCTGATCTGATCTGTGCTGATCTGATTTGTGCTGCACGTATGGCACTTATGGCACTATTAGTGCCATAAGTGCCATAAGTGCACACTTCCCCCTAGGGTTTAGATGTTCCATTTAGGGTTTAGATGTTCCATTTAGGGTTTAAATGATGTTGTTGTTTCTGTATTTGTGCTGCACGTATGGCACTTATGGCACTATTAGTGCCATAAGTGCCCAAATGACCATTTTACTTAGTTTTATTTTGAATTTTCGTTGGCACTTATGGCACTATTAGTGCCATAAGTGCCAAAATGACTATTTTACTTGGTTTTATTTTGGATTTCCGATGGCACTTATGGCACTATTAGTGCCATAAGTGCCATCTTGGCACTTATGGCACTAATAGTGCCATAAGTGCCTAACCCGACCCGGCACGCGACCCGCGTGCCTGATCCTACCCAGTCCGCCTCATTAAGGGCAAAAACGTCCAAATCAATAAAAATGGCCAAAATTTGTGTTTTTTCAATGTGTGGCCATAAATTGTGTTTTATGCTTCATTTTGGCTACTTCAAAATTTTACTCTATTTCTTTTGTGTCAAATGTTGGAAAAAAAAAGAAACTTAAACATAAATTTTTGTTATTTTTTTTAATAATAAATTTATCAATCAAAGTAAACGCATTATGAAATATATTTGTTGGTGTTTTCCAAGTCATTTTATTTTTGTTGGTGTTTACAATTCTGATTTATTTATTGAGAATATAGCACCAAAAGATTGTGAATCAACCTGAAAAAGTAGGTTGTGAATCAATGGGTTCCTCTGTTCCTGCTCCACTTTCCAACGTCTTCGTCTATGGCAGCCTCCTTGCTGACGACGTCGTTCGAGCCCTCTTGGGTCGACTTCCCTCTTCTTCCCCTGCCATCCTTCCCAACCAGTTAGTCTCTCTCTCTCTCTCTCTCTCTTTCAATTTGAGCTCTTCCCATTTTTGTGGAGGTAAGGTAAGGTAGAAGACTCGGGAAATTTCAAGTGGCACATCTTCCACTACCTGACGTGCAACATAAAACACTAATTAGTCTTTTTCGCCTGGGTAATTAATTGCTCTGAAATATGTAAATGATTGCCAAGTATTAAGCCTGATTCTAGGGTTACTGTCCGATACCATGCTCAACTTCTAAAATCGGAAAACAAAAAAAATTGAAGAAATTCCTGGTTCCTATTCAATCATATGCTCGTGGATGCAAAGACTGAATCAAACAGATAATTTTTCATGAAAATTGTGTGTTCATAGTTGAGAAATATCTGAATATCAATGTGAGGAAATCTGAATATTGTTACGTTTGGATTGAGTTTCTTGTTGCAGAAAGAAGAGCTGTTAGTTTTGCCTCTTTTCTACCTTTTGATTTTATGTTTTGTTTTGCAGCCAGCGGTTTAGTATCAAGGAACGTGTTTACCCTGCAATCATACCTGTTGAAGATAAGAAAGTCGATGGCAAGGTTTGCTTCTATCTTTAATCATATCTATTCTTAAGCATGATGAGTATTTATGGCGTCTTCGAGCAATATTCTCGATACATTGTGATTGGTAGGAACCTTTAAAATACGTGTACGAGCTTATTAGGACTTGCTTTCGAACCAATGTAACAGTTCTCAGATTGCTCATAACTGAGAATAATGTTTGGCTATTCTTTGAAAGTATGTGGCGAATTATAACTAGATACAAATGATGTAGGTTCTCCTGGGCATCACACCTCCAGAACTTCATATTTTGGATGAATTTGAGGATTTTGAGTATGAAAGAGCAACTGTCGATGTGATTGTGAAGGTATGTCAATTTATTTGATCTCTATGTAACTCTTGACTCTTATGTGCTAAATCGTACTTTAGTCTTTGGGCAAGCTTTTACATAATAACGCACTATTTTAACTTGTTATTAGTAAATGAATTCCCATGGTTGTACTTGACTTATAAGCTCGTGTGACAAGCTGAATGAGAAAAAAAGAATTTTCATTTTGGTAGGATGGTATGGAGAAATTGAAAGCCTACACATATATATGGGAAAACAAGACTGATCCGAACTTATATGGCCAGTGGGATTTTGAAGTAAGTTTCCATCATACTTCTGTTTGATACCTTGTTTATATCATTTTGCTGTTCTTCTCAACGGAGAGGTGGAAACAGGAAAATTGTATCTTCTAGTAAGTTTGTGTATAATATTTTAATGCCTATGTGTTTGAATGCTAAGGTATTGAGTCCAGAAAGCTTGGTTTATCATATTATTCAGTAACACCTCAATTATCAATCCGTATATTATCTTTCTGGGCCTAATCCCTTTGTTGTGGGGTATGATTGCGCTAGGAATGGAAAATATTGCACATGGAGGACTTCTTGAAGATGACGAAGGGTTTCATGGAAGAAATGGAGCTACCTGATGCCAAGACACGAGTTGCAACGTATGATTCATTTTATGAAAGGATAGAAAATAAGCATTCTAATCCTTAATATCATGATGATACAGTTTCGACTATTGAATAATCTCTCTTAGTAGAGTAGTGAGCAGTTATAAGTATCATTGGCTGAAATCATGTTTAGCACAAACCTGCTTCGTGCAGGTGAATCGTCTCGACTCTGAAAATCTCCAGTTTATAAGCAGCATCAGGCACCTGATCCACTGTTGCCCATCATATCTTCCATTTCCTAATGTTGCTCCAATATACCCGAAAAATCGGGCTACTGTACGTGTTAAAGGCGAACAGGGGATTTGTTCTTTGTCACAGCAAGGAAGAAGGTAATGAAATTGTTAGTTACTCTACTATCATCTTATGAAATATTCAGGAAATTTATAATGGGGTCGTACGTGTTAAAGGCTTCAGTTTATTGCAACGAAACTGTTCTCGTGAGAGGACATATATATGAAATTAAAAGAAGTACAAGACTTCATCATCCCATTCATCATTATTTCCCGATTGATGCATGCATCTCTTTAAATGTTAATTCATCTCTTCCCCTCACCCAGGCAGAGTACAGACTCCCGATGATGATTGAAACTATAATTTTAGTTTTATATTAAAATAAGACTCCTAATCACTGCGGTAACTCTGCCTTTATAAACACAAACACAAATACAAGAATTAAAGTGAATTAATGGCGGCGGCCGTTGTGTTGTCGGAAATACTGCTGTATCTTCCCCTGCAATCCCTCTTGAGATGCAGAGCTGTCTGCAAACTATGGCGTGACGTCATCGACTCTTCATCTTTCCGGAAACTGCACACCACTACTCACGACAACGAAGACGACACGGTATATCTAGTACTTGAGTTTCTTGGTGATGATGATGATTTGAAACTGTCAGTGTCTATGATAGACATCAATAGGCGTAAGTTCTTGTCCTTAAAGCATGACTTTAACGACGCCATGCCTAACTCGCACCAAGAATGGGAGCTCGAATACGACCTCGCATGGTTCGGTACGGCGGTTAAGGGTTTAATATGCTTCAACTTCACAAAATATGTGCAGCCTATATCCATATGCAACCCTTTTCTAGGTCAAATGAGGACTCTACCAATCCCCCATAACCCATGCCGTTCATTCACCTATCCCAACAGCAGAAGAGCTGCGATTGGTTTCGACGATGATGATTCTAGTCATTACAAAGTGCTGCAACTGTCGTATTGCCGTAAGCACCAATATGGCCTCCACGCCCGTCTCTATTCGACAAGACGGATTCTTGGAGGGACTTGGATGGCGACGGTGTTGTTCTTGATCGAGATGTTAGAATCCGCAAGTCCATTATAAGCTTGCCGTGCAGCAATGGCTACTTTGTGCACTGGAAAGCATTTTACAAAAGTGGGAGGAAATTGGGAGCCTATTATTCCAACCTTTGACATGAAGAAGGAAGTGTTTCGGAGCATCGCACTTCCGAATCGGTTTTCTACAAATTTCCCTCTTCTTGAAGAGTTTTTTACTACGATTATTGCAAAGGATGAATACTCGTTTGATCTCATTGTTACACCTCGTAACACTAATGGTGGTGTAGGTGTCGTCGTGAGAATTCGATGTGTGAAGGGAATGGAAAATTGAGGTGGAATTATGTGGTGCAGTATACAGAAGAAGGCGTTGCTGAAGGAATACTACGTTGGAGGAGTGATTATGTTGTGTTGAAGATTCCTAGTTTCCAAGGGAAACTGCATCGCTACTTTTATGATTATCGTGCAAGGAAATTCATTAGGTGTCTCAAGATGCCCTCCAACTCTGAGATCCTTGCATATAATGGAACCTTCATTTCTCTTTAATTACAACACAAGAGATGCTTGGGCTTGTTTTTTCTTTTTCTCTTGTTTGAAGTTTAGCCTACGTTTGGTTGAGTGTTTTTAGAGGTTTGAAAGAGAATCAAGTAATTGAATCCATTACTTGTTGTTTGGATTGGGTAATGAGATAATCATTACCCTTACTTGAGGGTAACCTAATCACTCAATTTGTTACCCCTCAAAATGGAGGGGAAACAAAAGAAAGGGAATTCCCTACTAATGATTCATTTCCATTATTAGCCCACGTTTGGTTGGGTGTTTTTAGAGGTTGGAAAGGGAATCAAGTAATTGAATCCATTACTTGTTGTTTGGTTTGGGTAATGAGATAATCATTACCCTTACTTAAGGGTAACCCAATCACCCAATTTGTTACCCCTCAAAATAGAGGGGAAACAAAAGAAAGGGATTCCCTTACTAATGATTCATTTCCATTGTTAAACCAAACACTCAATAAAAGTAATGGTTATTGTTACCATTCCACTCCTTTATTTGATTCCATTCCCTTTCCATTCCTCTACTTGAACCAAACGAGCACTTAAACCAAACACTCAATAAAAGTAATGGTTATTGTTACCATTCCACTCCTTTATTTGATTCCATTCCCTTTCCATTCCTCTACTTGAACCAAACGAGCACTAGTTGCATTCTCTTGTTTGCAGTTTAGTTTTGCTGAATTTCTTGTTTACAGTTTAGTTGCATTTGTTCTTGTTTGACTTGTTATGAATGTGGTGTACTAGAGATCACTTCACAATGGCCTAGTAAAATTTGTGACATGTTTTTCTTCATCTTTGAGGAAATATTTTGAGTGATATTGTATTTCAGTTTTGGAATCTTGAAATGGCTCGATGAAACTTGCATGTGACGAGTTTTTCTCCATCTTCTTGAAATTTGGTGATAATATTTTGAATGATATAATGTTGTATTTAACCGATCGAATTGTTAACTCCCGGATAAAGCTAGTAACGGAAATAAGATAATGAAGTATTGATTTTTAAGTCATCTCTAATGATTAATCAACAAGACAACAAGGGAAACAAATCAAACAATTGAGCATGAACTTATGTGGTGGAATGGAGAATTTGAGGCAATTTTACATGAGCAGCAGCAGCAGTAGTAGTAGTAGTAGTAGTCGCCTGAAGGCTAGGCGAGGCGTAGGATGTCCTCGATGATGGTGAGGATCGGCCTCACGTTGATATCCTCTATGTCGGGTTCGTGAGTTGCTTGGATCTGCTTGTTAAGGGCATTCTCATTGGACGAGAAGAAGCCACGCTCCCTGGACATTGGGTGGCCGCTGGATCTCATGGAGATGTGATCAAGTTCGTGGCTAGGCAGTTTCCAATGGATTAAATCAAATAACATCTTAATTACATAGTTATGAAATGTATTAAACATTACAACTTTAGAGGGGATTTTTATTTTTAATTCCTGCAAAAAGAATACAGGATACAAGGTCTTATAATGTGAAATTAGAAACAGGCAGGCAGCATTAGACGAAAAAACACACATGATTTGATCAAAATGGAAATTGTATTTTTGGATACGAAATAACAAGAGTGAGGAGCATGTTTAGAGGTGGAGAGTCACAAGATGATTGGTTTTTTTACAATCAAAAGTTGTGCTGCGAACTGTGGCACTTTGATTCCATAAGCTAATATTTTATAAATGAACTCCACCAATGGGCATCACAACAGCTGAGGAATCTTAATTTTTGGCCTGCCAATGATACATTTGTTGTTTAAATCTAAAAGCAAATGACCCCTTTGAACGGATTACAATTTTTTTTAGACAGGTAGGCTTTTGGGATGGTGAAACCAAGATGCATAAAGCTTCTTGATATTGAACAAGTAGCTGTCATAATCAAGGATGAAAGACATCAACTCCCAAAATTTATTCATACACTAATTCAGGTCAGCCAATTTCAACCTAATAGAAGTTCCTACCTGTCCACCAGCTTTTTCTGCTATACTCTTTTACGATGCCAAAGCTTGTTCAGCACATATGTGAGCGTGTGCTACATTCTCCGATGATGAACTGTCATTCAAATTAGCAATAAGGGGAAAACAATCACAACTGTCCAAACATACAATGTCTGAAGCCAATTCTGATTTACAGCATCACAAAATGAACATGATATATATGGATGTTTCGGTCAAGCAAATTCTGATTTACAGCATCACAAAATTCTTCTTGTGTACGACTTGCGTTACCTCTGAGATTTTCTCTCTATTGCATATCTGACTAGCTGCGTTCTATCATCAGAAGTGAGCCTGCCTGAAAGTGCACATATGGAGATTTTCCAGAGTAATGAGAATACAGAGAAATTTTGACAACTAAGAACTAAAACATATTCAAGTATGCATGCAAGAAAAAAGAAAAGGCTGGAGCTGGATTGCTCACGTTTTGTTGGATGGATTGCCCCATACGAAGAAAAAGTAATATGCAGCTACAGCGAGAACTTGCTTGTTATTCCTTGTGGGTACAGTGGCAGAAACTGGACGTTTCGTTAGTTACATTCCAAATGTTAAGTATAATTATCTTAGGCTCAAAGCTCCACTCACACAAGTAATAGCATGAAATACTGAAAATGCCTTGTAAAGAATAAAGCATACTAATCAAGAAAAGAGACAGTCTAGCCCTCTAAGAAATGCAACTTTAGGTGATGGCATGTGGTTTGTGCTCACTGTGCGTGGTGTGTGTCTCCTCTTCTCTCAATGCAAAACTTTAGACAGAAAACAAGTAAGCAGAAAGTGCAATATGCATGCATAATCTTTATTTCTGTTTATTCTTCCCATCAAGTTGGCACACAAGAAATCTGCCAATTTTACATTTTAACTTCCCCAGAGACCTACCAAGACCAGTTTTGCTTTCATTCAACAACACAGGGCCCTGAGTTCAACCTACAACATGGAATGTTTCAGAATTCTCGTCTGCAGTGTCCCATTACCGGCCAAACAATTCGCCTAATGCTAGTATGCATTGCCTATATAGGAGGAACCCATGATACATGCACATCCATACACTCTCAGCCATGATCAAACCATACAAATTGTTCATCGGATACAACAGTAGACGAGAGAGAAAAATATAGAATAGGTAGAGAGAAATTAGATATTTTCATTCTGATCTTTTCTTGAAACACAAGAAGCTATATGTAAACAAGGAACTTTGTAGCAACATCAATTAAAGCAATAGAAAACATAAACAAAAAACGTCTTTCTTCCCATAGCAACTTTTCTCAATGCATTGGCTATACATGTGGATGCCTCTGAAATTCCCAATTTCTTCCACAAACCCTGACATTTCATTTTCTTTTTTATCTTCATCTTCCATTTCTTTGAGGCCCAGGCGCATGAAAAAGCACAGCTTTAAATTGTTAGTCTCTCTTTCTGCAGTTAACAGGAACATCAAGAGTAAGAAACACAATGAGAGAGGAGTAGGCATCATACCGCTACATTTCCTCATGTTGCAGGAGTAGTTAATGTTCCCACAGCTCCAGTCACCATCTCGATTCTGAAAAGTTTAGCGCCGCGGGGGCAGCTGTCTGACAAGTTTCGCCACCTCCAAGTCTGGTGTGAGAAGTTTCTTGGCTACTGGTAGCACCGCCGGAACACATTTTAGCCACTATAAAGGTGATTTTTAAATCATACTATACGTGACCTAATTTATAGAGATTGCATATTGCATGCAATATACATACCATTATTTTTATACTCTATGATTTAGCATTTCAAAGACCGAATTTAAACAGACAAATTTGATTCAGGTAGGCTTACAAATTATAGTGTTACGTTTCTTTTATTATTATTATTATCAATTAATATTGAATTGAATTATCTATGTATTCGTGTAATTAGAAATGAGTTATCTCCACCAATAACTTAGATTTCACTCAGAAAAGGGAAGGAAAAAGTAAGAAACTCTAAGAATTTGAGAAGGCGGAAAAAAACTTGCTCAGAATTGAGGGGATAATAGAATCAACTAATGTCAATTACACTGAATTATTATAAATAATCACTAATGGATTTTCTGGATGAATCCCATTTTTGTAACATGTTTGGACAAGAATTCCTTGACTATGATCTGTTGATGTTGAGGATAATGCTGGGGCTGAGAGAGTTTTTTTAATCTCAATGATGAAAACTTTGATAATCAATTTCACACGCCACTTAATGAAGGAAAAGAGCCCCAAAGCAATAAAAATATAAAATTATAACTAAACAAAATCACTAATAACACTTTCATCATCAATTTCACACACCACTTAATGAAGGAAAAGGGCCCCAAAGCAATAAAAATGTAAAATTGTAACTCTCAAGAATCGAACCTACATCAACAAGATTCCACATATATAACTTGAAGAGAGCATCTTTCCACTGAACTAGTTAATAAAGTTATTTAATTTTCAATTATTTAAGTATATATAAATATATAGACCTATATATAATCGGGGGCCCTCAATTTTTCGGGGCCCTGTGCGATCGCCCACCCCGCACACCCTCAAAACCGCCACTGATCTTCTTACTTAAATTAATTCTAGAGTAGTTAACTGCTGAAGTGTTGGAGCTGGCCATACGCGGAGACGACACCCTCATCATAGCCGGCGGAGGTGTGATCCACAACTCCCTAATCGACAACGCATCCCAAGACTAAACGTTGCCAACCACGTGCTTTTCACCATTTTTAAGGTATTAGGGTTACGCTTAGTCTGTGTAAATTCTTACCTGCATGTCGTGTACACAAGAATGCTGTTCATTCTCTTGGAAATACTAGTTAATTATCAATTAAAGTATTACTCACCTAATTAATTCTTTTTTTAAAAGATGTATAGGGATTTAAATCTTCCTAGTTTAGAAGAAACAAGTATCAATCAAAAACATAAAATAAAATTACGAGAACATGCGCTCACAAAGTCTTTCCTTAATCTCTGTCAAATAAAAAAGACTTCTTAATCGGTAGTAGATCTCTAGCATGCTTATTTTATTTTACTTTTCGGTGGAAAAAAAATGTCTAGCATGCTACTTCATATTTAAATGCTTTTTAGTGATGAGCAAAAATCAGTTGCTGCACCAACTTCAGCTTCGCAAAGTGCGACGGAGAGAGAGAGAGAGACTCAAACCCTACTGGGAAAGCTAAAACAAATATAGGAATGAACCATTATATTCATTTCAGTTTAAAAAAATTGGAACCCCAATTACTCATCTTAACAGGTGGGAAATCAAATTATATGATAAGCAATCAAGAATCCACTTTACTTGCAATGCAAAAATTGGAAGCAGAATATGCGAGTATGCAACAAAAATCTGGCAAAACTTGACACGTCTAAATCCCACACCAACCTTTTTTTCTTGTACAATCAAATAAACATTCCAGAAACAACTTTGTACCTATAAAACATCAAGGTAATAAATACAAGTTTGGCAGCCAATTGGTCATGTCTGTTGTCATCAAAACAGCTCATTTAATTTGTATGGATAATAATAGTATCTCAGCTCGAGATGCACTTACAGTGGGACCAAGACTCAGAAAACAGTTTTGCTTATAAAACAAAACCAGTCTTAGTTCTTGACGATCGAGTTCCAAGGGAAGTAATGTCATAATGTATACACCAACACCACCATTTTCCTTCTTCTCAAGACGCCAGGCAATAGACCCAACACTAATGTCATAATCATAAATATAGCATCATGAAGAATGGATTTATCATGTTTGTTTGCTATCTTCTAGTCTTCTACTATAATTCCACCACCATACATTTTGATGATTCTCTTTTCCAACCATATATATTACAGTAAAACATGTTCCGACTACAAAACCACCTAAACTTCATGTCATCATATACCAATTCACTAAGAGACAGCCAAGACATTATTTTTGGGTTAGCCTTCTAGGATTTCAGGCCAACCCTATCGGGTGTCGGGCTATTCGAGTTATAATTTTCGGGCCCTAATTGACAGGTTAGTCAGGTCAATCCACAAGTTTCAAGCTGGATTGACATCCTAATCCACAGGGGCGGGGCTAACCTATGGAAGGCCCGGTGCGAAATTTAAAATCGAGCCCTTTTTATAGTTAAAAATGTATCAAAAATATAAAACAAAAAAATATATATTATCGAGCGATAGTTTTTATTATTATTATTATTTTATTACACAATAAGCATGTAAGAACTAAAACATTTACTTAGAAGTGTTGCTCTCCTTGTAAATTTTGAAACAAAATCACTAATAACACTTTGATCATCAATTTCACACGCCACTTAATGAAGGAAAAGAGCCCCAAAGCAATAAAAATATAAAATTATAACTAAACAAAATCACTAATAACACTTTCATCATCAATTTCACACACCACTTAATGAAGGAAAAGGGCCCCAAAGCAATAAAAATGTAAAATTGTAACTCTCAAGAATCGAACCTACATCAACAAGATTCCACACAACTTGAAGAGAGCATCTTTCCACTGAACTAGTTAATAGAGTTATTTATTTTTCAATTATTTAAGTATATATAAATATATAGACCTATATATAATCGGGGGCCCTCAATTTTTCGGGGCCCTGTGCGGTCGCCCACCCCGCACACCCTCAAAACCGCCACTGCTAATCCACCACAAATCGATTTAAGAGCTGAAAAATATGGTTCTCATATTATACTTTAAAAATAATTTTTATTTAATCCGATTCCTTTATATATATATATATATATATATATATATATATATATATATATAGGAAGAGGTTCTAATAAAAACCTCTGTTAAAATGAGAACTAGGAACCTAATCTTGACCTTTTAAATATTAGATCTAATGGTTAGGATTTAGTCAACAAAAGAAACTGTGCATCTATTATATTTTAGTGTGCACTTAAAAAATATGTAATTTATGCATTTGAAACCAACAATGCAAAATACTCAAGCAAATCGAAATTGTGCATCTATGCAATTGAAACTGTGCATCTATGCAATCGAAATTGTGCATCTGTAGTTTAATCTCAGCCCTCTATTTTATTTAAATCAATGGCTTTAAATTGGTTCCTAGTTTTCATCTTAAGAGAGGTTTTTATATTAACACTACCCTATATATATATAGGGGCGCGCTCCAGTGAGACCCCCTATTTTTCGTGTAACATGAGTACAATGAATAAGACATATAATACTAATGAACAAAACGTATATCTAATGAACAAGATGTATATACTGATGAAAAATAAAATTTAAAAAATTCGTAATGAATAAGACATATATACTGATGAACATGGTCGTATATACTGATGAACAATGCAGTATATACTGATGAATAACAAAATTTAAAATATTCTGCTCCCTCCAGGATTCAAACCCTGCAAAAAAAATCACCCTCCAGATACAATATCAGCCATAAGATTGATAGAATAAACGCACCAGATCGTGCCCTAAATCTCACTAAAATTAGGGGGTCTCATTGGAGCGGCCCCTATATATATATATATATATATATATATTAGAAAAGAGAAAAATGTTTCGGTTTCACAGCCGCCTTCCACACTGAGAAAGTTATTGGATGGTGGAGAATAAAAATAAAATAACTTTTCTTAATCAACAAGGATGCTCAAAGCTGCAAATGTGGAAATACCTACTTTATCAACTCACTTACTGTTCCACCATGGTGCTTCGTGCTCAATGATAAACAACAAAAGCTATTTATCAAACTTGATTTCTTTAATTATAAAACTTTTCACTCCTCATTTGGGGAATTTCTCAGATAGATGTATTTATACTACATTTACATATGTTGATACAGTGGTTGGCTAGCGTCATAATGCACCTTATCTTAAGAAATAAGATAAATAGATTATATAATTGTTATATTTATGATCTGAATTTAAGATCTACTGATAAGACAATAACGAACAAATTATTTATAACGTACGACCATATTAAATTAATGTAGTAAAAATTTCGCTATATATCTTTAGAATTTGAACACTGGTCATAATGTTGTTATTAATCTCAATTGACATGATTAATCTCAATTGTAGAATTTAATCAATCATAATATGTACGAATAACCATAGTAAATTATTAATGTGATAAAATTTTGTTATTTTTAAAATTTGAATCCTCGTCAGAATATTGTTCTTGATCGCAATTGATATAATTAATCTCAATTGTAAAATTTTAATATATATGAATCTCATTTCTTTATTTTAAGAATCCTTGTCATTTGATGCATTCTCTATTGATATAGGCGTACACCCATACCTATATATACTTTTCTTGTAATGTCACATATAGTATTTTTTTTTGATACTTGGATAAACAAATTCAGGGTTGGTTTTGATAATAAAAAAAGGCTCAAGACAAAAAAAAAAGAAAAAAAGAAAAAAGAGAAATGAATTTTCAATCTGCCATCAAAAAGTTGTTTTTTGATATATGGCATCAAAAAATGCAATATGGCATTCGTATACAAAAAGAAGTTTTTTTTTTAAGTATTACAAGATGCATTTAACATATAATTAAATCAGCAACCCACATATAGACGGGACCTCTATACCACACAAATGTAGGAAAACGCACAAGCAGAACACTACGACTTCTACACCAAAATAAATGTGAGAAACAACCAATCGCACGCAGGCGGGACACTACCCACATAAAGATGTGAAAATTATTCACACGTAGACGAAATTGAACTTAAGACCTCTCACGAAAGAGAATTTTTAGGTGCCTCAGCATAGAAAGGCCCTTGGTTGCAAAAATGGAACGTATAACGAAAGAATTTAAAATGATTTGAAAATCGAAGAGCTTAAACGATGCTGGTTTACTATTACACAACAATGTCCATAAATATCTAACATTATTTTATTTTGGAATTGTTCTAATTAAAGGTAAAATATGATGTAATAGTTAGGTACTCATACTGGATTAATATAAAATTATCATTGGGGCCGTAAAATATAAATAAAATTGATCCACATTCAGTAGGGGGGGGGGGGGGGTAAGACTAAGTATATATTAACCTTAGGTATTGGATTATTCAAAATTAAATTAGTTCAAATTTTGTTCATAATTGAATTAATTTAATATTATTTAAGGTTAATTATTTTTATAGACCAAGACCAAACTTATATAACACTATCTTAAAATTAAGGATTAATTGTCTGTAAATCCAAAACCTATTTTAAAATTTGAAAATTGCAACTAATCTTTTAAAATTTCCTCAAAATTCATAGCCATTCATTTTCTGGCACTGTGACCGTCGAAAATGACACTTAAACTCAAAAATGACACTTGTACAAAAAAATTCACTTGAAAATATTAAAATAAAACAATTAAAAAAATCCCTCCCCTCAACCTGTCGATACCCACCGTTGCCCCTTCTCTCTGTCCCCCTCTTTTCCGGGCGGCTGAACACCTTGTCTGAATCTGGCGCCCTCCTGCGACCTCACTATGACCGAATTGGCGCCCTCCCACGACCTCACCATATTCGCCTCCTCAAATCTTCGAATCCGGCGCTCTTTTGCGACATTAGAAAGTCAAATCCGGCGCCCTCCCACGACCTCACCACTCGATTGGAGAAGTGTCGATTTTGTTGGTCATTGTTGCTCGTCGTCAACAGCTGAAGTGTCGGCCTCGTCAAATTCCAGAGGCGAAGGCGTGTTGATTTTAGGAGAAGGGGGAAGGTCGATTTTGTTGGAGAAGTGTTAATTTTAAGGGGAAGACGACGAGGGCAGAATTGAGGAATATCTCCGACGGGGGTGGGATTTGGGTTAGAGGAAGGGGGAAGACGACAATGGAATTTTTTTAAATATTATTTTTTAATCCAAGTGCTAATTTTTAATTCAAGTGTCATTTCCGGTGACTACAATATCATTTCTAGCCATTGTGTCATTTCTTACAGTTACACGGGAAAAAATTGATCGTCGAATAAAATTTAGAATTTTTTTTTTTATGAATTTTGAGAAAATTTTAAAAAATAAATGCAATTTCTAAATTTTGAATTTAATTTAGAAATTACGTACAATTACTCCTGAAATTAAATATCTAATCAAATTTATTCAATCAATCATGTCATAAAATTGTCTTATCTAATCCACTAAACTTAATACTATCAAATATATATAAATCGCGTGGCATATCAAAATTTATATATGGAGAGAATGTTCGTCACAATATACAAATTATTGACACAACTTATATATGATAGGACAAAATTCCTAGAATAACCCCCAAAAGTTGACAGTGGCAATGTTAATAATTTAGTTGCACACACTTTCAACTTTTTCAGAGGTCGGTGATCTATATGTCCCACCCATATCATTAATTAATAGGTTTATTAGGAAAATTGGGATCCTAAATCCTAATACAATCCCACCTCCTCACTTAATTTGTCACTTTCATTTATAATATTAAAATTCACATAATTTTACTCACTTTTAAAATGAGATTCTTATTCTATTAATAATTTTATTCATACTTTATTAAAATTTACGTCATCTATAATATGATAATTTTTTATAAAACGAAAAAAATATTAGAGGATCTCCATCGGGGATGCGATCAACTCGATCCGATGCGCTAGAGCCGCGGCGCCAAGTTGACGCACCACCCCGATTCGAAGTGGGGCCGAAGAATAGGGCTGAGTGCAAGTGAGAAGATATTCACACGCTCATATTGAAAAAATGAAAAATCCGCTGAAATTTGCTTTTTTGATTTTCTTTAAATGACCATTGCACACCAATACCACTTTTGAGAAAAAAATTTAATTCAATTCTGCCCTCTATAATTACACCTATTTTATTTTAGAGACGAATTTTGATCTAACCATTTTCATCTACAAAACATAATATATATGGTCAGAAACTGAAAAAACACAAAATTTGGCCACTTTTTACATTTTCGGACTGTTCTGCCCTTAATTAGGGCGGATCGGATTCAGGTCAAATTCGAGTTTGCGCGCAGGTTAGACACATATGGTTAGAAAAAAAATCTAAGTAAATTGGTACTTATGGCCATATTAGTGTCAATAGTGCCATGCACGAATGGTACTAGAGATCATAAGACAGAGTATAAGACACTAATGGCACTAATGTGACCATAAGTACCATTCGTGCAGCACTACATAACAGAGTATATGGTATTAATTGCACTAATATGACCATAAGTACCATTCGTGCAACACCCTAAGGGCATGTTTGTTTGGCACGGATTCTGTCATGGGAAAGTAATCTGATTCCAAAATATTAAATTCTTGCGTTTGGTTAAATTTTTGTCAGATAGAGAAAGTAATCAGAATCCTGAAAACAAGGAAAGTAGTACAACTTTCCAGGATTCTTATTCCTAGCTTTTCTTAGGTATTCTTTTTCCTCATTCTCAGGATTCTTACTTACATATATATCCAATATTATTTTTTTATAAAATGAAAATTATTATTATTATTATTATTATTATTATTATTATTATTATTATTAACATTTAATTTTTAATTTTTAGAATTATGAATTTATACTTATTATTATTATTATTATTATTATTATTATTATTATTATTAATTCATGAATTATTTTAAGAAATCATAGTTTAATTCTTAGAATTATGAATCATACTTATTGTTAATATTATTATTATTATTATTATCTAAGAAAAAAATGAATTTAATTTTAGAATTATAAATCATTTAGTTAATCTTAATTTATGTACTTTGTTGTTACTATAAAATTAAGGGTAAATATCACTTTAAACCCCGAACTATTTTCACACTATCAATTAGTATATTTTGAATTATTGAAAATAATTTTTTAAACCTCGAAAATTATATTCTGAATTATTGAAAATTAAGGGTAAATATCACTTTAATTCTTACATATATTAATTAAATATATTTATTTAATGATACAATCCAGAATCCTAACAATTAGTTTTGATATTTCCAAACACTGGATAATGAATCTATTAGGATTCATTTTCCATGGAATCATTTTCCTGGGAATAACAATCCCAATTCAGATTACTTTCCTGACAAACAAACATGCCCTAAATGGAGAATTTAAACCCTAAATGGATAATCTAAAACCTAAATGGGGAATCTAAACCCTAAATTAATGGATAATCTAAACCCTACGGGGAAGTGTTTAAAATGATCATATAACTGTACCAATTTACTTAATTTTTTTTTCGGTTGGCACATATGGTACTATAATAATACCACATGTGCCTAACCGCGCGCAAACTCGAATTCGACCGAATCCGGTTCGCCCTAATTAAGGACAGAACAGTCCAAACACGTAAAAAAAATGGCCAAATTTTGTGTTTTTTCAATCAGGGGCCAAAATTTAAGTTTGTATCTTCAATATGGCCATCCGGCACCATATTCTCTTTATTTTACGTACGATATTTTATTTTAATTAATGTAATGTTAAAATTTAATTTAAACGAAATGTTAGATTTGAAATTTAGAGTCTATTTCAGAGCCTTTAGGCTGGAGAGCGCAAGGTCTAAGGTGGGGACCACCCCCCTTATAGCCTCCAAAGGGATTCTAGGGCTGGAGACACTCTTATACAACAACTTTAATATTCTTAAATTCAAAAATAGCGTTTATAGTTAAAATATAGCAGGGTTGGAGATGGTCTTAATACTTAGAATTGCATACTTCATGTTCCCCTTCTCAGATTGCGACAGTCTCCACTTTATCTAACACTTTGAACTAGACCACAAAGTGGACGACAATCTGTCCATATATTAACACCTTTGTGATCTAGTTCAAAGCACCAGATAAAAATGGAGAAGACGAAATTATGAGAAGGGGTGTGCGGAGCACGCAACTCAAAGTATAACTTACCTAATTGGTAATACCCTACTTGCTTCCTCATTTATACTAGATCTGCTCGGCTCATATACAATATTTCGTATAAAGTAATAAAGTATAACTAACACGTTTAATCTCATAAATTTGATTTTATGATAATTTAAATTCAACTTAATCTCATGAGTTGAATTGTGACAATTTTAGCCCGTACTTGAATTTCGACTTCTAAAAATTCAATTGACAATCAAATATAATACTGAGATTGTCAATATGAACAAAATGATGTCGATTTTTGTTTTGTGAAATGGATTTAACAGAATTTCCCACTAAAATTATGATTTATTGGAGATTGTGGAGAAACGTTGTTTTGTTATTTTGAATGTTTATACAATGGAAAGAGTAAGATCCCATTGAATTGAAGAGCTATTAGTTTTGTAATATTTTCTTTAGAATATCATATTGTAAAAGTCTTATGAATTTGGAATGGCATTAAAATGGTAGAAATAATAGAAAGGGTAAAAAAGTAAAATCATAGAAAAGAAGTACATGATAATGTGACTTCATGCAATGATTCCCACCTTTTCTCTTTCAATAACAAAAGCCACTTTGGCTTCTTCCTCATTTCACTTCCACCTACCTTTCTTCTTTTCTTATATACTTCACATCCCTCTCTTCATTTCTCCCCTTTCCCCTCTCTCTCTCTCTCTCTCTCATTCACACACACACACACACACACAGACACAATTGTGAGTGAAGACAACAAAAAAAAAAAAAAAAAAAAAAAATACACACAAAAGGTGAACCAGTTACTGCAATCTACAATGGATAACAAGAAAACGATTTTGAAGAACAGTTCAATCTATGGCTGCAGCGACATGAAGAAAAGCCAATCTGAATTAGCTCTTCAGGAACTTTTTGCCTCTGAAGACGACAGAAAATTTCATCACTTTGAAGGCTCTGATTCCTATCATGCTCTCTTTGCCATGGACCACGCTGATCATGTCACTTTTCCTTTCAAGAATTTGGTTAGTTATACACTTCAACTATTTTTCTTTTCTTAAAATTTTCAATATCTTGTTGATATTCCTTATCTTCTCAATATGTTTTTTTTTTTTTCATGGCTAGGACTTAGGAAGTGTCTGTTTCATTCATAGAATGTTTTCCACCCATAGTTTCAGTTACTAGATTTTTATATGTAAGTTTTGATATTATTGAAACTTCTACTTGGGGTTTGTTATGGAGCTGTAGAAATAATTGATTATTGCAATTAAGTAAAGAATAAAGAGCAAGAAAGAATTTTCAGGAGACAACTTGCTTGATGAGGTTTCAAGATTTCATTTTGTAACTTTTTTTGTCAAAGATGCACTTGTTCTGTCATATCTTTTCTTTATTGAATAGTGTTTTCCTGTTGTAACTTTTGTTTGATTTGATAAATTTCACTGTGGGCCGCCTCTGTATGAATGGTTATTGTTCAACTTCTGTATTTGGGGAAAAAAGTGATAGGCTAATGTAAAACAATAGTGCCAAAGTAAAGTGATGTTTGGATCTTTATGAGTCAAGGTTTTTAAAGTGAAGCTTAGCTTTTATTAAAGCTCATGTTGCTTTAGTATTGTTTTTATCTTTTATGGTTTGGCAATTTGAAAGCAAACCACATAAGCTTCATGTGTGTGTGCATTGACCCGTTTTCTTTTTCTAGTAATCTCCAAAGCAAAGAGCACTTTCCTTTTTGGCATTCATGGTGTTGATGTTAGGTCAGCTCGTTTCTCTTTCGAAGAATCTTGAAACGCTCTTTTCAAAAATCGAAAAGGGAAATGTGAAAACACGGTTGTTTTCTTGAAGTAGATGGTTTTCTTGCAAGGAGCTTGATATTTTTGGCTGTTATAAAATATTGTTAGCACACTGAGATCAGTGTGTGCTTATTGTCGGTGCTTGTTTAGATGGTGACAAAAGTCTGAGTTGGGTTTATTAAAATGTCATTTGTCATCCTATATCTCCACACCTTTTGCCCCTAATGTTTGTTTATAATTGAATGGCCTCTAGCTGTTAGATTTGGCATGGAAAAACACCACATGTAGAGAGAGAGAGAGAGAGAGGGAGTAGGTGGTTGGTCCTAACATTGATCTGGCAAAGGGTTAGGATAGGTCTATTGGCACTATTACATAATATGTGCTAATTATTATTCATATTGCAAATATATAATAACACTCCAAATTCAACATCTATGGGCTCAAATGTTGATAGAAAAAGTAATATGCTATTGCATAGACAAATGGAGATCATTTCACCAAACAGATTCTTGAGAGAAATGGAAACATTTTCTTGCTGGAATTTGAAATCCTATGTGAACTTAGCTCAAGTTTTGCAAGCTCAAAAGACACTAAGCTGTTTTTCTTTTGTAATGCTAAGGCATAAGAAAAAGACTAGATATGTATACTTCTAAAGTGATTTAGACTTCCCATAAAGTCTGAAGGTATACTTGCTTCGTATGTGCATTCTTTTGCTTAAACTCTATTGCGTTTGCGATGTTTAATGATCGCTTAGTAAAGCAATTCGAGTAACTGATTTGGAAGATTTTGCAAAGTGATGATGCATGCATAACCTTGAATTGAATAGCTTTGTCCTTGTTGCTGTAGTGTGCTTGTGCAGGCGATAATTTGATCAGTTTTTATTACTCAACTTTGTATAGTTATATCCCTGCACATTATAAGTTTATCATTCCTACCAGATTGAATTTCTGAAGATTCTCTGTTGTTGAAGAGAAGGTTCAATAAATTATTGATTCTTCTCTATTCCTCTAAAAACACCATGGTACACTTCTACCGCGATGCCCTTAATTTGACTACATCAATCTACGATTTCTCCATCTCAATATTTCACCTCTCCATCAACCCCTCGCTCACTATACAGCCTGCTCGAATCTCAGGAAATCCGTAGAGAAATATCAGCTTCTAATGCATTGGCAGAGCCTCCGGTTTGGCCTTGGAAGCCGATTGAATCCCAGTCATCCATATGTGGTAAGTCACCTTCTTTCCTTTTTCTTTTTACAAGTTTTGTTTCTATGTCTGAGTTGATCCTCTTCTCCAGTTGATAGCCCCACGTCCGTGTATACCTCAAAGGGCGCGGATAACCAAGCAGTTGGCGCTAGCAGTGGCTCGTCACACGACCAATCAGACGAAGAGGACATGGAGATAGAAGCAGGCTCTTATGATCCCACCACCAATCCTATTGATGTCAAGCGCATCAAAAGGTACGCTCTGGGACGGGCAATGTGAAAAGAACTCGATGATGGTATGTTGACAGTGAGAATTTGGTTGCAGGATGGTTTCCAACCGGGAGTCTGCACGACGTTCTAGACGAAGGAAGCAAGCACACTTAGCAGATCTTGAACAACAGGTCAGCTTCTACTAATCTTTACTATTAAAACAGACTATTCTACTATTTTAGTGATCTTAAATATTAGTATGATGATCTTTTTCTTTGTATAGGTAGAACAATTACGAGGAGAGAATGCAACTCTGTTCAAGCAACTCGCTGATGCTACTCAGCAATTCAAAGATTCGACAACAAACAATCGCGTGCTTAGATCAGACGTGGAAGCTCTACGAGCCAAGGTAGTGATAGCTATGAGGTAGCACTCTGCTCTACATAATTTGATATAGACTTAGTAGTATATGATGAATGGTGCAGGTGAAGCTAGCAGAAGATATGGTTGCTCGAGGGTCATTGACATCGAGCCTGAGCCATCTTCTCCAGAACTATCTGACGACGCCACAGGACTACATAAGCAGCAGTGGCATTCCTCCGGTGATGGGGGCTCGTGCTGATACGTATTCAGGATCAGCAGCGGTGGGGCTTCACGGGGTTGTTGGAGATGCGGTCCCGGACATCTGGACTTGGGAAGTTGATCCCATCCCCAGTTCCAAATGAACCTTTAGCTCCCTCTTTTCTTCATTTTTATGTGTTGTGTTTCTTCACCAGATTTTTGTATTTGGATATTTGGATATGTCAAACTCTCATTCTGGACTTGGTGGTGGTAAATTTAATAATACCTCTCCTTGCTGTGTCAAGTGTGATGGACTTTATATGCTTCTAAAAATTCATAATTCAATCAAATTAAAATGAAATTGGACAATGAACCAACTAATTATCAACAAAAGTAGAGATTTAATGTAGTCTTGCATCCTGATGTATGTCTACATCATACTCATCTAATGCCCCAAAATTGGCTAGTAAAACTATTCTGGACTATTGAAATGTTAGGCATAACATAGATACTTAAAAATTTTTGAATATACGCTTAAATATTAAGATGAACAAATATAAATAATACCTCCTTATAGACTGCTAAATTCAACAATACATTACCAAAAAATAATACTCCCTCCGTCCCAACTTAAATGGTGCACTTCCTTTCGACACGAGATTTAAGGAGAATAAGATTATAGTGTAAAAGTGTGTGGGGCAACATTGTTTATAGTGTAAAATTATTACCAAAAATAAAAGCGCACCATTTTAATTGGGACGGTTCAAAAATGAATACGCACCATTTAAGTTGGAACGGAGGGAGTAAATAATTGCGCGCGATTTAGATGAACAAATATAAAGAAATGAAAGATGGAAGGAGTGACAACGTTTGCAATTTTATTTGAAAAAAGTTTAATTGCATTGAAACATGATGCGTCACACAAAATGATTCCCTTTGTGAGCGACGAAAATGAAATCCAAATTGTAGAGCAAAGGCAGCATAGTGAGGGAGCAGAGGAAGACGAGCAGCGGGCCGAGAATCCACATGAGCAGCGGCACGGCGCCGTAGAAGAGGCGGTTCCCGACCGTGCTGAGCAGGAAGCCTCTCTCGAGGAGGTCGGCCACGTAGTCGGGGGTGAGGGCGTCGTCGGCGCCGGCGGTGGTGCAGTTGATGAGGAAGTTGACCTGGTTGAAGAAGCGGATGGAGAGGGAGTGGCAGATGAAGGAGAAGAGGAAGAGGAGGAGGAGCATCACATACTTGACCGCCATCATCACCTCCCCGTGGCCGCCGTACACCGACTCCTTGAGCGGCTTCTTGATGCTGTACGTGCTGCTCACCACCGCCGCCAGCGCCGAGCACAGGAGGATCGACGTCGTCGCCATCAGCGTCGACCCCATGATCGTGTTCCGGAGGGTCTGCACCGCCAGAATGTTTTTCTTCTCATTGTCCTGCCATCCATCAATACTCGCCACTTATTCAGAGCTCGTCTCAATATATATAATTATAATTATAAAATAAGTTACATTTAAGACTCATACTGATTTCATACTGTGTAGTGATCACTAGTCTATATCATTACTTTATTAAGTAGGACATAACGGAAACACTTATGTTCAAAGTACACTTTACAATAACTATATATTCTCCCTGTTGGGATCGTGTCGAAAAACGCAGCGGAAATAATTTTTTTTCGAAATTATAAATGAAATAACTATTATTTCATTCCAACGGCATTAACGACTTCACGTTAACATGATGAGAGAGCGAGAATAGAATCTCATACCTTTTCGCTCTCCGGCTGATGTCGGGAATGGAAGCAATCGGTTGCTCGCAGGGATCCAAGTGTATCCCCTCTATCAAGTCCACACTTAGTGTTCGTGTCGAGTGAGAAGTTTTTCGCTAGCAAAACTAATCACTCTTGTGTTGAAAAATCAGAAAGCGTCGCTCAGAGAAGGAGAGAGACCGTGCAGCCAAAAAGTGAGAGAAAAAGAAATCTGTAGAATCGTTTTTAACTCTGTAGAGAAACGATCCAATTAACCCTATAATTAACTGCCTTAATTATAGAATTAATTTATTTCTACAGTTACGTCTACTCAATAGACGCGGCGTTTCTTTTTCTCCAATCTGGAGAATACCCGGATATCTTATATCCGGATACAGCTATATATATCCATATATATATATATATATATCTGATTTTTATTAGATTTAAAATTAATCTAATTAACTTTATCTCTAATTAAATTAATCCAATTAATTTAATATAGAATCAGACTTGTTAATCTGATTATATTCAATAAAACTAAATTAATTGAATATCTAAATTAACTCATTAATTTAGAACAAGTCTCAATTTAATTAATCAAATTAATTAATTGGATTTAACTATTAAATCGAATCAATCAGACACGTTCTACTAAATTGTGTGTGACCCTCTTAGGTTCACAACTAGCACCAGTAACAGGCTTGTAACACTTTACAACTTACTTAATTTATCCGATAAATTAATTCACTTGAAATTAACTATTTAATTTCAAGAACCTATAAACCATGGGAACATCTAGCAAGTAGCATGGTCATCTAGCACTATGTGAAATAGCGAGTAAACCTATTTTGATTATGAATCGTCATACACGTACAATCCTTCTATCATCTAATTTCCCAATTGGATATTGAGTATGGAATTAAATCGAAAACTCAAGATAATCCAATAATCATATTTTCAATTGAATTCAATAACTCTTTAATGAATCATAATTCATTATGCCCTGGCCAAGGTCTTCAAGTTATGAACAATGAAAACTATAGGAAATTCTCTTGTCTCACAAGTAATAGATTCTTTATTGACCACTCATTAATCTCCATATAAGTTCATATTTCATCCAACATAAAATCTTTAGTGATTGACTAGCAATCAGAAAATATATCAAAATGAAATAGAACTAATACAAGATTACTATGGTGTCTCAAGTCAAAGGACTAATCGTATACTATCATAATATAGTAATTCTTATTTCGATAAAACAAATTCCATATAAGAATTTCTATCGGGTCAGTTCGGTGTACTTGTTCTCCAACAAGCACCCACATATATACACTTACGTCAACTACGTTAATGTTGATGAAACGCAACATTCTCATCTTATGAGTGTGTATCATATGTGCGAGCTAATTCCAACAATTCAATATCCTTTTCTTGAATAGTTATTTCACTCGGAACTATTTTAAGACCAAAGCTTTAAAGACATATTTCATAATCACCATCATATGCGTGATCATATCTTATAACTCTTTATGGTCTAAGGACTTCATCTAAATCGCATAAGTTATTAAAAACAAATACATTAGATAAGTAAATGCCTTTATTAATATAAATTCCAATGAGATTGAATTTACATATAAATAAAAATGACCAATCTAATTGGTGCGCCGGGTGTAACTCTTTCAATCTCCCACTCGCCCTAGCACCAATCACCCGCGTATCTTAGACCCATCTTCTCAAGATGTCCTTCGAATACCTTTTGTGACAACGGTTTAGTAAGTGGATCTGCTACATTTTCTGCTGAAGCAACTCGCTCCACAACGACATCACCTCTACCAATGATTTCTCGAATCAAGTGGTATCTTCGCATAATGTGTTTGGATCTTTGATGAGATCTTGGTTCTTTAGCTTGCGCAATAGCTCCATTGTTATCACAGTATATAGGTACTGGATCAACAACTGAAGGAACGACACCCAACTCTTGAATGAAATTCCTTATCCAAACAGCTTCTTTTGCAGCATCTGATGCAGCAATATATTCAGCTTCTGTGGTGGAGTCAGCAACTGTTTCTTGTTTAGAACTTTTCCAACAAATTGCTCCACCATTTAAAGTGAATATAAATCCTGACATAGACTTGGAGTCATCTTTATCAGACTGAAAACTAGAGTCGGTGAAACCCTCTAGTTTCAGTTCCCCACCTCCATAGATCAAAAATAAATCCTTAGTTCTTCTCAAGTACTTAAGGATTGATTTTACGACCTTCCAGTGCTCTTCGCCTGGATTAGACTGATATCTACTCGTGACACTCAGAGCATGTGCGACATCAGGTCTTGTACATAGCATAGCGTACATAATACTCCCTATTGCAGAAGCATAAGGCACACGTGTCATTTTTTCTCTCCCTTCAGGTGTCTGAGGAGACATAGCTTTAGTGAGAGAAACACCATGACTCATTGGCAAGAATCCACGTTTGGATTCTTCCATGCTAAACCTTTTTAACATTTTGTCTATGTACATGGACTGAGATAATCCAATCATCCTTCTCGATCTATCTCTATAGATCTTGATTCCAAGGATGAAAGATGCCTCTCCCAAGTCCTTCATGGAGAATTGGTTTGACAACCAAATCTTTGTTGATTGCATTATTCCTATATCATTCCCAATGATAAGGATGTCATCAACATAGAGCACAACAAACACCACCGAGCTCCCACTAGTTTTCTTATACACACATGGCTCTTCCAGATTCTTATGAAAACCAAACGTTTTGATTGTTTCATCGAATCGGATGTTCCAACTTCTTGAAGCTTGTTTGAGTCCATAGATAGATCTTTGGAGTTTACAAACCTTTTGTTCATTCCCCTTAGATACATATCCTTCAGGCTGCACCATATAAATATCTTCCTCAATGTTTCCATTAAGGAATGCAGTCTTTACATCCATTTGCCATATCTCATAGTCATAATATGCAGCTATGGCAAGTAGAATTCGAATGGACTTAAGCATCACCACTGGCGAAAAGGTTTCCTCGTAATCAATTCCTTGCTTTTGAGTATAACCTTTTGCGACCAGACGAGCTTTAAAGGTAGCCACATTTCCGTCTACTCCAAGCTTTCGCTTGAATATCCATTTGCATCCGATAGGAATTATTCCATTTGGTAAATCTACCAAGATCCATACCTCGTTAGAGTACATGGATTCCATTTCGGATTGCATAGCTTCTAGCCACTTATCTGAGTCAATATCTTTAATTGCCTCAGAAAAGGTCCTTGGATCATTATCCATAGGTTGTTCTTCCTCATGATTTTCCATCAATAAGTTCAACCTATCAGGCGGCCTTGAAACTCTTTTGGACTTTTCACGGGGCTGTGTATAAGAACATTCACCCTTTTCTGATTGAGTATTTTCTGCCACAACAGGAGTACTTTGTGGTTCTTGAGTTTCATCAAGTTCTACAATCTTATTACTTCTGTTACACAGAAATTCTTCCTCAAGGAAAGTAGCATTTCTCGAAACAAACTCCTTTTGTTCCGAGGGATCATAGAAATAATATCCAATAGACTCTTTTGGATATCCCACAAAATTACATAAGATGGATCGCATATCCAACTTATCTCCCATTAACTGCTTCACATAAGCAGTGCACCCCCATATCCTAAGATATTTGTAAGAAGGTGTTTTGCCAAACCATAATTCATACGGCGTTTTGGGTACAACTTTAGATGGCACTCTATTTAATAGATGTGTTGCAGTTTCTAAAGCATAACCCCAAAATGAAAGAGGTAATGTAGTGAAGCCCATCATAGATCGCACCATGTCTAACAAGGTTCGATTCCGGCGCTCAGAAACTCCATTGAGTTGAGGAGTGCCAGGTGGCGTCCACTGTGAGAGAATCCCATTCTCTTTTAGATAATCAAGAAACACACCGCTTAAGTATTCACCTCCTCGATCAGATCGAAGAATTTTAATACTAGAGCCAGTTTGTTTCTCCACTTCATGTCTGAATTCTTTGAACTTTTCAAATACTTCAGATTTGTGCCTTAAGAGGTACACATAACCATACCTAGAGTAGTCGTCGGTAAAAGTTACAAAATAGTGATAGTTTCCACGAGCACCCACACTTAGTGGTCCACAAACATCTGTATGGATCAAATCCAAAATATGTTGTGATCGTTCCACTTGTCCCACAAATGGTGATTTGGTCATCTTTCCTTTAAGACAAGATTCACAAGTTGCCATCCTTTCCTCGGTTGAAAAACCAAGCAATTGAGACAATTGATTCACCCTTCTCTCAGAAATATGACCCAATCTTGAGTGCCAAAGATCTATGGAACTACGATCATCTAATTTTCTTTTACTTTGTTGAACATGCAAAACAGGGTTTCGAGGCATAATAGTATAAAGACCATTAACCAATACACTAGAATAGATTAAAGAAGCATCTTTAAAGATAGAACATATTCCACCCTTTATTGAAAATTCATAACTTTCTCTATCCAAAACTGGAATAGAGACGATGTTCTTAATCAAACTAGGTACGTAAAAGCAATTGTTCAAAACAATCTCAAAACCACTATCAAGAGCTAAGTGAACAGTTCCTACAACTAAGGCAGCAACTCTTGCTCCATTGCCCATGCGTAGAACCGTTTCCCCTTTGCTCAACTTCTTAGTTTCCACCATCACCTGTAAATCATTACAAAGATGTGAGGAACAACCGGTATCCAATACCCACGAAGCATCGTTAACAGATAAGTTAACTTCAACATAGTACATACCTGAACATTTCAGGCTTGCAAGATACTCTTTGCAATTCCTCTTCCAATGACCAGGCTTGTTGCAGAAATGGCAAACATCTTTGGATTGAGAACTTTCCCCTTTCTTTTTCCCAACTCCACCCTGTGCCTTCAACTTGTTTGGTTTAGATGAACCTTTCATCTTCCCCTTCCACTTCCCCTTCCCCTTGTTAGTCTTGGCCTTGTGAGCTTTCGACGAGGAGGAGGAACCAACAAGAAGAACCGGCTTGTCCTTTTTCATAGTGGACTCCACCGTCATAAGCATATTGACAAGTTCAGGAAGACTAGTAGTCATGCTGTGCATAGTGAAGTTGACGACAAAAGTGTCAAATGATGGTGGCAAAGACTGCAACATGAGATCAGTTTGCAGTTCAGCTTCTATCTCGACTCCAAGAGATCCCAACCTTTCCATGAGAGCTATCATCTTCAGCCCATGAGTTTGGACCGAAGAGCCCTCAGTCATACGACATTGGAAAAGTTCCTTAGATATCGTATATCTTTGTTGTCTAACACTTTCTCCATACAACCTTTGTAAACGGAGAAGGACCTCATAAGCCGAAGCCACACCTTCATTTTGCCTTTGAAGTTCATTTGACATCGATGCTAGCATGTAGCAACGAACCTGCAAATCGTCATCCACATGACTTTGGTACTTCGTAAGCACCGCTTCTTCAGCGTCATCAGCAGGTTTTTCAGGCATTGGGGCATCCAAGACATAAGCCTTCTTTTCACAATTAAGAACAATTCTCAAATTGCGAACCCAATCAACATAGTTAGGACCGGTAAGTTTGTTTTGGTCAAGGATAGATGTTAAAGGATTTTTCGACATTGTGCAGACAATCTACAAGTAAGACGCAGAAAATTAGCAGATGATGAAAAAAAATATTCAATTAATATAAGGTCTTTAATTATTAATTGTCTCCCACTATTTTATTCAAATTCCATAACCCCAAATGAAATTCGGGAAATCAAATTTCCTAGAGGGAATTGAAGCCCAACAAAATATATTCCATACCTCAATTCTATGAGCCCATGAAATACTTTTATCGGTAGTCAACTCTTTGACAATTATATCTCTATATAACCTTCAATATTATTTTACCTCACCTTTCCTATACACCTCAATTTTATGAGCCCATATAGTACTAAGTGTCAAGTTATACCCATCAAACATTCATGTAAATAAAGCATCAATGCGTTCCACGACTCATGGACAACGTAGTGATAAATTATTCCATGAGTATCTATATACTTAGTAAAAATCACAGCTTTCCATCACCAAACCACTCCATGACTCATGGCAAGTGATATAGTGTGGTAGCATCTCATGATTTTACTTTTGATGGTAGGCTTGGAACGATGAATCCAATTCAACTTGTCCAACTTAACTTGAAATATAACTTAAGTTTCAAAAACTTGGGGATTTAATTTTCAAGACCTCATCGAAACCTATTAACTAGGTGGGTTATATTAATGCAAACATCATCACATGATTCGCGCAAATAAGCATTAAAAATATACTAGCAAACATGCTAAATATATAAAGCGATGGGATGATCATAGCCGTTCCTAAGCGACCCGTTTCGAGCCAAAAACGGGTCAAAGGACAATCTAAGGGATTTTAAAATGAAAGACCTATCTATTACATCATATGTAATCCCATACATATATGGGCCTTGAGCTCCTCTTATTTCTTCGCCACGAACGTCCTCCAAAAATACAATGAAAAATAAAAACCTCACTTTCTATTCTACACTCATTGCATAAATGAAAAACAATTACATAGAAAGGAATAAGAGGCTCACAGTCCCCATTTTAAAACCCAAAGCATAAAACAAATAAAACCATCACATGGGTATCGGCTCATGATCATCCCCAAATAAATCATGCTAACATTCATCACATGATATAAAGCATAATAAATTTACCAAGTGGATTTAATGATTTATTTCATTATTCAAAGCATGAAGTTTTGATTTTGCATAAAACAATTTTATCACATTGTTAGAATTAACTATTAACTCTAAAATGTCAAAATCACGAGTCGCATCGGCATGCCGTGAGAGCTACTGTGCACGCCGAGCCGCAACAACAGTTGCACACGACGCACACAGCAGCACGCACGCACACAGGCTGCACAACACAACAGCCTTCGTTGAGGCATTTCGCCGAACAGGTGGCGGGCGAGCCAGAAACGCAGCAGCGCATCAGCAAGCCCGCACCACCTGTGCGAACTGCCCAACAGCAGCATGCTTATGGCATTGTGGAGCCTAGGCTGCTCACAAAACAGCCCAAAACTCAGCACCATTCAGCCCCAAACTCGCGTGCTCCATTGCCCTAGCGAGTTTGAGCGAAACCGAGACAAATCTCGGTTCCTATAGGCTACAGAAGTGACATGGTGCATGTTAAGGCATTCCTCAATGCCCATAGTGGCAATGGCGTCGCACGCCATGACCAGCCATGGCAATTTCGTGCCCAAACATCACCATTCAGTTTACGCCAATAAGGTGTTCGATAAAATGCCACAGTCAAGTTTTCATTAAAAACCATGCGAATTTTCAGATTTCCTTCATACTCTTTGAATAACAAAATAAACTCAAGCATAATCAACAATTAAATCATGCCAACAACGAACCAAAAACATCACGTTAACGTGAAACCGGGCTCTGATACCACTGTTGGGATCGTGTCGAAAAACGCAGCGGAAATAATTTTTTTTCGAAATTATAAATGAAATAACTATTATTTCATTCCAACGGCATTAACGACTTCACGTTAACATGATGAGAGAGCGAGAATAGAATCTCATACCTTTTCGCTCTCCGGCTGATGTCGGGAATGGAAGCAATCGGTTGCTCGCAGGGATCCAAGTGTATCCCCTCTATCAAGTCCACACTTAGTGTTCGTGTCGAGTGAGAAGTTTTTCGCTAGCAAAACTAATCACTCTTGTGTTGAAAAATCAGAAAGCGTCGCTCAGAGAAGGAGAGAGACCGTGCAGCCAAAAAGTGAGAGAAAAAGAAATCTGTAGAATCGTTTTTAACTCTGTAGAGAAACGATCCAATTAACCCTATAATTAACTGCCTTAATTATAGAATTAATTTATTTCTACAGTTACGTCTACTCAATAGACGCGGCGTTTCTTTTTCTCCAATCTGGAGAATACCCGGATATCTTATATCCGGATACAGCTATATATATCCATATATATATATATATATCTGATTTTTATTAGATTTAAAATTAATCTAATTAACTTTATCTCTAATTAAATTAATCCAATTAATTTAATATAGAATCAGACTTGTTAATCTGATTATATTCAATAAAACTAAATTAATTGAATATCTAAATTAACTCATTAATTTAGAACAAGTCTCAATTTAATTAATCAAATTAATTAATTGGATTTAACTATTAAATCGAATCAATCAGACACGTTCTACTAAATTGTGTGTGACCCTCTTAGGTTCACAACTAGCACCAGTAACAGGCTTGTAACACTTTACAACTTACTTAATTTATCCGATAAATTAATTCACTTGAAATTAACTATTTAATTTCAAGAACCTATAAACCATGGGAACATCTAGCAAGTAGCATGGTCATCTAGCACTATGTGAAATAGCGAGTAAACCTATTTTGATTATGAATCGTCATACACGTACAATCCTTCTATCATCTAATTTCCCAATTGGATATTGAGTATGGAATTAAATCGAAAACTCAAGATAATCCAATAATCATATTTTCAATTGAATTCAATAACTCTTTAATGAATCATAATTCATTATGCCCTGGCCAAGGTCTTCAAGTTATGAACAATGAAAACTATAGGAAATTCTCTTGTCTCACAAGTAATAGATTCTTTATTGACCACTCATTAATCTCCATATAAGTTCATATTTCATCCAACATAAAATCTTTAGTGATTGACTAGCAATCAGAAAATATATCAAAATGAAATAGAACTAATACAAGATTACTATGGTGTCTCAAGTCAAAGGACTAATCGTATACTATCATAATATAGTAATTCTTATTTCGATAAAACAAATTCCATATAAGAATTTCTATCGGGTCAGTTCGGTGTACTTGTTCTCCAACAAGCACCCACATATATACACTTACGTCAACTACGTTAATGTTGATGAAACGCAACATTCTCATCTTATGAGTGTGTATCATATGTGCGAGCTAATTCCAACAATTCAATATCCTTTTCTTGAATAGTTATTTCACTCGGAACTATTTTAAGACCAAAGCTTTAAAGACATATTTCATAATCACCATCATATGCGTGATCATATCTTATAACTCTTTATGGTCTAAGGACTTCATCTAAATCGCATAAGTTATTAAAAACAAATACATTAGATAAGTAAATGCCTTTATTAATATAAATTCCAATGAGATTGAATTTACATATAAATAAAAATGACCAATCTAATTGGTGCGCCGGGTGTAACTCTTTCACTCCCTCCGTCCACTAATTCAAGACCTAGAAGAGGAAATACGAATTTTAAGAAAAAATGTATTTTTATTAGTTGAGTAGAGAAAATGAACCCACATTTTATTAAAGTCAAAGCAAAAAGGCATGAATTGAGTGGAGAAAGTGTACTTTTGTGATTAAAATATGAATAAATATTTATTAAAAATAGATAGGCCTTGAATTGATGGACGGATAAAAAAAGACAAGTAGGTCTTAAAGTAGTGGACGGAGTGCATGTATGTTTTTTACTTTAATCAAATATTAATTTATCTTTTCACATAGGAGTATAACATAACATAAGAGGGTGATGGGTACCTTGATAATGGAAGAGACCCAAAATCGACGGCCGTGAGCATTAGTTCCGATGACGGTGGTGAAGGGTTGGGTTCTGACTTTATGCCACAGCCATATATGATATCCCACGCATATCATCATCCCCATTGGCACCAGAACTACGTCCAGATACACCTCTCTCCATTCCATCTCTCTCTCTCACTCAAACATATAAATCTCTTCTGGACTAGGTGTTTCTCCCTCTCTCCCTTCTTCACTTTCTCGCTAACTTACTCAACACACCCACTTATATATATATACAAGTGTCAAGTGTGTGTATAATATAGTCACACGCACTTAATTATATTTACATACATATTAATATACGTATACATCATTTTATGAAGGAAAAAAAAGAAAACAGAGTAAGGTCATAAATTGATCCAAATTTGGTGTGCGTGAATGAGTGGGATTGTGGCTGGACAATCGCTTGTACAAAGCATATATATATGATGTAAGAAGAATGGATGCCACCAACAATATTTTATCAGGACGAAATTTGGTTGTGTAAAATGTAAATTACTTTTCAGTTTTTATATTAATTAATTGAGCTTCTTCATAAGGTGGAGCGACTTTGATTTTATTGGTTGCATCAAGAGGCATTTATTCATTATCTTGTAACGCATATGTTAATTGCTAATAAGGAATTACACTTACCACTAATATATTCCACTGAATTTCTCTTGGGACCAATAAGTCCTCTTTGTTTATTTCTTGGATCTCAATGTCACTAGCCAATTCCTACATGTCTATGAACGCATTTAATTAACTATGTATGCACATTTAAACCATATATGCATAGAAACAACATACTCGAACGACTATTTTGAAGAAGAAAATACAATATTTGACCATTAATTGAAAAAACACAAAATCTGACAATTTTTTATGTTTTAGGCACATATGACACTATTAGTGTCATATGCTCAGTGCTGTACGAATGGTACTTGACTCATCCAAAAACACCTAACGGATGGACTCGAATTTATACGAGGTCGTCCTAGGGTGGTAAGGTGACTCAAGTCGTCTCACAAGGAAGACTTAGCAGGGCTTTAATCGTATTGCTCACGAGAACTGAAAGGAAATCTAAACACTCTAATCGGGTAATTGGGTCTGTCACTAACTCGCTATAAACAGAAAGAACAGGAAACATTAACTAACGTAGAAAACATATAAGAACTAAGAGCATGCAATTGAGCATTAAACCAATCAACTAGGGTGTTAATCTAGAGCTTTAAACAAACGATCATATTCATAACCTTCAATCAATTTGAAACCAAAGCATGAAAACTAAAACAAGCATTCGATTCAAGCACAATGAAAACCTTAATCACCATAAAAGAAATCTCTAAACATTCACCAACAAGAAAAGAAAAGCGTAAGCAATAGCAACGAACTACGAATCACGTAGATTATCAAACTCAACAACAATGATCTCCAATCATCACATTTATCAAAAGCATAAAACAAAGATTCAAATAAACTAAAGGATTCATAAAACCAAGAGAAACAATCGAGTTCTTACAAACGTAGTGATCCGAGTGAAACAAATCCAACGGAATGAAACGATTAAGCAACGACAATCCAATGAATCCGAGTACGAAAGTTGATGTTTTAAATCTCTAAAAACCAAAGGAAAATTGTGGAAAATCGCCCTAGAGGCTGTTCTGATCGAAGGTGTGAAGAAAAACCCTAAAAATGGGTTTTATACGAAAATCCGTAACTGCCGGATTTGAACAGGCACGGCGGCCGCCGTGGGACGGCGGCGCCGTGAGGCCCCTTCGCAGATCGCACCAAAACTTGCACGGCCCGCGCCGTGGGGCCGCGCCCGCAGTCATGACGGCGGCCGCCGTGGGACGGCGGCGCCGTATACGGCGGCGGCCGTGAGCTTTTCCTCCGAAACTGCTCCAAACGATGCCAACACGCGCGGTAACTCCTAATTCCTGCATACGACAGTAGCATACCCAAAAAGATCATCGAGCACGTGAAATACAAAGCAAAAGTCATGAAAACACGCTCGAAAGCACCGCAGAACATACGCAAAAACTGCCCAAATACGAGGTAAACAGTACTTATAACCATATTAGTGTCATATATCATTTTGAACACTTCCTAGTAGGGTTTAAATTATCCATTTATGATTTAGATTCCTCATTTAGGGTTTAGATTCTCCATTTAAGGTGTTGCACGAATGGTACTTATGGCCATATTAGTGCCACTAGTACCATTCATTGACAATAATAGTGTCAAAAGTACCAATTCACTTAGATTTTTTTTTCTTTTTCGATTGATACTTAATTTGGCATGCACTAATAGTGTTATATGTGCTTAACCCACGCGCAAATTTGAATCCGACCCGAATCCGATCCACCCTAATTAAGGGCAAAATAGTCTTAACACGTACTCCCTCCGTCCCGCTATTCAAGTCCCATTTTCCTTTTTGGGTTGTCCCACCGATAATGTCCCGTTTCCTAAAAAGGAAATAATAAGGGGATGCTTAACATTAAATGAGATCACTAATTGTTCAACTAATAAACCCTTAATTAATTCATTTCCCCTATTTTCTCTCTCTCTCTCTTTCTGTCTCTCTCTCTCGTCTCTCTCTCTCTCTCTGCGCCGGAGTCTCCACCGCCCGTTGTCTGCTCGTCGGAGGAAGCCTTTCTCCGCCCTCACCTTCTCCTCCGTCGCCTTCTATCTGTTGGACGACGATCTGGCGAGAGGCTACCGACTCACCTTCTCCTCCCTCACCTTCTCCTCCGGCTCACCATTTACAAGGGAGCAGCCGCCTTAGCCGCCCTAGGCTTTTCAACAACGACTACGACGGGTTTCTTTGCAGCGGCCGCCTTCTCCTTCTTTTCGGCATCAGATAACTTGTAGGAGGCCTTGATTTTGTTAAGTTTCCCCTTCGCAGCAGAGTTTTTGATTTGGAGCCCTAGAATCTTCCTGAAATTCGCCGGATCTGTCACTTCTCTCATTGGTGACCGCAACGCTTTGCCGCCCGTTTTCCGTCAACCAGGGCACTCGGCTCTCTCTCTCTCTCTGCGCCTCCACCATCGCCTTCTCCTCCAGCACAGAGCCGCCACCATCGTCACCAACAGCAGCTCCCTCTCCACACTCCCTTTTCCTCCCTCTGATCTCCTCCTCCTCCGCCTCTCACCTCTGATCTCCCCTAACCCTCGGCAAAACCATAACCCCGAATTTGGGTTGCAGATTTGGTTGGGGGAAATCGTTTGATTTCTGAGTTCGATTTGGGTGGGTTGCAGGTTTATGAGCTCGATTTGGGTGGGGTTGTGGTGATTTACCGGCGGTGGTGCGGTGGTGGTGTCGGTGGTGATTTATCGGCGGTGGTGCAGTGGTGGGCGGTGGTGCAGTGGTGATTTACAAGTGGGCAGAGAGAACATTAAGTTTTTTGTAGACATAATTTAACTCTTAATTTTAGTCTCCTTAATCTCCGTGCCGAAAAGAAACGGGACATGAATAGCGGGACGGAGGGAGTAATAAATGGTCAAATGTTGTGTTTTTTCAATTAGTGACCAAGTATTATGTTTCCTTCTACAAAATGACTATTATATATATATATATATATATAGGGGCGCGCTCCAGTGAGACCCCATAATTTTCGTGAAACACTAGGACAATGAATAAGACATATAATACTAATGAACAAAACGTATATCTAATGAACAAGATGTATATACTGATGAAAAATAAAATTTAAAAAATTCGTAATGAATAAGACATATATACTGATGAACAGAGCCGTATATACTGATGAACAATGCAGTATATGCTGATGAATAACAAAATTTAAAATATTCTGCTCCCTCCAGGATTCGAACCCTGTGAAAAAAAATCACCCTCCAGATACAATATCAGCCATAGGATTGATAAAATAAACGCACCAGATCGTGCCCTATATCTCACTAAAATTAGGGGGTCTCATTGGAGCGGCCCCCTATATATATATATCTTTTAATTAAAAGATATGTGGTTTAAATGCATGCATGGTCATGATGTCACTCGATCACCAAAACGGTCCAATTTATTTTTAAAATAAAATATAAAAGTAAAAATAAACCATGTAACGTTATATCCGTTCATTTATCATTTTAAATTTTATCCTACTTTACATTCAAATTTAGCCCCACTTTTCATCCAATAATATAGTACTCCCTCCGTCCACCAAAAATATGCCACAATTTCCTTTTTCGTCCGTCCACAAAAAATATGCCACTTCCATTTTTAGTAGTAGGGTCCACACAACTCCACTCACATTTAAAGTGGGACCCTTACTCCACTACCAACTTTACTCACATTTTCTTAAAACCCGTGCCGAAAGCAAAGTGGCATGTTTTTCGTGGACGGAGGGAGTAGTACTTTTATTTCACATTGTTGTCGACGTTTGGACTCGACACCAATAACATTATATATCCTACAATTAAGTTTTGATTTATTATTTCCTAAGTGTTGTAGGTAGACTGAACCGAGAAATGAATATTATATTTTTGTATTTATAAATTTTTTATAGCGATTTTTCTACTTTTGGTGCATCCACAAGTAGTTGCTATAGCAACTTTTATTTTATTGCATGTTACTTATGTCCGCTCAATATTCACAATAACATTTCCATTGCATGTTACTTGGTCTGCTCAATATTCACATTAACATTTATTATGATGTTTGCACAAATTTTAAATTTTTAACAATTTACCCCAACAAATTCCTTGACACGTCATACATTTTTCCAAAATTTTAATGGGGTTTTTGTAATTTCGAAGTGATTTCTTCGATTTTGTAATAATTGTAAGAAAAAATGGGAATGAGATGAAGTGTACAACACTTGATATCCCACTCCGTGTTACACTTTCAATTTTATTTATTTTTTTATATATTTTTCATCAATTTCGATTTTATATGCTTTAATTTAATTTTGTAATTATTAACTAGGTTTATTCCATCAAATTAGGGTATATAATTATTTTTTATCATTTAATTTCACTTTTATTAGCTAATAATAGGTTGATAAATTGAAAGTCATGGTATATACTTTTAAAAAAATTAATTTTTTCAAATAAAAATTAAGTATAATCCATAGTATTATAATAAATTTTATTTTTACAAAAAAATATTTTAAAATAATATATATATATATATATATATATATATATATATATATATATATATAGGGTAGGGTTAATATAAAAACCCCTCTTAAGATGAAAACTAGGAACCAATTTAAAGCCATTGATTTAAATAAAATAGAGAGCTGAGATTAAACTACAGATGCACAATTTCGATTGCATAGATGCACAATTTCAATTGCATTGATGCACAATTTCGATTTGCTTGAGTATTTTACATTGTTGGTTTCAATTGCATAAATTGCATATTTTTTAAGTGCACAGTAAAATATAATAGATGCACAGTTTCTTTTGTTGACTAAATCATAACCATTAGATCTAATATTTAAAAGGTCAAGATTAGGTTCCTAGTTCTCATTTTAACAGAGGTTTTTATTAGAACATCTTCCTATATATATATATATATATATATATATATATATATATATATATATATATAGGGTTAGTTTCTACAACAACCACTATATTAGATGAAGAATAAAGACCAACTTATGACCATTGGATTACTCTAAATAAAGGGACCAGATTATTCCAATAAAATAATTTTCGTGAATTTCAAAAAGCTGAAATTTATTCTGAATTAAGGTATAAGGGTAAACAAGTCATGACAAATTCTATGTTTTTGGTAAGTTTATGAAATCCCTTAATTCACGCCCTTCCTTTCTGAGATGAAATCAATGGCGAGATTTTCTGGGTTTCTGGTGAATCTTATAGCTGAACAGAAGATTAGAATTGAGAAATATACTGAACAATTCTTTCGAGCAAGGGTTTCAAATTCATCTGCGATCGAAAAAATCCCAAGAGTTCAATTCATCCCCCGATTGCATCAAGGTAAATCCATCAATTTGTTGAGGTATAATACTTCCAGTTTTTGAAATTTAGTTTGTGTAATTCATTAAACCTTTAGACTACAATGGTAAGGGTATATATTTTATCAGCAAACAATCAACTTCTATGCGAAAGATAGACGCCTATTAATACGATTCCCCTTCAATTTTTTAGATGATACTTGCGAGCATGCGTTTGAAACATTTGTTTGCATTCGTATTTTAATTATGAACTATAAACATATCTTAACATTTTTTGATGAATCTCTGAAAATCTTGGTTTATTTGGCTTTATTTGAGATCGATGAATGGATGAAATGTTTTTGCCCAATATTTAACTTGTGTGATATCTGATGAGATTGGTTTAATGTATTCGTATATGCCAGACTAAGTTCATCTCTGAATAAGTGCTTGTTCACTAAATTTGTAGTCTTTGTTATAGATATGGAAACATCTAGCGGCAATGCAATCGTTGTGCCAGGTAAGAACAAAGATTATTTAATAATTTTTTCAAACCATCTTGTTTTGCTTATACTGCATAAATTCGGGAATAAGGCAACTTGTTTTTTGTTACAAATTCAGATTCTCCAAGTGATTCATCCATTTCACCAGACAAGAAGCGGAAGAAGTTGGTTCTACATCACCATTCACGATTACTTAAGGTTTGATTGATTATTACGAGTATCTTATTGTTTAACCAAGTTGACGTCTCCTCTAATTCATAAATTTTTGGATGTTTCGTGCATTCATAGGTAAAGAGCCAGTTACTTTTCGAGCTGTTAGTCGTGCAAATGAAATTGACGTTAAAATGCGTATGTAATATTTCTTATTTTTTGTTTTTTCCGAAGCATAGATAGATTGCATATCCCAGCCTGGAATGTCGTATATATCACGGTAGAGAGCCTTTTTTGGTGCATTGGATCGTGAGTTGCAACTATATCAGACAAATGATCTCGGCTATATTGACATGGTAAAGTTTTGGTTGTTTTTTATGCAAATAATGATCTGGTATTAATCATCAGCTGTATCGAATCTCTTTCCAGTTTATTTTCCCTGTTTTCCCCGATGATCAGCTTTATATTGTCTGTTTTGACCTGCAGAAAGAGTTGATTTTCGTAATAGACTCTTCTATTTAGGTTAACAAACATCCGGTTAGCTCCAACTACAGCATTTTGTGTGATATCCTGGTAAGTTGTCAATATAAATGGATCTAGCATATTACGCAACATCATTTTTTATATACATTATAATTTAATTACAGAGATCACTACTGTCGAAGTTTCTAAACAGCAACAGGGAAGATCTGAGTTCGACATCAGTTGCAAAATCAACTATAGAGGTTGTGGACCTGAAATGGGCGGACAATATGAATACAATAGATGCTGCGTTGTATGTCATGAGGCATATGGAGACGTTCGGCGGAGATACATCTGTGAATTGAAATACTAGATTACTAAATGCAACTCACCACCACCTAGGGATATTGAGGATGAGATACTGTGCACCGATAGTTTCGTGGGAACATAACAAGTACAAGGATGATGTTTTGAGAGACTCGGCTGCAACGTATAGGGCTGTTATAGCTGTGAATTCTACATGATTTAATAGAGTTCTTGCAGGGTGATATCAGATATACCTCGGAGTATTTTTTGAGATCTGTTATTTACTTTAGACATTGAGTGTTAGATATTTGTGAGCAAGATTTAATTATGATTTTGGTTAGACATTATTGGTCCGATATGGTAATATATTATTATGATAAAGATATATTTCCTGTCTTTACTATGATACTTTTTTTATGTGGGTTAATGGAGGAGTCATCAGGGTTATAAAATGTGTTTCGGATTAGGCGTTGACATAGTTGATTTTAATGCCAGAGAGTTGGATGTGTATTTGGGTAGCATTGTTGTGAACGTACATATGAACATCATATATGTTGAACTTAGGTATGAACTTATACTTCTGGAGATATTGCTTTATATGCAAGTGACATTATGAGTATGCTGATGCATATGTATTTTTTGTTGTTTATCTAGGAATAGATGTTACCAATATCAGATGCCAACAAGACGAGTTCAGCAAATCCCGTGAATTCCTCATTTTCTATTCTGGTGGGATTCAATCCGATAGGATGGATCAATATTGTAGGTTTCATTAGTATGTTCATTTGTATGTTCATTTTCTATTCCAACAAACATATCAATGAACATTAGTATGTTCATTTGTTTTTATACGAACATTAGTATGTTTATTTGTTTTTATACGAACATATCGACGAACATTAGTATGTTCATTTATTTTTTATACGAACATACCATCTCCCTCTCACATACCCACATTCAGATCTCTCTCCCTCTCGAACTCAGCCACCACGGCCTTCCTCTCTCCCCAGGGACCTGATCTATTTCAACGAACACATCAATGAACATTAGTATGTTTATTTATTTTTATACGAACATTAGTATGTTCATTTTTTTTATACGAACATATCGACGAACATTAGTATGTTCATTTATTTTTTATACGAACATAACTCACCTGGACTAGAATTTTATATCAATAGAAACCTCTTTAAATCTAGTTTAATTTAAAAAAACGTATGTTGAAAAACTCCAAGTAGTTTAAGAGATATGACATGTCTACCATATTTGGCAGTTTCAGGCAACCTGAAGTTCGGATTTTTGAAAAATAGTAAATGTTGTCGAAATGACCTCAAATTTTATATGTGTATATCTAACACATATATCTTCACACCATAAAAAGTTGAGAAGTATCTCAACAGATGGTTACTGAAAGAGATGACTTAAGTGTCTGCCATACGAAAGTTTCAACAGAAATTGGCAGTGGAAGTCTTGAATTTTAAAAGGATAGTAAATGAAATTCAAATGACTTGAAAATTTGCATGAATGTTCACCACAATCCTATATATACCCCACAAAATTCCCAAAATTTTTGAGAAACAGAAATTCATCGAAACAAAGGCTTCGACTCACCTTCGTCCATGTGAGCAAGAATAAAAGTTGTTCGTCGGGGGGGTTTTTCGATCGTCGTTTCGCTATGGTGTTTAGCCGTGAAGGTCTACGGCTTGGTTTTCCTTGTGCGAGGTAGATCGGGCTACATGACGGTGCTTTCTCGGTCCTTTTTCGTCGTAGGGAGAACAAGAAACGAAGGCCGTAAGTCGACCGGTTGCTAAGTCGAGAAATCAATGTTGCTATTGAGCCGGCCGGTGTTTATATTGACATAGGTAAGATTCTAAATAAATGTCAATACTATATTTTCATTAATAATTGTTTATAAATATCAATCCGATATCAAAAACATAAATGCATAGAGTCAACGGAATACCTATAGTATTATGATAATTATGATTTTTTAAACTAATATTGTTTGATATTAAATTTATTTTATGGTGGTCCAATTCACAATTCGAAATGTTTTACTAAAATATTTTCATAGTGGTTAGTATGCCAACAATTTTTTTTCTACATACACTATTTTTTTTTTCGAATTGTAAATTAATTATACACCAACCGATGTCGCCATTAGAAAGTTGTCATCTAGCTTTGGTCTGTGAACCTGTTGAACGAACTATGGTAAAATTTGGTGTCTGTCAAGGCAAACAGAATATTGAATATTCATGTGTACATTTTCTGTTCCTTGATGAAACGTCAGCAACAAAATATTGAATATTATACTACAATTTTGATCATCAAAAGATTTCTACGCAAGTTTTTTCTTACAAGTGAATGACCCAAATACTGTTCTGGATATTTTGGATGCACATGATAAACGAAAATGTACAATTCATATGACAGTTCGTTCCATAAAATTTGCATTGAAGTATTTAGAGCTGTTTCATGGATGTTTGGATACAATCCAATAAGTTTCATTAAAATTGAAAACATAGAAATGGAAATCATCCAGCAAAGAAAGCAAAAATTTATAACAATCACGAGTCTTTTAATAAAATGATTACTCTCACTTTGATTCCATAGAATCAAGATTTCAAGAGTCTACGACTTTTGTCGGACAGTTTCTGGAATCATGATGTCCCCAAGTTTTGCATTTTCTGCAAAGACGCTTAGGTTTTTGTGCGAGAATCATGGCCTTCTCATGTTCCGATCTTCTGCGTCCACCTACGCCACTTCCTTTGGTTTTGGCTATGTCAGGAGGCAGCACGGTAGGTGTATCTGTAGGGGCTGAACCATAAAATTCATTAAACAACCTGTTCTTTGAGCATGTAGTTGTGTTTGTTGCTCCATTCTCCGCAAACTTATCTCGAAGTTCAATGAGATTGTTGTATAATTGCTCAGACAACTCCTCAATGCCTCTAACATGCGCAATTGTCTCACTAACAACCTTAAAAATACGAAAATTCCCAACTTGATGTTGGCTGTTTGGAGCTACTAGACTGTAAATCATATGATTCATTCAGGCATAAAATGCTAAACTTGCACCACCGCACAACAAGGTACTTTTGAGGAATATTGTCAAGATTCAAATTCCGAAATACGAAAAACATATGCTTGCACGGCGTACCTTTCCTAACAAATAAATTACAGCTGCAGATCACTTCGCCCTCGGACTTCATGTGTCGCACCAAGAAAACTTCACAGCTTCGGGCAATGTCTGAAATATCATCCCAATATACGGTTTGATAGAATCTGAGCATCGATGATAACACAATTGTCCATCTGGTGTTCTTGCTTGGAAATTATCTACAATTAAGAACAACATAGTAATTAATATGTGCCAAAGTCTAGTCATGCTGCTGAATATCATGAATCTCCATAGTCATATTTATAGCTATTCAAAATATATTGTTTTCATCTTAATTGTTTTATAGTTATTATGCAATTAGTTAATTGATGTTCAAAATTTTAAGGTTCATTGAACAATAAAATTTGACTCCAGTAACATTCCATGGTATTATAAATTAATTAATGAACAATAAAATTTTAAGATTTATCCTACTGGTGCAGTTTAAAGTTGCTGTTAAAATTAGTTCTTAAGTTAGTTACAATGTTCGTTCACGCTATGATAGATTGTGTGACTTTTAACCATTCTATACTCCATTTAGCAATGTTCTTATGTTCGTTCCAATGTTCTTACGTTCGTTCCAATGTTTGTTCACGCAAGAATGGTTAACGTTGAAATTGGAAAAACTAAGTTCTTTGAAATTATCTCTTACTGAATGAGGGAAAACTAAGTTCTTCGAATCTGTTAAGCAATAAATTATCTCTAACTCTAAACTATAATAATTCTGTTCATTAGATTCATAACGAATAATCAGCAACGCAAGAAAACACGCAACGAAATTACATGATCGACGTAGCGAAACAATAAAACTCCAATAGTATTAAATCGCCGGAAATCTGATTCTCGCAAAATATTATGTTCAGTGTATGAAGATAGGCAAACAGTCTCATCGAACTTACCTTGAGATTCCATGGCATAAATTTGAAACAGAGGTTTCTTTCTGGAATGTTGAGCAGCAATTCACGGTGATGAAGGATATCCACGGCACGTTGGGAAATATGCGATATTTTGGTAACTACCATATCCCACTTAATACTCTACCGTAAATAGACTAATTGATTGTATCTAATTTATGAAATAAACGTATATGCTGAGATCAAAATTACAAAGCTATCCTTTAATCATATAATGAACGTATATCATAGATTGTTGATCAGCGAAATTCCCAGCCGTTAGATTGCCCATAATCGACGTACCAGATTTGGTCTCCGTTCTTTGAAAATTTGGTGGTCTCTATAGAACCTCTCCCTATATATATATATATATATATATAAGTGGGACATAGTGACACACATGAAATTATGAGACACTAGATGATCTCATCCCGAAAAAATGTGCCAAACAAAAAGTGAAGGAGTATTTCATTAATTATTTCGGAGCTCAATTTTGTTATAAATTAGAATAAAGAATTGTAAAGATAATAATGTAAAATAGTAATGGGAAATGTTAAAGTTCGTTTAGGAAAAATAAAAAGAATTCACGTCAACCTATGTCGTGCACTTATAATGCACATGGCCCATAATGCGGCACCAAATTTTGGAAAGAGTATGCAATTGAAGTTGTGCAAGATGAAGCTTATTGTCTTTCTTCTTCTTCTTCTTTAAAAAAAAATTTCGCGTACGTTAATTCCGCGCATGGCACATTTTTTTTTTTTTTTGCTTTGGGGAAAGAGGAGCGGTGGAGTTTGATCCCTGAACTTTACTGTTTAAAAGCTATAAAAGTGAATTTTATTTTGCCTAAGGAACAATTGAATTTAAAGAAATTATACTCCCTCCGTCCCACGAATCTTGACACGTTTTCCTTTTTGGACCGTCCCACGAATCTTGACACGTTTCCTTTTTGGGCAATAATTATTACCTTCTCTCTCCTACTTTATCACCTTTATCATATTCTCTCTTCTTACTTTATCACTTTTATTACCTTCTATCTCCTATTTTATCAATTTTATACTTTATTAATTACACACTTAAAACACTAATCTACAACTTCTTAATTCTCGTGCCGAACCCAAACATGTCAAAACTCGCGGGACGGAGGGAGTAAAAATTACCAATTTCTTTTTATTAATAAATAATTAAATTTAAAAATTACATGACGATTGATTCAAATATAATACCTTTAGTCTCATATATTAATCATTCTCTACCATTATATTAATACACGTACGCCCAATAATTATAAATTTCATTATACTATATTATTGGCGGGGTTTAAATGAGAATCCTTAATTATTATGAAAACGAAGAACCATTTTAAGTCGTGAAATCACACACTCTGTCTCGCTATATATATATATATGAGAGGACTAGAATAAAAACACATTTTTTTGTATAAAATAGGAACAATTTTCAGCCATTAGATCATCAAGATCTAAGCAGGGGCATAGCCAGGGGGGCTGAAGCCCCCTCCCAAATTTTGAGTTTTTTTAAATATATATATATATATATATATATATATATATACCTATATATATATATATTATAAAAGAAATTTGTTTTACAAAAGTTGACTAGCTTGTTATATTTTTCCATTTATAATTAATTTAAGGATAATTGTGTTATTTAAAACTATATAATCTATAAAAATATTATACATTATTATCACTATTATGTTTGTCTTTTAATAGAAAATGCCTAAAATGGATGGAATGCCCAAAAAAAAAATTGTTTGCTATTATTACTATGCTTGTCTTTTATTATTCTTGATTCTAGCTTGTAATTTATTGAAAATATTGTTCGTTATTATTGTTATTATGCTTGTCTATTAATAGAAAATGCCTAAAATGTACGAAATGACAAAAAAAAAGTTTGTAATGTATTGAAATTAATTTGTATTATATTGAAACTATATAGTATATGAAAATGTTGTCCTTTATAATTACTATTATGCTCGTCTTTTAATAAAAAATACTTTAAAAATACAGAATGTCCCAAAAAAATTTGTAATGTATTGAAACTAATTTGTTATATATTTAAATTATATAATCTATGAAAATATTGTTCTTTATTATTACTATTATGCTTGTTTTTATTATTACATATAGAAATTAATGTCATTCTATATGTAATACTCTCCTACGGGATGAAGGGAATATATTATTACAAATGGTTTCATATTTAATTATTTTAAATATGTAACCGATCAGTTCCCTCAAAAAATGAATAAACAAATTCATGAGTGCAATTTCACAAAATAGGATGCTTGTATTTTAATTTTAGTGGGTTGCAGTTTCAATATTTAGTTAACTTGCATTACGTATTAGACCTAATTAATTCTGGTCTACAGAGTTTCCACCAAACAAACCACATATGATCGTATTGGCATACACGTGTCTTTTTATTGCAGCTTAATTAGATTTTGTAGTTGCCATTAAGTTTCAACCACTAATTATAATGTAATGTGACTTTTTTCGTGTTTACATTTATAGCATATATTCTATTTTCATATAAAAGGCAATTTAGTGTGTTTATATATATATATAGATATAGGAATGGGATCATATAGATCACAATGCTTATAATAGATCCCTAGATCTAAATCTTGATCACACATTTATGACATGTGGCGCATCAAGATGGTGACACGTGGCAAGGATTCCAAGGCAAAATCTGGAGGGGTAAAATTGGAATGTAATTTTCGGATTTAATAATTAAAAAAAAATATATTTTTTTTTAGATTTTCTCAAAAAGATATATTTTAGATGCATATAGTTTCACACAAAGATGCATAAAATTTTCACATGAAATGCATAATTTTGAACAGAAAAATGCATTTAATTTTTCCAGTTTTGGTATTTTCACCACCCCACCCCATACCACCCCCCAATCCAGCCCACACCACCCCCCAACCCTCCCCATTACCACCCCCCAAAAATATGCATGTTTCACATGCATATAAAATCAAACAAAAATGCATAAAGTTTTCACATAAAAATGCATTAAATTATACAAAAAATGCATTTCATTTTAATGAATCCGGTAGTTTTGCCACCCCACCCCTGCCCCTGCCCCTGCCCCCCCACCCCACCCACCCCCCCCAACCCCCACCCCCCACCCCCCAAATTTTTTTTTTTCAAAAACTGATTTTCTAATTGCTGGCCCCCCCCACCCCCCACCCCCCCAAAAAAAAATATTTTTTTATTTTTTTAAAAATTGATTTTCAAAAAAAAAATTTGGGGGGGTGGGGGGGTCAGTGGTCAGAAAAATCAGTTTTTAAGAAAATAAAAAAATAAAAAAATAAAAATTTTGGTGGGGAGGTGGGTGGGGGGGTGGGGGTAGGGGTGGGTCAATGGTCAGAAAATCAGTTTTTAAAAAAATAATTTTTTTTGGGGGGGGGGGGGTGGGTGGGGGGGGTAGGGGGTGGGGTTCTGGGGTGGGGTGGGGTTCTGGGGTGTGGGGGGTGGGGTTGGGGTGGGGTGAAATCTTATGCATATTTATATGAAACTTTATGCATTTTTATATGAAAGTTCATGCATTCTCGTATGAAACTTTATGCATCTAAAATATACCTATTTTGAGAAAATATAATTTTTTTTTTTGAATTTCGAAAATTACATTCCAATTTTACCCCTCTCCAGATTTTGCCTTGAACATTTGAAATAAGAACCACTAATAAAATAAGAACGGAGAACCATTTTAAGCCATTCGATCATCAAGATCTACGGTGGGTGCATCATCTTGGTGGATGGATGCAGGTGCTGGGTTCGATTCCTGAAGGGAGCAAAAAAATTATTTTTTTCGGATGCATTAAATTTAATAGCGGATGCATTAATTTGTATAGCAGATGCAGTAATTTTATTGGTTCTTATGTTCTCACGATAATTGTGGTTCTCACTATAACCGCATCCTATATATATATATATATATATATATATATATATATGTGTGTGTGTGTGTGTGTGTGTGTGTGTGGTGAATTAAAAATCAACACCTAACTATAAAACGATAAATGACACAATAATTTACGTGATTCGATCAGTAGATCTACATTCACGGGTGAGTTTTGAGAGTTTTTCACTATATTTTTTGTGTTTACAATTTACATGGTAAGAAAATGAGTTGAAAGTCTCCTAAACTAATAATGAAATGTCTTATTTATAGCCATAAGAGTAAAACTAGGCCACTTGGGCCCATTAATTTAAATAATTGGGTCTAAGGCCTTATTACATGAGTCTTGAGCTTGGAGCTGAGTCGTTGAGCTGCCAAGATAATTCTCGATTGATAAGGTCAGCTCTGTCAAGTCATCGCTGCATAAAATATTAGAAATAATAATAATAATTGTGTTAATAATAATGATATAGAAGAAAGATTTCAGCCATATTAATTGCACAAGATTGATGCAGACTTTACTCCTCATCAATATACACTCGATCATTGAAATAAGTTACCATATCAGCTGCAAAAATGGGCTTTGGTGGACACCAAAAGGCATCTTAATTAAGAAAATTACATAGTTTAACCGTTGGTTGAGAAAATCAAGTGACAAAGTGATAAATACAGAAAATTACTTCCATTGTTGAAGTATTGTGAATCGAAATATTTGGCATTCGAAATTTTGCATCCTAATTTAGGGGGGTGTATTCGCTGTGGGTTCCAGCGACCGCTGAAAATAAGTGCTATATAAGGCCCAGCGGGCGCTGGTGTATTGTTACATGTTTTTTACTATATTTTGTACAGACGTAGGCTTTTCACACACAAAACTTAACAAGATATAATAATAAAATAAAATAAATAATAAAATCACCAACTAGCATACGAAATTGTCTAACTAATTCACTATAATGGAGTATATACAAACACTGATAGACACATATATGCACATATAATCGCGATATTTTTACCATGAAAAATAAAAATAAAAAGGCACATAGTATTTAAGGAATGAGAAAAGTTATACTAGGGTCAGAATTGACGACGGCAGCAGTGCCGGTGAAATCACAAGCGAGCGGCGCCTGACGATTCCTCTGGAAATACTTGTTTTAAGATTGCAAACAGCAGCAATGAATCCACGTAACTCGACATATCAAACATGAAATCTATTCTGAATTTCAGAATCTTGGCCCCTAAGTTTCGATATTTGTCTGAATTATGATCAGTGGGCTTCCTGAAATGAAGGCAGCAGCTCCGGAAAATCTGTGTTCGCTTTAACCCGAACCTCTCCTTGGAAACCATGAACGCCGAAGATATAACCAGTTTCAACAAAGTCTGAAGCAGATGAACTAGTCTGGACTAGCTCAAGAGCATCTGAACGTGGAATCAGAAGATGCACTTAAACACAATAGTTTATTTACTACGGCGGCTCTACTCCCAAGAGTGCATGGCTGCCCATAAGTTATGGGCCATAACCATATATAGCAAAAGCAATAAATGAGTTCCAATGTACATAAGTCTCAAATCCAGCGTCCGCTGGACTCTCCCAACGGTGGCTGAGTTCCAGCGGTCGCTGGCTTCTTGGCCGCGGCCGCTGGAACTTAGCGCTCGCTCAAAATTTCATAGATTTCAATTCTCGTGGTTCTTGGCCGGATTTCGTCGTGTGTATTTTTTGGATGAAATCCATGAAAGTCATTCCGGATTTGAAGTCAATGGAATAATGAATACACCTAAATTTGTATGGATTTTAAAAAGTCTGAAACGAATACGCTCAGATTTATATAGACTTTTAAAAGTCTTGAACGAATACATCCAGATTTCTGCAGACTTTTAAAAGTCTGGAACGAATACACCCAGACTTTTAAAATTCATAGAAATCTATTAAACTCCACAATGAATACATTTCATCCATAAAAAAAACACGTATAGTATTATTTGGACATGAAAGATCTTAGATCTGACCTGCTTTCGTGTACGGTAATATTTTCGTTCCCCAACATAACTAAATACGTAAATTATGTTGCAACAATTTCTGTTACTTATTGTCGCCAATTAAATAATTAAGCTTTAAGCATATCAATCCCATGAAATTGTTTTGTTGGCGGAGTGATCGGTTAATATTCGAATTTTATCATTATTTTTTATATTCATATCCTATTTATATTTAAGCATTATTAAGAGTATATCCAGATATTTTATGCTTATGTACGAGCTGACTTGTACCCAAAGTTAAGCATTTCTTTTTTTTTTCAAAATTGGGGGATCAATTGAGATAATTTGAATCATAAACCTCACTGTTGAGTTATATAGGAGTTTGCACTGCAATAAGAGGATGTTTGGTTGAACTTATAAGTTTTTAAAAATAGCTTACAAGTTGTCTATGAACTTATAAGCTAATTCAAAGTGTTTAACAAAATAAACTCTTGAACAACTTATGAGTTGTAAAAATTAGCTACAAAAGCTAATAAGCCCCTAAAAAATAAGTTCTACCCCAGCTTATTTTTTCAAAATCTTATATGTAAAAATTATTTTACAAATATAATTGAACGATGATTTGTTATTTTCATCATAAACCCTTGTAAGTTCTTCTATCTTTAATTTTTTTTCTCCTTCACTAAAATTCTCTCTCTAACTTATGAACTTAATTATTCAAGTATTTTGACTAACTTATAAGCTAGTTATTAAAATATCTTACAAGCTTGGCCAAATACCTTCTAAAAAATTGTGCCACATTCTTAATATATAGATCGAAAGATTTATTTTTCAAATATATATTTATTATTTAAACTCAATATTTTTCACATAATACTAGCTAGTGTGAATAAATATAGATAAACTCATACGTACTTAAACTAATAAATTAAATAAACATACACATTCTGAATTTTCATTTTTGTTAACTTTCTGATTATGTTGTGTTACAGAAAAAAAACAAGAGAATTTGGCTGAAGTTGTCAAATTCATTTAAGTTGCAATCATGAAAACAACTAGTTCCTAAGTTAGTTACACATTCGTCCAAAAATTACTCTAAAAGATAATACGTCAACTAATAACTTTTGCGGAGCATAAAAACAAAATTCAGAAAAATTAGAACAATATCTTGATTTAGTTGGACCTAAATGCATTTTGTACATTTCTATGTTCTTTCGTGTCATCACCAAGTTTTGGATGTCTAATTGTATAGTACTAGTTTGTAGTTAATAACAATTAAATAAATTTGACGTTTATATGGGCACTAATATGAATTAAAATATATAATATATTAAAATACTCCCTCCGTCCACGAAAAAGAGTCATGTTTCCCTTTTTTTTGTCCACAAAAAAGAGTCTTGTTTCACTTTTTATACAATTATACCCTTCATGGGCTTCAATATTTACTTTACTTTGCCATTAATACATCTACCTCAATAGTTAAAAATAATTCACTTAATTCCTTAATTAACACTAATCCTAAATTCCTTTATGTAAACCCACGCACACACTCACAAAACACACACGAGACACACAGATGCAGCGGCGCCACCTCCCCCCTCCTTCCTCACCGGCATCGCCGGCTCTCCGGGAACCACCACCGGTGCACCTCCCTTCTCTCACCTCTCGCCTCACGCCGTCTCTCTCTTCTCAAACTCTCACGCACCCTTCAACCCAAACGCCGCGCCGCCTTCATCTACTGCCGGCGAAGGTGATAGCAGCGAGGGCTGCGACCGCCGCGGTTCCCTCTCTGGCGAAGACGCGCCAGAGCGCCGCTCTCCTGGCTTTATCTCTCTCTCTCACCACTTAGCCCTAAATCCCCAAAATCCAGAATCCACCCTAAATCCCCTTACTTCATCTCTCTCTCTCACCGCTCCCCTGAGCGCCACGACCGGAAGGCCATCGCCGCAGAGCCCAGTCACTTCTCCGTTCACGGCCGGACAGCCGCCGCCGAGCCCAGTCTCTTCCCCGGCGAGGAACGCCGCCGCTGACCGCCTCTCTCTGCGTCGCCCTTCATCTCTCGCTCTCTCTATTTCTCAGGTAACAACGACAACCCCTCCAATTTGTTGTTGAATTTGTTCGAATTTATTTTGAATATCCAAAAAGTTGTTGAATTTGCTGGAATCGAATTTGCTGTAGAGAGTTTGAATTTGTTGCTGTAATTTCCTAAATTTGTAGGTGGAATTGATTTGTTGAATTTGTTTGAATTTGTTGTTGGGATTTTGATTTGGATTCAGGGGAACCGCTGCTACCGGGCCGACTACGAACGGTGGGTCGGAGAGAGGAAGGGAGAAGAAGATCGTGGAGGTTCCAGATCGCCGATGGCAACGGCCCCCTTGGAGTTCCGGCTGAAAATCGTGGTGGTTGGCTACTGAATTTATGTTTAAATTTGCATATAATCTTTGGGGATGAAATCTGAAATTTGAATGAGAAATGAAAATTGCACTTGATTAGCTTTTTGTTTTTCTTAAATTTGAATTCGGTGCATTGTTTTACAGTGCATGATTGAATTTTTGATTTTAAGTGTATTCAATTTTGTTTCTTAAATTTGAGTTTGTTTGAATCTGAAATTTTAGTGCACCTTAATTAAATCTTCACTTTCAAGAACATAAAGCAATTAATTAAGTTTAGAAGTAAATAAAGGATTAAGTATTTAAAATTGTTATTAACACTACCCCTATAAATTTACTTCTCTCTCTACTTACACCTACTTTAACAACTTTCTTAAAACCCGTACCGAGTCCCAAATGGGACTCTTTTTCATGGACGGAGGGAGTATAACGTTTAAAAAGAATAAAACTAACGGTGAGATAAATCAAACTAGTTTGGCATACAAATAAAGGTTAATTGCTATAAATACACCTAAGAACTTATTTATTAGGGGTTGATTTGGGTGTATACTGAATTTAAACTTTTATTAGCGAAAAAAAAAGGAAAAGAAAACCTTAGAAAAAAACTCATCGAGTGCACGCCAAAGCAAATTAATGGGCCGGGCCGAGCCTCATCAAAACCTTATCAGCGAAAATTCATTGAAAAAAACACTAAGTAAGACAAAGGAGTACTCGTATATTACAGCGAGAACAAGAAAAAAATAATAAGCCAAGGGAAGCCAAAAAGGTAGTCACGTCCCTGATAAGACAGAGCAGGTGGAAAACCAGAACAACCCATGGAATCCGACGAGAGTTCGGCCAAGTCCTAGCAGGCTAGCACACGTACCAGAGACCTATGAAAAACCGGAGTCTGACGCCCCAAAGCCCGAATCCAGGCGAGAAAAACCACGAATGCAATCCAATCACAAGCTTGAAACCACCTAACGAACACGAACGAAAGAGGGAGTGATTTGGGTGTATAATATACACATAATTAACATCCTAATATTTACACAAGATCTTTAGATTTTATATACCACCTTCTAGGTGGGATATGTACAAATTATAATTATATCATTTAATAATTTTATAATAGATTAAATTGTCATAATTTCACTTTTTTATTATAAATTTCTAATATATTACACTACCAAAATTTCACTCATCCACCATAATTTATTTGTAAAACTAATACTTTAATATATCTAATGTGGCATAATATTGAGACCTTATATTACAATATAAGACATCTCAATTCCACATATCAAATATTATCACATAATGTCAAAGCAAATGATAATCAATAATTTCACTGTAATAAAACTTAGTACTTTGTTTACTTCTTAGGATACTTTCTCTTTGATGGAAAATGGTGGAATACATATATTTTCTCTATTTTTCCAGTCTTTTCACATGTTCTTTTTAGTTGAAAAATTATCCTTAGGCATGAAAGAAATTTTTTCCGGAGAACCCCACCCCCTTTTTCACCTTTCACTTCAATTCATGATAATATTATCACAAGTTATAAGTGTGACAATGTTTTCTATATTATATATTTTTATGATCTTTCAATTTTACCTTTCAAAATATCTACAATTTTAACTTCTCTCTCTCTCCATAATATTTTCATATATTTTTACATAAGATAGAATATGAGATAAAAAGAGTGGGAACACTAAAGTCTGATAAAAATTTTTATCTCCCCCCCCCCCTAATTTCTAATAATAAACTTACAATTAAAGAGAACCTGATATTGATATCAAGTAAGAGTTTAATACTTCACTGAACACTTAGTAAGCCAAGCTCAATTTTTCATTCTATTCCATTTTAAGGTAGAAGGTAGATTAAGCATAGTTTGTTTGTTTATTTGTTTATTTATTTTTTTTGGTGAAAAAGGATTAATAATATTCTTTCATTTTCCTCAATGATGACTCGAACTCCAAACTTAATGATTGAAGAAAAAAGTTTTATTAATTAAGTTGCATTTCGATGTAAAATTAAGCACATTTCAATCTAAAGCCATGAACTTTTAAAGTTTTTAAGTTTTTTGTAGGTGAATCTTCATTTAAACCGTAGAGAATACCATATCTATAGTTGTTAACTTAGTATGATGCTATATTATCATATTTGAATTTTTTTTCTTTATTTTAATTTTATTTGGGGAATGAGATCAATGGAGTTTGATCTCTGTTAATACTAAAGCAAAATAGATAAATAATCATGTTTTATCTAAGCGTTTGATAGCAATATTGATTAACAAGAAAGCCCGCATTAAGGGAGAGGCCCGCTCTTATATCACTGTTCCACTAAGAAATTTAATATCTCATCACCCCTGGTATTATTTATCTAAGTATTATTTATCTAAGTTTTATTTATCACCCTTTATCTCATTTTTATATCAAACACACCCTAAAGGTTGTCACTTGTCACTATTTAGATGACATTTAATTTTCTTAGGAGACACTCGTTACCAAAAAATAAAATGAGATATATCCACACTAAATGGTAGGAGTATAAAACAGAGCACTGAGCTGCGATAGGCCCATGGAAGTGTCCAATTCAGCCAAAAAAATAAAATAGTGGGCTGCAGTAACTCTGGCCCATACAATTAATAAATTTGTACTAAAACGATATTATAATACATTTTAGACAATGTATTATAATATAGTATTAAACACGATATAATAATAACAAATAATTATACTCAATGAAATAGAGTTGAATTAATTAATTGAAACAAATTAGTGAATTTGAAAAAAAAATTAAAACTATATTACATATACTTTATATTATAATAAAGTATTGTAATCGATATGATGATAACAAATTGAACCACGATCGTGTGAGTAACGAAGTCGAAATAGTTATACTCAATGAAAAAAAATAATTAATTAGTTGAAATTATATAACAATATACTTGAAGACCATAAATTATAATATAATATTAAAGTCGAAATAATTAAACTCAACATTCATCAAATTTAATTATATAATTGAAATATTATTAAAGTTGGAATCAAAAATAAAGTATAGTCAATCGTATGCAAAGATTTTTATTGGAATCTATATAACATATACTCCCTCCGTCCCCAAAATAAGTTCCTCTTTGGGGACGGCACGGGTTTTAAGAAAAATGGTAAAGTGTATTGATAGTGGAAAAAAAATATATTATAATTAGTATTGGGAGTGATGAAAAGGTGAAAAAGTGTTATAGTATTGAGAGTGGTGAAAAAGTGAAAAGTAAGAATAAATAAAGTATTATTAGTGGTGGGGTAGTTGTCCAAAAATAGAAAGAAAGAAAGAGGAACTTATTTGGGGGACGTCCCAAAATGGAAAAAAATGAACTTATTTCAGGGACGGAGGGAGTAGTTGAATACAATGAATTATAATATAGTATTAAATGAGATAAAATAATAAGAAATAATTATAGTAAATGAAATTTAGTTGTATTAATTAATTGAAATAAATTAGTGAATTTGAAAAAATAAAAATAAAAATAAAAATGAATCATACGGTGGTATTTTGGTCGGAGAACTATATAACAAATATTTGAAGACAATGTATTATAATATAGTATTAAGCACGATATAATAATAATTTTTTGCAATGTAATAACTATATACAATGTAATAAAGTTGAATAATATAATTGAAATAAAGTTTTGAATTTTTTAAAAATAAAGTATACGCAATGAAATAAAGTTTAAAGAATTAGTGATTTTGAAAGAAAAGAAAAAATAGGGAGGTTGCGCGGTAAACTTTATAACATACACTTGAAGACAAAGTAATATGTTATAGTATTGTAATTGATACAATAACAAGAAAATTGACTACCATAGTGACAGTGTGAATAGAAAAGTCCAAATAGTTAATCTCAAAGAATCATATACTTGAATTATAATTTAGTATGAAACGTGATATAATAATAATGAATAATTATACTCAATGTAATAAAGTTGAATTAATTAATTGAAATAAATTAGTTAATTTGGAAATTAAAAATTAAATAAAATCAACCATGAATCATAAAAAATAAGCTTATATGTCTTGCTTAATCGTAAAAAAAAAATGAACTACGATTGTGTGAGTAACGAAGTCAAAATAATTAAACTCAATGCAAACAAGTTTAATTGATAGTTGAAATTAATTAGTGAATTTGTAATAAAAAAAGAATGAATCATATGATGGGATTTTGCTAGAAAAAAGTATATATAACGTATACTTTATTAAAAGCGACATAATAATAAGAAAATGAAATACTATAGGGTGAGTAATGAGAAAAAATTAAATAAGATAAATCATATGCAGGGATTTTGATCGTAAACCTATATAGCATATTCTTTATTTGAATATAATATAAGCAAGTATTGTAATCGATGTGATAATAGCAAAATGAACCACAATTGTCTGAGTAACGAAGTCGAAATTATTATATTCAATGAAATCAAATTTAATTGATTAGTTGAAATTATATAACAATATAACAATATACTTAAAGACCATATATTATAATATAGTATTATAGTCGAAATAATTAAACTCAACATTCATCAAGTTTAATTATATAATTGAAATAATAATAAAAATTATATTATTAATTAAACCCGATATAATAATAAGAAATAATTAAAACTCAATGAAATAAAGTTGAATTAATTAAATGAAATAATGTAGTGACTTTGAAATAAAAAATAATATTCATGAATCATACGATGGAATTTTGCTCGGAGAACTACTATAGTGTGTCTAATTAACTCGTATAACTATACTCAATGTAATCAAGTTGCATAATATAATTGAAATAAATTAGTGTGAATAGCAAAGTAGAAATACAATTACTCAGTGATTCATACGTAGGGAAATCGTGTGAAAAAACTGTATAACATATATATTTTTTGAATGTGTTACATTTTTTTGTGGAGAATGAGAATATCTAAATTAGTGAAAACAAATCTATTATTTTTAGAAGAATCACCAAATATATTGGAAACAATATATTGAGTATATTTATCAACGGATAATTAGTGGAAACAAATAAAAATAACAAAATTTTAGCAATATAAATATCCAAAATAATAACATAATTTAATATTAGATAAAAATTTATTTTTATCTTATAAAAAAATCTAATTTTCAAAAAATTAAAAAATAATATCCGAAAACAAATCTAGTACTTATTTTTTTTAAGGAGAAACACAAAATCAGTTGAAACAAATTAATAAAAAAATAAACACAAAATTTAGGAGTAATAATTTTTGAAAAATAAATAAATAATATTAATTTAGAAAAAAAAAATCGGAAACAAATCTAGAATTATTATAACAAGAAACACTAAATTATTGGTAACAAATCAATAATAAAATTTAAAAACAAATAAATCAATAACAAAACCGAAAAAAAAATATATTCGAATTATATAATTTATAAAATTTTCTGAAATAAAAACATAAAAATAAGGAAACAAAGTCTTCAAAAATTAAGGAAACAAAATGGAAGATTTTGTGAAAATTAGAAACAAATTAGCCGAAAAAAAGGGAAAGAAAATGGACGAAAAATAAGGAAAGAAAATGGACGAAAAAAATCAAGGGAGAGAGACTAATTTCAGATATATATACATGGAAAAAATCAAGGGATAAAAACAGTAAAACCAACAAATCCCTAAAACCGGCCCACTCTCTATCCACCAAAAAAACCGGTTTTTTACCAGGTGTTCAGTACACCTGGTGTCCGTTTATCACTACTCATACGTAAATTATGTTGCAACAATTTCTGTTACTTATTGTCGCCAATTAAATAATTAAGCTTTAAGCATATCAATCCCATGAAATTGTTTTGTTGGCGGAGTGATCGGTTAATATTCGAATTTTATCATTAATTGTTATATTCATATCCTATTTATATTTAAGCATTATTAAGAGTATATCCAGATATTTTATGCTTATGTACGAGCTGACTTGTACCCAAAATTAAGCATTTCTTTTTTTCAAAATTGGGGGATCAATTGAGTTAATTTGAATTATAAACCTCACTGTTTAGAGATATATAGGAGTTTGCACCGCAATAAGAGGATGTTTGGTTGAACTTATAAGTTTTTAAAAATAGCTTACAAGTTGTTTATGAGCTTATAAGCTAATTCAAAGTGTTTAACAAAATAAACTCTTGAACAAAAGCTAATAAGCCCGTAAAAAATAAGTTTTTCCCCAGCTTATTTTTTTCAAAATCTTATATGTAAAAATTATTTTACAAATATAATTGAACGATGATTTGTTATTTTCATCATAAACCCTTGTAAGTTCTTCTATCTTTATTTTTTTTTTCTCCTTCACTAAAATTCTCTCTCTAACTTATGAACTTAATTATTCAAATATTTTGACTAACTTATAAGCTAGTTATTAAACTCTAAAATATCTTACAAGCTTGGCCAAATACCTTCTAAAAAATTGTGCCACATTCTTAATATATAGATCGAAAGATTTATTTTTCAAATATATATTTATTATTTAAACTCAATATTTTTCACATAATACTAGCTAGTGTGAATAAATATAGATAAACTCATACGTACTTAAACTAATAAATTAAATAAACATACACATTCTGAATTTTCATTTTTGTTAACTTTCTGATTATGTTGTGTTACAGAAAAAAACAAGAGATTTTGGCTGAAGTTGTCAAATTCATTTAAGTTGCAATCATGAAAACAACTAGTTCCTAAGTTAGTTACACATTCGTCCAAAAATTACTCTAAAAGATAATACGTCAACTAATTACTTTTGCGGAGCATAAAAACAAAATTCAGAAAAATTAGAACAATATCTTGATTTAGTTGGACCTAAATGCATTTTGTACATTTCTATGTTCTTTCGTATCATCACCAAGTTTTGGATGTGTAATTGTATGTAATACCCCGTTCCTTTTTGCTAAGTTTAGAATAATTTTTGAACTTAGATATTAAGTTGATTCACGCCGGATAAAAGAAAATGAATTTATTTTTAATTCCAATAAAAATGATTTACAAAAAAAAACATTTGTAAATTTAGTTATTGAATTTATATGCATTGCATATTTATTTAATTTAGCATTCAAGTATTTTCACGAGATATTTATTTAGCGAACACTGAACGAATATTACAGTTTTCATAGTATAACCCGAAAGATTTTTATTGTATTTTATTTTATTCTCCCATCAGCCACTTTAACACCTTTCCAACCACCCATCCACTCTTTCCACCTAAAGAATTTCCTTTCCAACCACACACGATACATTGTCCCCCCAAAATCACAACTTTAGCCATACTTTTGTTAAAGCAATCAGCCATACTTTTGTTAAAGCAATCACATGCCAATCGATATTTTACAACAGTCAATCCATTTGGAAATTTCCTCACAAGCTCTTTCTTCATCCCTGAAGTGCGCAGCAGCCATAGGTAAATTCCTCTCAACTTTGAGATTTCTCCATCTCATTCTTAGTTCCTCTGCATATATTGAAGAGAAGCAAAAATCTGAAATATTGTGCAGCTCGATTCCAGCAAGCAAGCAAATTCAGAATCAGGCAGCACCCATTTCACATCCTAAGTCCTAAAGGTTCCCTCTTGAACCCCTTCGTCTCATTAGCTTTTACAGTTTAAATCAAGCACTTCATATGTGCCATTCCAGTAAACCAATATACACAGCAACACATTCAAGCATTTCAATAGTATGACTTTCCTTATTACATATACATACATGAAAGCATGATTCATTGAAAAGAAAAGAAAAGATCTTTTTGAATAAAAAGTTTTGAAGCCTGTTGAAATGGAGTCTTGATCTTGTTTTTGCTTGCCTTCAAGTCTGAGGTGTCGAGTCTGTTGGTAGTCTTGCTGATGAGTCGAGTCAGGGGAGAGTGGATTGACGGCGGCGGCCACGGCTGTTCCCTGGTCGCCGGAATTCGAGGGAGAGAATAGGGGTTGGGGCGGTGGCTGGTCTGGGGCTGGTCGGAGCTGGTCTGGGTGGAGGTTAGGGCTCCGGCGGGCGGCTCCGGCTGCTGCTCGTCGGCGAGAGTCACAGAGAGAGTTCCGAGGGAGATAAGAGGGCGGCGATGGTGGCGGCATGAAGCTGCTGCCGTCGGCCAAAGTTCAGCGGAGACAGGCAGAGCTCGGCGGCCTTGGCTGCTGTTGCTCGGCCACGGTCGGAGAGAGAGGAGAGTCGGAGTCACCGGTCGGCGGCGGCTTTTGTCGTTGCAGTCGCCGAAAAAGAGAGAGGGGAGCTGAAGCCTGTCGCCGCTCGCTTCTCCGACGAGCGTCCGCGGCGGAAGAACAGGAGAGAGAGAGACGAGTTGAGGAGAGGAGAGGGGGAGTCAGAGCCGCCAGCGTCCGGCGGCAGCACTGCCGTCCGGCGCGAGGTGGCAGGGAGCCGAGAGGGGGGTGCTGCTGCGTGTGTGCGTGTGTGTGAGTGTGTGTGTGTTTCTGAATGTGTGTGTGTGCGTGTGATTGATATGGGAAAGGGGGGAGGAGAAATGGGCTAGGGCTTAGTTTGAGGTTGGGCCTGATGGGCCGATTTTTAATTAAATGGGTTGGGTTCTTGATTTAATTTTCAGTGGGCTTGAGTTGGGCTGGGTTATTTCTTAATTTTGGGCCGAGTCAGTTGGGCCGATTTTCTTTTATTAAGCTGGGCCTCTGATTATTTTAAATTATGGGCTGCCCAAGTATTTATTTAATTGGATTTGTGCAGATTTTATTTAAAGGAGCTACACTATTATAATTAATTAGACTTATTAAGTTTAATTAATTATTTTCAAAGAGAAAATTTTTATAATAATATTTAATTATTATTATAAGCATATTTTAAGTAATTTCTTATTATATGCCAAGCATGACATGAATTTGCATTATATTTTTGCAATAAGAGTATTTAAGATTTAATTGGTTTTATTTATAATTCCAATTATTAAAGAAAGATGAGTAAGAATATTGTTGGTGTTCTTAACTCAAGAGAAATGTTTTCAATTATTTATTCATTAAATTTTGAAAACCCGGCTAAGTGAATCATAGAATATTAAGCACTACACCATGACTTAAGATTAGATTCAAGGAGACCTTTTGAGAATAGATTTCTTGTAGGCTTTGAGCAACAGGAGGACTAGCACTGCTATTCCGATTCAGAGATAAGGTTAAACGACAGGCTTTGCCTATACAGGTGGGCTTATTTTCCAAATGTATGATTGAGCTAATGAGCTTAAATATTCGTGAAATATAAACTGTTTATCCAATAAAATATTTTTGTGCACTCTACCATGTTTAAGGCTCGTACAGTTAATCAATTGAGGTTCTCTTATGACCTAACACGTTGTTTGAGAATTGTGTACACTTGTTAGCTGACTCGGTGGGTTGATCTCCATCGGGCACTAACCAGAGGCGTTATAAGGGTGCTCGACGGGATGTGTTCCGGAGCATAGAAATGATAGGCCTGTCTGGATTAATTTCCGAGGTTTATTATACTTGGCTGGGTTACGCCCTCAGTTCAAGTCAGCGGGAGACAGAGATCCGTCGGTGGCTAAATGGTCCGGGATCACAGCGAGTAACAGAATGGAGTGTGCAAACGCGCGCAAAATAATTAAGTATATATATATGAAAATGTTTTAACATGCATAGAAGTTATTTCTCTTTAAAACCTTCTATGTCATGTCAGTAAGATTGGATAAACTGTTCTTCAGATTATGAAATGCTTTAAAAGTTGCAGCCCACTAAGTACATTAGTACTTAGCCCAAAATTACTTTCAAATGTTTTCAGGTTAATGGCTGGTGATGACGGGGCAGAGCTGAGGCTAGAGTTCAACTCCTTATTTTGATTTCCGCTGCAGAACTAGCCAGTATCTGTCTTTTGTTTCTTAACTTAAGACCTATCATGTTGTGATTCTAAACAATATCTTTTGTTGAGCCTAAACTATTGACTCTCAAAGTATTTCAATCAGTGAATGTTGGTTATCTGAAGCATGACACTAAACTTGTGATCCTGAAGTTGTTATGTTTGTTGATTGATTCGTATCACTTGAATACCTGTCTTTCTTCATCCAAAGGGGCTAAGCCCGATTGTTATCCCTTTTATTCGGATTTCACAAGGATTTTCCCTTGTTCATTTAGATGATTAGTCGTACCCCAATTATAGTTATTGTTTCAAGAATTGGGGTGTGACATTGTATAGTACTAGTTTGTAGTTAATAACAATTAAATAAATTTGACGTTTATATGGGCACTAATATGAATTAAAATATATAATATATTAAAATATAACGTTTAAAAAGAATAAAACTAACGGTGAGATAAATCAAACTAGTTTGGCATACAAATAAAGGTTAATTGCTATAAATACACCTGAGAACTTATTTATTAGGGGTTGATTTGGGTGTATACTGAATTAAACTTTTATTAGCGAAAAAAAAAGGAAAAGAAAACCTTAGAAAAAAACTCATCGAGTGCACGCCAAAGCAAATTAATGGGCCGGGCCGAGCCTCATCAAAACCTTATCAGCGAAAATTCATTGAAAAAAACACTAAGTAAGACAAAGGAGTACTCGTATATTACAGCGAGAACAAGAAAAAAATAATAAGCCAAGGGAAGCCAAAAAGGTAGTTACGTCCCTGATAAGACAGAGCAGGTGGAAAACCAGAACAACCCATGGAATCCGACGAGAGTTCGGCCAAGTTCTAGCAGGCTAGCACACGTACCAGAGACCTATGAAAAACCGGAGTCTGACGCCCCAAAGCCCGAATCCAGGCGAGAATAACCACGAATGCAATCCAATCACAGCTTGAAACCACCTAACGAACACGAACGAAAGAGGGAGTGATTTGGGTGTATAATATACATATAATTAACATCCTAATATTTACACAAGATCTTTAGATTTTATATACCACCTTCTAGGTGGGATATGTACAAATTATAATTATATCATTTAATAATTTTATAATAGATTAAATTGTCATAATTTCACTTTTTTTATTATAAATTTCTAATAAATTACACTACCAAAATTTCACTCATCCACCATAATTTATTTGTAAAACTAATAATTTAATATATCTAATGTGGCATAATATTGAGACCTTATATTACAATATAAGACATCGCAATTCAACATATCAAATATTATCACATAATGTCAAAGCAAATGATAATCAATAATTTCACTATAATAAAACTTAGTACTTTGTTTACTTCTTAGGGTACTTTCTCTTTGATGGAAAATGGTGGAATATATATATTTTCTCTATTTTTCCAGTCTTTTCACATGTTCTTTTTAGTTGAAAAATTATCCTTAGGCATGAAAGAAATTTTTTCCGGAGAACCCCACCCCCTTTTTCACCTTTCACTCCAATTCATGATAATATTATCACAAGTTATAAGTGTGACAATGTTTTCTATATTATATATTTTTATGATCTTTCAATTTTACCTTTCAAAATATCTACAATTTTAACTTCTCTCTCTCTCCATAATATTTTCATATATTTTTACATCAGATAGAATATGAGATAAAAAGAGTGGGAACACTAAAGTCTTTTTTTTTTATCTTTTTCCCCCCCTTAATTTCTAATAATAAACTTATAATTAAAGAGAACCTGATATTGATATCAAGTAAGAGTTTAATACTTCACTGAACACTTAGTAAGCCAAGCTCAATTTTTCATTCTATTCCATTTTAAGGTAGAAGGTAGATTAAGCATAGTTTGTTTGTTTATTTGTTTATTTTATTTTATTTTTTGTGAAAAAAGATTAATAATATTCTTTCATTTTCCTCAATGATGACTCGAACTCCAAACTTAATGATTGAAGAAAAAAGTCTTATTAATTAAGTTGCATTTCGATGTAAAATTAAGCACATTTCAATCTAAAGCCATGAATTTTTATAGTTTTAAAGTTTTTTGTAAGTGAATCTTCATTTAAACCGTAGAGAATACCATATCTATAGTTGTTAACTTAGTATGATGCTATATTATCATATTTGAATTTTTTTCTTTATTTTAATTTTATTTGGGGAATGAGATCAATGGAGTTTGATCTCTGTTAATACCAAAGGTTGTCACTTGCCACTATTTAGATGACATTTAATTTTCTTAGGAGACACTCGTTACCAAAAAATAAAATGAGATATATCCACACTAAATGGTAGGAGTATAAAACAGAGCACTGAGCTGCGATAGGCCCATGGAAGTGTCCAATTCAGCCAAAAAAATAAAATAGTGGGCTGCAGTAACTCTGGCCCATACAATTAATAAATTTGTACTAAAACGATATATAAAGGTTTCAATTTCAAGCCTATGCACTCAAATGATTTGTAATGTGTACATAAGCAACTTAAGAACTCGAAACAAATATTCACGAAACACTTAATTCACAGAGTAAAATCAAGAAGCATTTATAAAAATGGATTCCCAAGAAAATTGACACTTCAAATCTCCGATTTTCGCTATATATTTCTCAGCAAGTAAATGACTGATATATATATCCATGTCTAGTTTTTGCTCAAAAATTTAATTCCTCCCCATCATTTTGATCCGGAAACGTGACACATTTGTAGACCTTGCATTTTGAACACAAGACACTTCCAATCTGCCAAATACGAAACGTTAAAATTTCCAATTTAGTAATAATAATAATAATAATTAAAAAAAAGAAAGAAAAAAAAAACTAGTTACTGCTCTGCAAGAAGGGCAACGTCGATAGATCCTGTTGTTGTCTGCTTTGACATTGGTCTTCTGCCCTTTACACAACTCACAAAGCAGCCATCCAATGCCACTGCAAGATTCGCACAAGATCCCAGAATCCTAACAACACAAACAAAAATACTTGAAACCACTTTTCTCACAAGAAATTGCTCAACTTGTAAATGATGGAGTACCTGTTGTTCAAGTGTGCTGCATTTCAGAGGTTTAACATAAACCCTATTTGAGTTAGAGTGCTGCAATGCTTGATAGTTTGGGAAATTCAAATACGAATTCAGAGAATTGGTGCTGCCAATGTTTGTAGGAAATGCCATAGTTTCTTTGGCCACACACTTTTCTTCATGCCAATACCAACACTTTATCCATCCATCACCACTCCTTTCTGCCTCTCAATTTTGCCTCTAATCCATTCATTTATCACAATTTTGCCACCCTGTTTGTGGTGCTCAATTCACCTCCAAAATTTTTGACATTAAAAAATAATTGAAAAAATACATGTAGAGAAAAAAAAATTCCCCAACCCCCAAATACATGAAAGTTAAATTCCACTTCTTATCTCCAATAAAAAATAGTAATAAATAATCAAATAAAGCATATCTAGGTCTTGAACTCTATGGTTTCTTTTTCCTTCCCACTTTATATATTGCAATATTTAGTTTTGTCCATCTAGTTGCAACAATCTTGACTTATGCAAAGAGAATTTCATAGATGCAGCTGAATTTTCTTTCTACTCTTTACCATCATTGCTTTATGGTTTTTGATAAATGTTTTACTCTTTTCTGCATACCTAACCTCTTCATACTTCAATCAATGACCACGCCATTAAATCAACTTTCTTGATGCATAAATAGCTAATTAAACACAAACTCATCAATTCACAATGGCAAAACTATTCCAAATCACCACTAAGATCATCTAATTACTAACTCTTGCTACTTATTAACACAAAATGTTAAACTTAGAGAAGCAAAAATCAAATCCAACTCACTGCAACTAAGATGTTATCTTCTCTTGTTATTTATTTCAAGTACTTTACAAAGCTATCAACTCCCTCCCCACCTAGTAATAAACCTCTACAAAACTTACTTCTTTCACACCAATTCATTTCTGATCTTTCTGCATGCATCCAAACCAACAAACGAAAAACAACCCTTCTATTATTCCCCACAACTTAAAAAAACCAAACATACAAATAAAAAAAACAACCTCCTTTAAAAAAAAAAAAGAATACATATAAGAACGTAAGTTTATCCATAAACTACATTAACCCTCAGCCCGCCCTCGAAAACGAGAAGTCCTCATCCGTCATGGCCCTCGACGAGGAGTAGCCGTCGCCCTCGCTCGCATACGACGAGTAATCATCATCGCTCTCCCTCTCCTTCAACTCCTCAATCCTCTCCGCCGCCTCCTTCATCTCCCACCTCTTCCCCACATCCCACTCGCAGCAGCACATCCCGATCTTGAGTAGCCGCAGCATTTGGCCCTCGCAGTTCCTGGCCATGCTCATCTCCTTGTCGAACACCTCCCCCGTCCACTCCTCCCTCACCACCGAGTTCACCCACGTCGCGAGGTCGGCGCTCGCCCCCCGCCCGCTCTTCAGGTAGTCCGCCGGAAACCGCCCCGTGAGCACCTCCAGTATGAGGATCCCCAGCCCCCACACGTCCGTCTTCCGCGTCACCCCCATCGCCTCCGGCGACTTGTACGCCACCATGAACTGCTGCGCGTGCTCCCTGTTCATCACCGGCGCCAGCGCGTAGTCCGACACCACCGCCTCGAACGCGTCGTCCAGCAGCACGTTGGAGGATTTGAGGTGGCCGTGGGGGAGGGCCAGCGCCGGGAACTCCTGGTAGAGATGCGTGAGCCCCCTGGCGACGCCCTTGATGACGCGGAGGCGCGTGGGCCAGTCGAGGCCCGGCTGGCCCGGGCGCCGCTTGCCGTGGAGGTGGCTGGCCAGGCTGCCGTTGCTGACGAAGTCGCTGATGAGAAGCTTTTCGTCCTTCTTGTAGTAGAATGCGACGAGGGGAAGGAGGTTGGGGTGGGAGAGGCGGCCGAGCTTGGACATGTGGCGGTGGAAGTCCTCTTTTCCGACGTTGGACATGTGTTTGAAGCGGCGGACGACGTGGGGATGGCCGGTGAGAAGCACCGCTTTGTAAGAAGAGCCGAAGCTGCCGCTTCCTAAGACCTCTGCGGATGCCTTGAGCAGATCTTCGAGCTCGAATCTGTCGCGCCCGCTGCGGACGAATTGGAGCTTCCCCTTCTCGTCTGTGGCCACTGCTTTCTCTGTTTTGGCTTCTCCCAGGTTTACTGATTTTTGGGATTTCATTGGCCGTGATCGCCTGCGGCACCATATCAGGATGAGGATGAAGATTATTACGACGGCTGCGGCCGCGGCGGATGCTGCTGCGATGAACGCCGGTTTCTTGTACCATTTCTTCGGACATGGAGCTAGAGGAGGACCACATAGCCCGAGGTTGCCTGTCAAATTAATGCACGTCTTCATTGAGTTAGTTTAGATCATCCCAAAATAAATAAATAAATTAAGTTGCAAACAAGATACAACAATGATCTTATTTAGCGTTCAGGAAAGGTATACTACATTTTATTTTTACACACTCTTTCCTTAAATTTCAATTTTACAAATTCTACTTATTTACCAAAAGACCACCTCAATTCTTATAATTCAACCTCAAGTTCAACCACTTATTTTTATACGGTGAAATCCTTTATTCACTACATACATATACTATTTTATTAAAACTCGTAGCCAACACAATGTTGTATACTCTCTGGACAGAGAAAGTATAAATTGGGGTAATTGGGCTTAAAAGCACAAAATTTCTCACTCGATCATGGTTTCGCATTTGAATTAAAAAGTCTGCATTTAAATACATAAACTTTCAATTTTTCAGATTTTTGACGCAATTGTCAATTTTTTGAAAAATTGATGTCATTGTGACTAGTTGAAGTGACAAAGTAATGTCATTGTGACTAGTTGAACTGACATAGACATCCAACTATACTGTTTAGTATGTTGATCATTTTAAACTATGTAGACATTTCTGGTGTCCATATCATCATTAATTTGAGGGAAATTGACGATTGTGTAAAAAATCAGACAAATTGAGTTTACAGATTATCCAGTAAGCTAATGATGCATAAGAAGTTGACCTCTCTTGCATTATTTGGCATCAACGTGCATCCCATTTTACTTAAATATTCTCTTCTTACTTCACCAACCTTTTGTTGTTATGAGATACAGATTTCATGGATGCAAGTTTGATTAAATTTAAGAATGATGTAACAATTAAAAGTATAAAAAAGGCAAGAAATTTTTTACCAAAAAACATGGAAGCATCCTCATGACTGAGCACATCAGGGATGGAGCCGTGAAGCCTATTGTTGGCGAAATTAGCCGTCAAATTCTCCTGCCAAAAATCAGGTATCTTCCCCACGAACTGGTTGTTCTGCACCGTGAGATTCAGCAACGACGACATTCTCATTAGAGAAGTTGGGATTTTGCCTACAAACGCATTGTTTGCCAAATCCACTTGCTTCAGTGGATTCATTCCAATGAAGGCCTTATCAGGAATTTCGCCACTGAAATTGTTGTTGCTCAGAAACAGTCGCCTCAGCTTCCCAAGCTTCTTGATATCACTTGGAAACGGCCCCGAGAAGCTGTTGTTGAAGAGGCTGAGGCTGAAGAGAGGCAACGCGGAGAGCGAATCCACGTCGATCTTGCCACCTAACCCCATGTTATCGAGCTTCAGTCCGTTGAAAGTGCCTTGTTTACAGAGGACTCCAGTCCATGAAGATGTGTTTCCACTGCACAAAGCTACTGAATTGGTCCAATTCTGCAGCAGAGTCTGTGCGTTAGTGAGGTAGCCTGCGAAGCTGAGCAGACTCGCCCTGTCGTCGGATGATGATGGAAGAGCACACACAGACAGCATGAAGAGGATCAAGAACCAAGAATGAGTGGTGGGCGCCATGCTATGTTTGTTGCATGAGATTTTGGGATGTTTTTTTGAGGTTGTTTCCTTGTAATGAGTAATGAATGATGAAGGATTACAAGAGATGAGCAAGAGGGGATTTGGCTCGAGATCATAAAGAGATATTGGGGTGGACAAAGTCGGCCAAAGAGATGGATGATTAGCTGTTCTCGGCCGGCTTGCTTGTTTTCTTTTTTATATCATGTATATATATATATATTTTGCTGAGTTTGAATTGGCAATAATGTGTATTTTTTCATTGTAAAGAGTGATTGATGGTTTCACTGCCTTTATTAGTTGTCAATTCTCTAGCATGTACATTAACTTTGGATGTTTCTTTCCTTTTCTTTTATTCTCTTTTTTATGGCATAAACATAAAATATTTTATTGATAAGTATGTATACATGATTCTTTAATGTAATAAGATATGAGACGTAACGTTGTGCATTGGTTACATAATATGCAGAATAAAACAAGACTGAAATGAAAGATTATGATCTGTGGTATTTCATGAGACACATTTGTCATATTTGCCGATGATTCCAACTCTGATTTTGGAGCTATACTTTTAGCCTCTTTCATGAACAGTAATAAAAGGTGGAAAATCCAAGAAATTTATGGTACATAATAGTAACATTTTTTTTTCTCTGCAGTAAATCATCAGTCGGGAAAAAAAAACAAAATTCTATTTCTTTAACCTGGTTTCAAGAATATTTGTTTAGTGCAGAGCTGCATCTGATGCTATATATACAAAATCAAGAAAAAATCGAAAATCAGTTGCATTTCTGGACTAAGTCACAAAGCTGATTAAGAGTGGTTGAGATATTTCCAAGGCAGTCTATAAGCTTATCGCCTTGGCGTCTAGTAAAATCGATTTGAACAGCCTCAGCATTCTTCAAACCTGCCAACTTGTAGTCCACATCATCGGCTAGGTTTCCTTCCAAGATCGCGTTGATCTGCAGCGCGTTCTCCCACAGCATCATGGCCATTGTTTGCTCTTCCGACTCTGTTTGCTCTTTCAACTCTGTACTGATCTCCTCGGGCGAGCTCTCAACGACGTTGTTTGTGTTCTTGACCTCTTCTTGCTTGCTGGAAGATTCTTCGTGCGGTTTCTTTGTGCTCGTGAAGTATCCCCAAGGATTTTGCGTTTCAAGTCTGCGCTTTTGACGCTTCATCCTGCATCTCTGTTTCTTGGAACCTAATTGTGAAACAATGTTTTAGATATAGTAAATGTGCAACTTGAAAATAAGTTTGTTGTGTAATTATACCTAACCCTCAAAAACCTCGAGATAATATAAATGATGTTCATTGCTTAAACTTAAACTAGTTTTGATTAAATGTGAAGCATTATGTGTGATGACACATTGAAGAATAAGCACCAAGCAGAAGAATAGGAACCACTCAAGAATGGAAGACAAACTTTCTAGATTACATCTACCAGCTTCAGTAAGGAACAAAAGACAAGGACAAGAAAACCAATCAATAGAGTTTGTTTTTCTTTGATGACCGAATATATAGATTGGAATGCGACTGAAGGCATACAGCACTAGCCTGGACAAGAATCAGGAGTTGTTCAACATTAAGTGTAACTGATAAAAAACAGAATATCTACATAGAAATAAACGAAACTTGAGCTCATTAAGCCATAAATAACCACCTGAACAATGAGTTTCACCACTGCATATGAGTAATGTCACCACCTCCACCACTCACCCACGCCATGCAAACTCTCCAATTATATTGAGTGAAAGAAGTGAAAGAACGCGCGCATAAGAAAGAAAGCCAGAAGTAACAGATTATAATAATCAATTCATATTTATAACAAAAGAAACATGTTGTTTATGCCTCTTTCTTTCAGTATGAACTAGAAGAACATAGAAGGATTATTTGGAACTCCAAGATGCTTTGATTTTCCTAGAGAATATAGGTTTCTCAAGTTAGTGATATGATCCATACTAGATCTTACCAACTGCCCATTGTACCTCCTCCACATTCTTGACATGAAACTCCAAGGGAGACTACGAGATTTAGTTTGAAATGCAAAATAGAAAGCAATTCTTGAAATCAAACTAATAAAAATCCAAACTTCCTTTTTTAGTATACCTAGATTTATGTCAATATACCTTTTCAAGAAACCCCAATCATCCAAACCATGATGCATAAACATCTTAAAGTTTGATATTTAGGGCACATTGGTATTCACAAAACCAAAAATTCATATTTTAGAATCATCTTGAAACTGAATTCTCTCCTCGAACACACTCAAGGAGGATTTATACCAAAATCTATCTAAGCAACACAATTCCATTTTAAATTGCTACACAACAACAGAATCAGCTTCCACCATCCCTAAACAACCAACTCAAGATACCCTCTTAATCTAGATGTCATATATTGGCTCACTAATCAGCCTTTAGATTTTGCTGAAGATCAATGAGTTAGGGTTTAACAGTTGAATTCAAATTTCATCGTTTAAAATAATAAAGGCTTGAGCACTCTCACTCTACCAGCAACAAACAAAACATTTAAGCACAGTATAGATTATATCATAGTCATGCAACTTAGCTTCTTACAGGCTACAAATTCCATCTTATAATTTTGTATTTTATAAAGAGCTCCACAAATTCAGCCATGAAGAATAACTCTTCAACATTTCAAGTTAGAGCAATCGAGATTATTGCAAATCGCACAATCTATTGCATAATTGGAAAGTAACAAACATAATAATTCACAAAAAATCGAAAACAAAACAGTCTAATAAAAGAGTGAAGCAAAAAGAGGGAAAAAAAATATATACCTGTTTCAAATAGTAACTTAGTCAATTGCCCCTGCGCTTCCGGATCGGAATCCGGATCAGTTTCCATAACTACTTGCTCTTCTTCCTCCTCCACCACCGTCGCATCGCCGTCCTCCTCCTCATCAGCTTCTCCGCCGCCGTCATTCCTTTTTCCGTTGGTAGAGACACACTGATCGACGGCGGCGTACAGCTCAGCTGGAAACGACCGATCCGGCGGCTCTCCTTGTTTAGCCCGTCTGTAGGCGGTGAGCATCGCGTCCCACTTGCGCTTGCACTGATTCAAGTTGCGGTTGACGTCGAGCGCGTTGCAGTTCTCGACGATCTGCTGCCATTTTTGGAAGGAGGGGAGCGTGGCGCCCCACTCCGACTCGATGGCGCTGATCTCGTTGACCAAAATTAGGGATTCCTCCACCGTCCAGTCCGGAGCGGCCTTGGACCGGGTGCGGTGCGATTCACCCATTTCTTCAAGCTTATTTTAATGGAGCTCAGCTACTGCTCAACACAGTGGCAGTGGCCGCCTACCGCGTACCGCCATTATCGATATTTATTCATGCTTTTCTCATAATAGATTTATTTATTTTTTATTTATTTGAGATCGAATTTTCTTATTTTTGTGAGAAAAAAAACTGTGATTAAGAAATATTCTGCGCATACCACGGATCCCGTCATCTACTATGGAGGATCGCGCACTACAGTAGTTGGCAAAATTGAGTTTATTTAATTTTAGAATAATATTATTTCTAAATTACTATCTTTTTCAATATTTTAATTTCTCAATGCATTTTATAATTTCAGGAGAAAAATATTCTCATCGAGAGTGCGACATTATCAATTTATCATACATTTCTGCAAATGCATCAGAAATACACCGACCGATGGTAATTACACTCAAATAATTGACCAAGTTATTCTCATTTATGTGTTTTCTTTATATATATAGATGCGCGCTCCAGTGAGACCCTCTATTTTTCGTGTAACATGAGTACAATGAATAAGACATATAATACTAATGAACAAAACGTATATCTAATGAACAAAATGTATATACTGATGAAAAATAAAATTTAAAAAATTCGTAATGAATAAGACATATATACTGATGAACAGGGCCGTATATACTGATGAACAATGCAGTATATAATGACGAATAACAAAATTTAAAATATTCTGCTCCCTCCAAGATTCGAACCCTGCGAAAAAAAATCACCCTCCAGATACAATATCAGCCATAGGATTGATAAAATAAACTCACCAGATCATGCCCTAGATCTCACTAAAATTAGGGAGTCTCATTGGAGCGGCCCCCTATATATATATATATATTCACATTTATGTGTTTGCAAATTTCATAATCTGATTTACCATAACGACTGTCTATATTCAATGAACTGAAGCTAAATTTTAGTTGTTCAGAAACGCATTACACATTTTGATATTCTATATTTACAATTGAAACTTCAGTAGATAATCAATGTAAGTAATTTATTGGTCCATAGTATATTTATGTATTTATAATAAATTCTGTTAAATGAATATTGGCGACATGTAATTTAGTGGCAGTCTACAGAGAAAACGTTTTTACTTGTAACACACAATATCTAATGGTTTTAACCCGTAAATATCTCCAGATCACTTGTTTCAACCAAAATCTTTCTTTAATAAGACTAATTATATAGACGTCTTTCCAAAATGTTTGATCTATTAAAAACAACTCATTAGTTTCTTTTTTTATGATAAAAAAGATCATTAGTTTCTTAAAAATCTAGTTTGGATAAGTTTGATTCTCCGTATCAAGGTGGTATTTAATTACATAATTATCTCTTTAATATTATATAGACAACGAACAAAAAATTAAAACCAGTTCAATATACTTCAAAACATTAAACAAAAAAAGAAACAAACAAATCAACCACAATAATAATAAAGCGGAATCTCGCAGTAAGGGCCAAAGCTGTAAGGAATTAATGCCCGGTGCCAAAAATTTTGGATTCGAATCTCATATAATGCGACCTTTAAATTTTTTATTTAATATTGTTAATTTATAGAAAAAAAAAAGAAGCAAAATCTTGCCCTAATAGATCACTTAATTCTCTATAAAGTAATTAAATTCATGTTTAAATTCTACACTTTCATCTTTTTTATTTTAAAAAGAGGTCCATCATAGTCTATACTGAATGATATACCTCAATTATTCAAGAACACAAATTGAAAAAATGATAGCAATTGTGAAAATTATGTGTGAAATAAGAGATAACGTTAAAAATAGAGTATGTATAAATTTGAGAACAAAAAAAAGGTATGCATAAATATGGGGAACGGAGATAATAATAACAAAAAAAGAAATAGGAAGATCAAATGCATACACAAAAAATAATGCGAAAACCTAATTATATTTCCTAAAAATCTCAAGAACCACCGAATGAAACAGTTTTTTTTTTAGAAGCGAATGAAACAAAGTTGAAAAAGAAAAATTGATATTCAACTAAACATGTCAACCACTTAACTACATAACATAATACGCACGTGACGCGACAGCACCGACTTCTGCAATATGTCAATTCTTTTTTACTATTTTATTTTTTATTTTAAAGCGTTACAATTTCAATTCTACTATAAAACCACCCCTTCGATTTCATTCCCTCACCTCCCTCCTTGAACACAAACAAACAATTTTGCAGAGAGAGAGAGAGAGAAATCTCAGTTGATTTCAATCTCTCCCTCTATTATCCATTTCCATAGTCGCCTGCTGTAACAACACATCATCTTTGAGTTCCTGCATTGCCTTTGATCCTACTCGTTTACCCTTAAACTCACACTATCTGAATATTTACTTGGATAATTAATCTAAGAAAAGAAGAAATATGGTGCTCTGGGTTTTCGGGTATGGGTCATTGGTGTGGAACCCTGGATTTGAATATGATGACAAAGTGATTGGCTTCGTCAAGGAATACAGGCGCGTATTTGATCTTGGTATGCTTTAATTTATTCTTGTTATTTGTTTGTTTCCATTTTTTCCTGCATACGAATTCCATTTGTGAGGAGAGGAATGAGACTTGGTGGGGATAATGCCATGGTTTATGTGTGTGAAATCTGTGTGTTTAATATTAGTATAAATTTGTTGAAACCCTTTTTACTTTCGCTCAACTTTTTGAGTTGGGGCTTTTTTGGGTTTGCAATTTGTGCTAGCACATGTTGTCTCGTTGCAATTGGCTTACGCTCTGCAGCTGAAATGGATTTTCAAGTAAAGATTTCGTGATTCATTTTATTTTAGGTGTTTAGAGTTAAGAGTTTATTTGCTGATAAGGGATTTTTTTTGTTTTTTTTTTTCCCTTCCTGTTTTTCTGATTCTTTGTTTAATTCAATGTGATTCAGCCTGCATTGATCACAGAGGCACGCCTCAGCACCCTGCTAGAACATGTACATTGGAGAAAAAACAAGGATCTCTCTGCGTAAGTTCATTTCTTGATTTTCTCTGTGTGTGTGTGTGAGAGAGAGAGAACTCGAAATGCCTCCATTAAGTAAGTGTTCACTTTTCTTGAAAGAGTTGGTTTACTTTCAAAGCTTGGTGTTATTTAACTATTGGTAATATTTTGAGAGTGCAATTTGTGTTCTATCTCTTACGCTATCATAAAAACATGCAAACTTGTTTTTTCTGTTCTACTATTATGACCAAGAAGGTAAGAACTTCCTTTGCTATGGTCACTTATGTTGTACTCCATAGTTTCTTGCATATTTGTGAATTCATATTTCTTGTTAATGTAGTGGGGTGCTGCCTATTGTGTTCGCGGAGGGCCAGAGAAAGAGAAGGCAGCAATGGCGGTATGCTCTTTGCTTCATCTCTTTGGTCACAATATATTATTGCCTCACGAAGCGATCAAATCTTTTGATTTCATCCGTTGTAATTTCAGTATCTGGAGAAAAGAGAATGTGAGTATGATGAGAAAACATTGGTAGATTTCTACAAGGTGAGTTGTGCTCAAGCCCTTCGAGCTTTCTAAGGCAAACCTCGCGGTGTTTTGTTGACATGTTGGTTTCTTCAACTCCAGGAAGGTGAATCTGAGGTGCCCTTGCTCACTGGAGTCATAGTGTAAGTAATTTGTCGCGTTTCTTCCTTTCCACCTATCTCGGAACAAGCTGTTTTCTGAGGCTAATTAATAAACATCGGTTGTCTGAAATATAGGTTCACTTCCACTCCGGATAGGATATCAAATAAGTACTATTTAGGGCCTGCTCCTTTGGAGGAGATGGCAAGGCAGATCGCGACGGCCTTTGGACCTTGCGGGAACAACAGGGACTACCTCTTCTCCTTGGAGAAGGCCATGTTTGACATTGGTAATTAAATCCTAGAATTATCGAAAATATAAAAGACTCAAATTGCGTTCTGGATGATTTACATATATATGTATGTGTGTCTGAAAGGTCATGAAGACGACTATGTGATCAAGCTAGCGAATGAAGTGAGGAAGGTGCTGGGAATAGTGAGTGTCGTGGCGAAGGAGAAGAAGTTGTCCGCTCCATCCCTTGTTCCTCTAAAGTCGAGCTTGTCGCCTCTGAAACTAGCACCGTTGCCTGAGGCCATCGCCATGGATTCTTGAAAGCTGCTTACAACTTAACACAGGTAACAGTTGAAAGTTGAAGCTTTGTTTTCTGTAACAAAGTTGCTTTCTGCTGATTTAGGTAAGACTCTTTTTTTATCTTCAGATTTTCAACAGAATAAAGCTAATAGAGTATTGAGGCAAAAGGATCCTTGTTTTGCCTAGAATTTATGTTATTTCCATCACCAAATAATCAAATGAAATTCCACTTTTTTGTTCAGCTTTATTTTCCTTTTTAACTAATGTGTGTATTTTCAATTCTTATGTTTGAGTTGCATGAGTAACTATTTTTTTTTTTTTCAAAAAAATTGTTACAACCAAAAAAAGGAAAAAATCCACTCACACTCTAGCTTCTAGGGTGACTCGAACCCCCGACCTATTGGTTGGAGAAACGTCTTACCAACAGACTGAGCTTCATCGTCTGCATGAGTAACTAATGTGTATATTTTCAATTCTTATGTTTGAGTTGCATGAGTAACTATTTTTTTTTTACCAAAAAATTCGTTACAACCAAAAAAATGAAAAAATCGACTCACACTTTAGCTCCTAGGTGACTCGAACCCCCGACCTATTGGTTGGAGGAGAAGCGTCTTAATAACAGACTGCACTTGGTCGTCTGCATGAGTAACTATTATTATGTCTGAAAAAAATAAATCACAATACTTGAATAGAAGTCAAAATTGAATCGCTTCATATAAAAAATAATGCTCGCCATTTCATCATTGCATAATACGATGACTTTACGATCTAGGTAAACCAAATAAGTTGGACAGCGGTACTAGATAAGCTAAAAGAAAAGAATTGTTTTCTTCAATTAAAAAGACTTCATTGCTAATAATTATAAAATTATCATCATTTTTTTTTTGAGAGAATAAAATTGTCATCTTTTGTCCAATACATTTTGAATTTTTTATAATTAGGATCATTCTAAATTTTCAGCCATCAAATTTTACGATACGATATTTTTTTATTTCCACAAAGATATACTATTATCTTTAACCTGAGTTGGGATCATTGATTCTATGATTCAGATTTGTTTGCATGCTTTAAACTTATTTTATTGTAGTAAGGGTATGATTGTAATTTAATTGCTATGAAATATGGAAAAAATTACTCCCTCCGTCCCAGCCCAATAGGCTCGCTTTTCTTTTTGGGACGTCCCACTCCAATAGGCCCAGTCTAAAAATAGAAATAATTAGGGCTCTAATTAAAATTATAACGCCCCTAATTAAAACTCTAAAAATTCTCACAATTCACTCGGCCACTTTTCCTTCTCCCCTCTCATTCTCCTTTCTTCCGCCGCTGCCATTTCCACCGATGAGCGCCGCTGCCATTTCCACCGCCTCCACCGCTCTCCTTCTCCCCTCTCCCGGCCATGGCGGTCTTCTCCCCTCCAGATCTCGGAACCTCTAACAAATCGCCTCTTCTCCACCCGTCTTCTCTAGCGGTCTTCTTCTACCTCTGCCACCGTCTTCTCCATCGCGTGTACCGCCTCCACCGCCTCTACCCTCCACCTTCTCCACCGCGTCTTCGGTCTCCACCACCGCCATCCGCCTCGCACATCGGGAATTCCAGATCTGGTGAAGGAGATGATGTGGTGGCTGAAATCGCTGATTTTTTGATGGGGTTGCAGATCTGGAATTTTTTCTTTCTCAAAGTTTGATTTAGGGTTCTTGATTTGGTAGAATTTAGGATTGTTGCTGAAAGTTTCGTTCTTGATTTTTTGGAGTTCAAAGCTTAGTCCAGATTTTCAAGTCAAAGATCTCTCTTCTCCTCCTCCAGATCCCGGCGACTTCATTCCTCCACCCAAGTCACCATTCTCTCTTCAATTTCCGACGACTATCCAGAACTCCGCCCACCTTCCTCTCCTCAATTTTCGGCGACAACAGGGCGTGCGCCACCCCCCCTCCCCTTCTCTTCTTTCATTCGTCCTTAATTTGAACATCAATTTTTCGATTTTCTGGAAGCATTAAACAAAGTTCTTTGTGACTATGGATTTTGAACATCAATTTTTCTTTATGTGATTTATGTTGAGGTTTGTCGAAGGTTGTTCTTTGTTTGATCTGCATTACTATCTAATTGCTTAATTTAATTGTAAAGTAAAGGTGTGATTAAATGTTTAATTGGTGTGGAACCCACCTTTTTTCTTCCAAATAGTGTGTTTCTTAATCTCCGTGCCGAAAGGAACTGAGCCTATTAGGCCGGGACGGAGGGAGTACTATGCAAATGATATTATACACAAATATGCATATGAGATTAATTGCACATACATATGAGGATTAATTGGTTCCATAATTCAAAAACAATTGTGGATTAGTATGAAAGAAAGCAAATGATTAATATATGAGATTGATTTGGTTGGAGTTTGAGTGAGAATAAGAAAGACATGCGGGAATGAGAGACATACATATTTATGTTTTAATCTATTTGCAAATGTACAGATTTCTGTGAAGTAGTATACTAGCATGACTGCCTTTTTCTTCGATTTTCGTCAAACTCCGATGTAAACCACTTCCACCCTATCCCCTCGTCGGTGTTGCACCTGCATTTCTTGAGCAACTGTTGCCGGTCATACGAATTCCGGTAAGATTTAAAATGTCCTCCGCCTCGTGCTCATCGCGATGCCACGAGAGATCGCTTTTCAGTAGCATTGGTGGAGAGAAGAAGAAAATGAACACCATTTTGCCCCTCTGCAATTTTTTTAAGAAATACATTGTGATTCAAATTTGATAAATATTACGTACTCCCTCCGTCCACTAATTCATGTCCTACTTTCCTTTTTGGTTCGTCCATCAATTCATGTCATATCCATTTTTAGTAATTATTTATACATTGTTTAATTGGTGGGTCCCTCCCAATAAACAATACAGTATATTTTTTCTCCACTCAACTAATAAACAATAGTATATTTTTTCTTAAAATCTGTGTTTCCTCCCCTAGGTCATGAATTAGTGGATCAATAAATCTATGCAGCCATATTGTGGCCACCCACAAACTAATATAATAAGGACAATCTTGATAGGTAAATTGTGGGTGGCCACAATGTGGCCGTTTAGCATTACTCTTAATTATAACACATTTTCACCACTTTCAATACTAATTATAACATTTTTTTCTCTATTACCAATACACTTAACAACTTTTCTTTAAAACTCGTGTCGCCTCTTAGACTATGTTTATCAGCAACCACCCAACCATCTTCAATATTTAATTCATTTCTCTCTCTTCCACATCACTAATATTCATCCCAACCCAACCACCTCTATTTTTGTTGATTTATCAATGACCACCCCAACCCCCAACCACAACATTATATATAATTATTTTATTATTATTTTTAATCATAATAATTTTAGTGATATTAAATACTCCCTCCGTCCCTGAAATAAGTTCCTCTTTTTTCATTTTGGGACGTCCCACAAATAAGTTCCTCTTTCTTTCTTTCTATTTTTGGACAACTACCCCACCACTAAAATACTTTATTTATTCTTACTTTTCACTTTTTCACCACTCTCAATACTAATTATAACACTTTTTCACCTTTTCACCACTCTCAATACTAATTATAACATATTTTTTTCCACTATCAATACACTTTACCATTTTCCTTAAAACTTGTGCCGTCCCCAAAGAGGAACTTATTTTGGGGATGGAGGGAGTATAAATTAAAATATTTAAAAAATTAAAATAAAAAATAACAAAATAATAAAAATTTAAATTACGACTAACAAAAAATATAAATTACAACAATTCAAACTCGAAATAGAAAAAAAAAAAACTATACATACTAAGCATTTAATTATCATCGTCAAACTTTTTCCATATATGCTCGATCAAGTCATTTAATAGAGAGCTGTGAGCTTCTCTATTGCGAAGTTGGAACCTAGTTCTCATATAGCTCGCTAGGCATACAATCCTATCTCGGATAGCTGCTCATAGCTTTTTCAAACACCTCATGGTGAGTAAACTTAGTTTTACCATAAATTGTTTGAGCTGCTTTCTCGATATCTTCTTTGGACTGACCGCTCGTTCGTCGCCCATAAGCTTTCTTGTATGCAGCAACCCACAAAGTTATATTTTTGTTGAGGCGTTTGAAACGTTGCCTCAATGATTCCAAGGACCTTGGACCTCCAATTTCTGGATTATTAATTAGCACGACTTTGCTCATACATATCTGCAACACTTTTTCAAAATGACTTACTATTTTGGTTTCTGCCAACAATTGGATTGTTACTGACAAAGTACCAAGCAGACATTAGGGATATATCTTCTATATCAGTCCAACTTTGCGCATTGTTGGAAGGGTTTGCAGAAAATTTTTCAGAGGTTTGGTGATATTCGGAAATAGGAGAATCAGTTGGATTATGCGAGAATTCTAAATTCATAGCATAATCAAACTATGAGAATTCATTGGAGCTTGGAATATCACCAAGATTTGGATAATAGTCTTGAGAGGGATTGAAATTTTGAGAGTTGAAGAAAGAATTAGGGTAAGCATCGGTTCTGTTCGATGCAAAATCGAACCAAAAACTCAAAATCGAAAATCGAACCGATGGTTAAAATTGGAACCGAACCGCACCAATTGGGGGTCCAGAACCGAACCGAAACCGAACCGATAAAACCATCGGTTTCGGTTCGGTTCGGAACCGAACCGAACAATGCAATTTATTTTATTTTATTTTTTTCAAAAATATCAATTAAAAATTGTAAAATAATGTAAAATACACAAATTTCAAATGTCAAATCCCCACAACATGAACATGATAAATAATTATATATTATAATTGTGAATTAGGGTTTTAGTTTTAGGTTAAAAAATTAGAAAAATAATTATATATAATAAAATATTAATATGTATCGGTTCGGTTCGGTTTAAAACCGAACCAAAAAATGGAAACCGACACCAAATCGAAAATTTTCGGTTTTTACTTTTCAAAATCGAACCAATTGAATTGGGACCGAACCGCACCAATCCAGTTCGGTTCGGTTCGATTATTAATTATGGTTCGATTTCTGCTCACTCCTAGAAAGAATTATTGCCTAGATCCATTGAAAAATAGAGAAAGAAATACTAGTAGATGTTATATGTAGAGAGGGGAAATTGAAGAATTTGAAGGTGTGTTCAAATATAGTAAGAGAGGTCTCTATTTATAGAAAATGAAAAAATATAAATTTTGATATATATATATATATATATATATATATATTAATATTTTATATAAAAGATATACTACTTGTTTTTATTAATTATCCTAACAAAATCTGCTCAACCAATTAAATAATGACAAGTGTTAAAATATCATTAGTTCATATTTGAGGAGAGAGAGAGACCGAACCTGGTCTCTGTTTTTCCAAGTTCGACCATGGTCTCATTTTGCCTTATCAATTGGTTTTTTTTTTTTTTTGCTTTACTGATGTGGCAGGGACCTGATCTCCCATTTTATAACCGATAATGATAGTATTAGATTATCTTTATCAACAACCAACACAAACCCAATATTTTAATAAAAAAAATTATTTATCTCTCTTCTACATGTATAACCTATAATTCAACAACTTTTATGCTTTATCAATGACCTATTTCAACCTAAAATATATTTACTTATATTATTATTTATTATGACACTTGTGTCACATGTCATCCCAACAATAAAGGTTACTAAAAGTTGGTGAAGTTGGTCTCCACTTTATTTACATTTTAACATTTTTTTTAACTTTTCTTTTTTGTCTTGTAGTGATGACCATCCATGACCGGTTATGAATAAAAGTGGTCTTACTAATAAGTTATTTGGGGGACGAAGAGAGTATTATCGAATAACAAATATTTATTATATAAATTAAATTTAAAGTATAAATTACGTCCTAATAAAAACACTATAAATTCACTATGAAACATATAAAATTTTGCTACTCATAGACTTCGAACACCTAGATCACATGTTCATTCAATATAATATTAAATTTATCATAAATCTTCATAATTTAATGGTTGAATCATTTATGTATAAAATATTTATGTATCATAAAAAGCGTCATAGATAGTAAAATTTTCAACTTTTTTGAATTTAGGGTTAAGGTGCAAATCCACCCCTGAAGTAGAGACCCCTATAGCGTTTACCTCCTCATTCTCGATCTTGGCACAAACACCCCCCCTCCCCCCCCCCCCCTAGTCCAAAAAAGGGTGCAATTAAACCCAGACCTCTAACGCCGTTAAACGTTTGGGTTTAATTGCACCATCTACTTCAGGGGTGGATCTGCACATTAACTCTTTTTTTTTTTAATTTCGACAACCAAGAGATTGGGCGCGCCGCGCGTGTGAGCTGACAATGTGCAAATCGGATCCGATGAGTAAAAGGGCGGCTAAGTTGATGCCGGAGGTGAATTGCCGAAATTAAAAAAAAAAAAAAAGTTAAAGTGCAGATCGACCCCTGAAATAGATGGTGCAATTAAACTCAAATGTTTAACGGACGTTAATGGTGTTAGAGGTCTGGGTTTAATTGCACCATTTTCTTGGATTGTGGGGGGTGTTTGCGCCAAGGTCGAGAATAAGGGGCTAAACGCTATAGGGGCCTCTACTTTAGGGTGGGATTTGCACCTTAACCCTTGAATTTATAATTTTTAAGGGGAGTTCATAATGTTTGAGAGTGAATTCATAATAGACTTATTTTATACCATAAATCTTATTTATATACTAATAAACACTCTTATATATACATATATCAATTTAAAATATTTTAGAATCTAGATACAAGTTGGCCTGGGAAAAGAGATGAATCAGAAATTCGGTGGCGGGAAGCAGCCGACGGGAACTCCATCGTTGGCATGGTCATCCGTCGTCGTCGTGGCGTCGCTACTCGCCGGCGCTTCGATTGTGCACAACATTTACAAGCCTAATCTGGTAAACCCCCTTTTCCCTTGCCAAATTGTGTGTGTCTACAATCTGCTCGACGAAATGCCCCACCCATGATTTTCTGACTTATCGTAAAAATTCCATCTCTTGTCTCTGCAGAAAATCCCTCCAACGGAAGACGTCGATGAGCATAAGCAAGAAGAAGGCCAGAAGCTATAAACCATGCTTTCAAGATTTGATTTTTTTTATGTGAGTTTCAGTAAGAAATTTTCTTTGACGATACCATGACTGAATGTGATTGATTTTTCAGCTATTTCATAGCAGAAACAATTAATGAAACGCTTATGATTATGTTCTTGCAGTGTATTTTGGGCATGAAACTAGGAAAAGAATCTTGAAGAAACGCCATTTTCGTTATCACAAAACCTTATGCAGCAAGACCCTATCACACTTGAATCCGTGAAAGCATTGATTTTCAACTCATCTAATCATTATCAACTTGAAGACATACATTGATATCCACGAAACTATTGATTTTCAATACAAATGCGATGTAATAACTATATTAAGGATTTCCAAAATTCCAATCTATTTTAATAAACAATAGATTTAACTCTACTATTTTTATCTATCAAAGTTAATCCTCATAATAAACGCACTTTTAAAAGTATTAAGGACTACAACGTAGCGAAGATTTTGAGGCCACTTCTAAGAGGGTGTTTGGCTAAACTTATTTTAAAGAGCTTATAAGCTCTTACAACTTATAAGATGTAGTTTTTTGAGAGTTTATAAGTTGTCAAAGTGTTTGGGTAATTAAGTTATGTTTCAAGAACTTATAAAATGTAATTTTTTGAGAGTTTATAAATTGTCAAAGTGATTGGATAATTAAGCTTATAAGCTAGATAGATCTTTCTTGTTAGAGGGAGAAAATTTTAGTTAGAGAGAAAAAATCGAAAAGAGATAAAATTGGAGTGATATATGATAAAAATAAAAAATCATAGTTGAATTATTTTTGTAAAATGAGTATTGCTTATAAGATAACGAAGAAAAAGTAAATTGAGGTAGATGAACTTTTTCTTTGAGGAGCTTATAAGCTCTTTAGAAGATTATTTTACCAAACACTTTGAAGTAACTTATAAGCTCTTAAACAGCTTATAAGCTCAGCCAAACACCTCAAAGTGTAAGTTCCAACATAAATCAATTGAATTAAATATGTAAAATAATTTGATAAATTCAAAATTTACTATAGATATTTATCAGAATTGTGTGAAAATTTTCGTAGGGAATCCATTTGTGCCACGAAATTGACTGTGCAGTTGAGTTGAGGAACAAGAAGGCGATGATAGATGTCAACCTTTTTCATATCTATTCGACAAGAAGGCGATGATAGAAGTCAACCGTTTTCATATCTATTCACTCTAATCGAATTAACAATATTTGCTTTTTAAAAAAAGAAATAACGAACAAGAAGTAAAGAGCTCGAAAAATCATGCATTCGCTGCTTCTATAATAGATAGATACAACTAAAACCACCTCATGAAGCCTAATAACTTAAGCCCTTTCACTACCAAAGTGTGAGACCAAATTCTTTTTAGAGAGAGCCAATACAACAAGAAACTCAGCAAATACATATCACTGATTTTAAAGAAGCAATAATAAGAGAGAGCCTCCATTACCAACACCTCAATACCATCTTTCCACAAGTCTAGTTGTGGCAGAGCAAGTGAACGATCCACGCAACTGAAAAAATTCATCAATGGCTCAGGATTCAATCATAGGTTCAGGACCGGATGACTCTGCTTGAGATCCATGGGACTGATTCACCGAATTAAAAAGGATATCCTTGATAACCTGGAATACGACAAAAAAAGGCGCTGATAAGTCCCAGATCCAGTCTATTTTGGATCACAATTAGAACTTGGATGTTATTTTACTGGGAGAGGGATCCGATGGTTGAGAGGAGACGGGGGTTTCACTTACCTGTGACATCAATCCATGAACCTGCTCTACAGTTATCTTGGCACTATCACGAGTTATCTTGCTGAGTTGAGATTCTTCCTGCAAACAGGAAGCAGATAGAGCCACTTTTAAGAAATATTGTGACCAGAAAAGTGGCAGCCCACGTTCAGTTGCTTACATAAGTCCCCACCTTGAATACAAAAAATAAGAGAAATCTATAGACAGAAAATGTAAAGCATTAATCCTGAATCAGTCATCCTCACCCTCACACATCTCCATTTAGAATTGCGATATCCCTCTTTCAGTTGCATTACTCGGAAGGGATTATTCAAAATTGTTAATAAGCATATTGAAACATGAAACCAATTGGATGCATTCAAAGATTTTACGGTTTCCAATTTTCTGAATTTTAAAAACTTGATGATTAACATTCTTTAAGCTGATAATCGAGCTTTCTAAATGGCAGACTGATTGAAACTCAGTCAATCTGAAGATTGGATTTCATTATTGCAACATAGACAGGGAATGCTCGACTTTCATTTTCTTTGAATCAATCAAATCAGGCCCAGCGGCATTTAGTTAGCAATACAAGTCAGCATCCTCTGTTCTTAAAAGATTTCAACTGACACAAACTTAGAAGCTAGGCTGGTTTTACCATATGACTTCAAAGATTAACTAAAATGAAATGAGAAAGGAACACACAGTTGTTGACAAAAGGAAACAGTGGACAACTGATATGTGACTAAGATAACTCTTTTCCCTCAATCACAAAAGAATGAAGACTATAAACCCCAATTAGTTAAGTAGATTGAGCAACAGGGGTTTATAATAGTTCAAACTTGTCTCCTTATAGACACAATTAAAAAGGGCGAAAAATTTCCACAAATCTTGTGTTTGAAGATGTTGAAAACATTGGTGAGTGGTAACACCATCATGTGATGAATATCAGCCAATATATACATGTCCCTAAGAAAAGGTTTGTAAATGAATTATGTGAACTGATGATGAGGTATCTTATAAGCTAAAAGGGCCACATAAAACAGTATGAAACAACATGAACATACTCAAACTTTGGACCATGATTCATGAGAATACTACTAACCTCCTTCTTCCTTTGAGGAGCTGCTAACAAGGATCCAAAGCGTGAATGAGACAGCTGATTCTCAGCTTGCTCTAGTTTCTCAGCTGTATGAAATCAGAAGCACAAGTTAGTAGAATAAACTTACATAACATCCATCATCTTGAAGGTCCTAATATCCAGGCAATGACTAAAAGGACAGCTTTGCATTTAACAAAAATGATATTGGAAAGATTCAGTAATCAAATATAAAATTACCCAAGTCTGATATTTGACCAGCAACATAGTCTCCGTTACCAAGCAAAGGAGAAGAAGAAAGGGTGTTTACCCAATACTTATTCCATAGTAGATCCAATAGATGACAATCAAGAGAAGACTTGAAATATGTGACATCCAATGCATAGTACTGCAAAATCAAGACTTGGTTAGTACACCTGATTCTGCTGAGTGAGCTTCTAAAACAAGATAACACGTGCGCACACACACACATATTATCACCTGTTTACAGTGCACACCGAAATCTTCAATTTTATTCAAGGGGATCGTTTGATACTCAGAGACCGGTTCATCTGGGGGTTTGTAACCTTCTGGATATGTCCTGAAAGCACCGATATCTACTTTTCCAGCAGAAACAGTCCTTGTCGGATCAATAACAACTGCAAGAAAGGGCTCCTGGTATTGCTGGTTTAGCATTTGTGTGGTGACATCTATACCAGAAAGCCAACATCCATAACCAGGATGGGAATGATACCATCCTACCACATTCTCTGGCCTACCAGCCTTTTCCCCCACCAAAACAAAAAGATAAATAAATGTCAGACAAATCAAGGTAAGAAAAGACCACCAAGGGATGTGTGGAGCAAGTATAAGCAAATTACATTATTATCAATAAAATCTAGACATAAAACTTAACTGCAAAAGAAAATGGTGGTATATAGTACTTTAAACAGCATGAATAAATGCAACACCGAATTATGTGGCTGTCACTTCAGGGAAGAGAATGGAAGAAACATAGTGTATATAGTATCAAAGAAGACAATAAGGGATTTGGAACTAAAATGGATCAACATAAGTAACACACCCGCGCACACACACAACTTCAATTAAACGTCAACCAGCAACTTCTACGTTAATCACACAGGATTATTCATCATCTGAAAAAATCTCAGCTCAATCAGACAACACATAATTTCACAATTTGAGAAAAGGGATAACCATACTAGTGCATAACTTTTCAAATACCGCCACAACCACCACCAAAGTTTCACAAGTTATAACTTGAATAATCACTACCACACAATAAATTGTAAACGTAACCGAAGCTAGTAGCAAAACTTGAAAATTCACCAAATCGATCAAAATCCGTAATAAGAAAAACAAATTAAAGGCATTGAGCACACTAACCTCTTTCGTAGTCTGCGAATATTCAACCATATACTCATAGGCATCAGCCTGCGCATTAACCCTAGTCTCGGTGCCCTCAACGGGTAGGGCAAAAGCGTCCATGACGATAATGGCGTCGCCGTCGGTCTTCCCCTGCATAAGCCCCATGACCTCAATCGTGCCGCCGGAGCGCGCGTGGACGACCATCTTGAGGAGAGCGAGAGCGGAGATCTTCACGCGCTTGAAGTAGTGGGGGTCGTTCGCCCACGGCTTCTCCTGCTGGAACTTGGCCTGCGCCGCTTCGTCGAAATAGAAGATCGCGTCGGACGCGGCGGAGGAAGAATCGGCGGCGTCGGACGCGGCGGAGACGATGTTGTTCTCCAGCTCCCAGGTTTGGCGCGCGATTGCGGAGGAGGAAAAGGGATCCATACCTGAAGCCAAGGTCGAGTCTGAGTGAGTGCACACTCCTAAACTAAGCTAAAACGCCTCTTTTCAGAACCAGGCCAGCTGTTCAAATCGCCACTCAACTGTTGAACCGGTCACGAACCGGCGGAACCGTGGTCAACGGTTCCGAACCCAAACCGTTGAACCGGCGCGGTTTGGCCAAAATTTGAAATTCAAATTTCCAAATTCAAATTTGTTTCTTCCATTCCCACTTATAAATACCCCAAACTATAATCCATTTTCTCACGCCTTCCTTGCTCTCTGCAATTTCTTGTCTTATATTTTCCTCTTTTCCCTTCACTTGAAATGACTTCTTCGAATTCTCGTCGTAACGATAAGAGCAAGAAAATTGATGTCAATGTGAATGCAATTGTTGAAGGGAGACCGTGTGGGGCTCGTGGTATTGTCATACAAGACTATCCACGAGATGATTACTATGATGACGACGATAGTTCATCACCAACGGAGCAATTTCGAAAAATACGCAATCAACGGTACATCGCGACCAAGCATGCTCCATCCAAAGATAAAGGTAAACAAACTCAAATTAATTTCAAGCCCCACGAAAATCCAAGTAAGTTTGAAATTTCTTTGTTTAAATATAATGACGTTGTTGCAAGGGAAGTAATGGCTAAATTTGTTGCTACCGAATCACTTGTTTTTCAATTTGCCAATAACACGCGTCTTGAAGATAGTACTAAAATTGCATATATTCCTAGTGCTAAAAAAATCTCACGAGCAACCATGACTAGGACTATTGTTAAATTAGCTAAGAGATATAAAATAAATTTGCGAACTATGTTGTCTCAATTATCACATAGAGTTTCTATTTGTTGTGATATTTGGACTTGTGCTTGGCAAAGAAATTCATATATGAGTATTACCGTTCATTGGATTGATCAAACTTGGAATTTGAATAAACGTGTTCTATGTTTTAAGAAGTTTAACTGCTCACATAGTGCTGAAAATATTGCCTTTATTATACTTAAAATATTACAACAATTTAAGTTGACCGAAAAAATATTTTCTATCGGCTTTGATAATGCTAGTGCTAGTACGGCTAGTGTATCATCTTTAATTGCAGCATGTAATCCAACTTTAGAAGGAAAATATTTTCATACTCGATGTATCTGTCACCTTCTTAATTTATGTGTTCAAGATGGATTAAGAATATTAGATAACTCGATTAAGCCAATTAGAAAAGCTGTAGAATTGTTGCGTGATAAACAAAAATTGCATAGGACATGGCTAAAATTTTGCAAGGCAAAAACAGGACGTAGTAAATGCTTTAACATTGATGTATGCACTAGGTGGAATTCTACTTACGAGATGTTACAATCTACGTTTGAATTTAAGGATTTATTGATTGAGTTTTTTACAACTGAAGTAAATAATATGATTTTATTGTCTTCTTATTGGGATGAATGTTATGATTTAGTGCAACTTTTTCAAATTTTTCAAACTGCAATTAAGGAATTGTCTGGTGTTTATTATCCTACTTGTTCGCATGTTTTGTATCATTTTACCTTGATTGCATGTCAATTTAATATTTGTAGTCATAAATCAAATTTAACTAATGTTATAAATGTTATGGTTATGAAATGGTTGAAATATTTTAAAGAGATTCCTACAGTTTTTTTGATTGCAAAATGTTTAGACCCTTCTTTTAAATATGAAGGTGTTTGTGAGCTATTAGAATTATATTATAGGTTTTTAGAAGAGATGAGTTTTGGAGAAAGTTGTGGTATTGCAAGCTTAGAATTGCCGAATTTTATGGAAGTCAAAACAAATCTTCATGTTTCTTTACAAAACCTATTTGATGAATATGTTTCAAAATATGGTAAAAATGTTTCACGGCCAAGTATTGTTGGGTCTAGTGGATCTTTCTCACTAGAAATAGACACTAGTCATCAATTTGGACAAAAACTGCAAAATTTCTTCGCAAACAAGGGCGTGAGTGATAGTAGTCAGCGTGAATGTACCGAATTAGATGACTACTTAAAGGAGCCCGAAGGGTCGTGAGTTATTTAATGCAGGTCCTAATGATGTTGATGTATTGCAATGGTGGTCTATGAAACAAATTCAATTCCCTATTCTCGCAATCATGGCAAAAGAGATTTTCGCAGTTCCGGCATCAACAGTTTCTATCGAACAAGCTTTTAGTGTTGGAGGATATATGCTCGATGAACGAAGATCTGTGATGACACCGCATAATCTTGAAGCCCAAATTTTGCTCAAAGATCATATATTAGCCGAAGCAAGAGAACAAGAGAATAAATGGGGAGAGTTATTCCATGAGTATCCTATAAGCACAATTGAAACTGAGACCACGGATTGTTCTGAATCATCTCAAGATACCGATGACAACGATTTTGATGATGATTTCGACTTCGACATGTAAACCAAAGCTCCAAAACCAAAGGTAAGATGAAGGTAAGAGAACTACGTGAGCTTTGATTCCTTTGGGATACGTAGGCAACTTAATTATAACTTCAATGTTATAATTAAGTCCAAGCTCTATTTCTTTTTTTCTTTTTTTTTTTTTCTTTTTTCAACCTTTAGCATCCATCGTCGCCGGAAGCTTTTTCCCCTGTTTTTATATAACACTGAAATCACAGAATCGCAATATGAGTGATTATCCATCAAATAAAGAGATCACGAGTTCAGTGGGATTTTACCAGACCGATGTGGTAAACAAAATTACCTAGGCTATATATTTACAAAGATGTTAAATACCAATATTGGGCATATTTACAGTATGCACTATATTACATATTAAGGGTATATCACAATTCATATATATTATAGTTTCCCTGCTATTTACTCAAAATAACCAGAGCATGATATAGCAAGATAAAATAAAACACAATTTTACAAATACAGATTCCAATATCCCCGACCGTCACTTCAAAAAGTTTTCATTTTCGGGCAGATCCCTAGTTGAGCAATTGTATCTGTTGTTCTAAGAAAACTACAGGCCTTTCCAAAAACATACGGCTCATAAATTAACTCAAACAATCTACTGTCCTAAAGTACCAACACCTAGAATATAATCCTAAACCAGTAAATAGTGGGAGATCTATCTCTTGATAGTGTACAACATAAATTGCTCTAAGACAGCAAACGAAGTTCCGTCATTTACCTTTTCCTCTGCTGCTTCTTCTAGTGGTTCTACCCACTTTTCTTGCTTGCTGCTTCACAGTTGCGAGGTCTGGCTTTCCCTCTACAGATGGCTGAGTCATATCAAGTTGTGATTCTTCATTTTGCACCTCCACGTCCACGCTAATCTGAGAACTGCTGTTTATGCTATTGGTTTCTGTCACAATAGGTACTTCCATGTAGGCTTCAGTGAGAAGCTTGCAGTTGCTATCCATGTTGGTGGTACCATTTGTTGGCCTGTTATCGTTGCTTGCAGTATCATCATCGTATTGCTTTGTGTTCTGTGTGATAACTGCTCCTGGAGAACTGTACAAGAGAAACAGTATTATCTAGAAGAGCTAATACCACCACACGAGAAGTGACAAGTCAATTTACTACAGTAAGAGGAGAAACAGGCTGCAATGAAGAACCTGGTTTGAGCTGGTGAGTAACCATTTGTACACAGTCTTCCTCCAGATTCAGCTACCCCAGTTCCTGGAGGTCCACTTATCTTAGCTGCATGTGGATCGGCTAAATACCAAAGCATAGACAAAATCAGACCTCTTTGCACAAGTCTAATAATAGTGTTCAATAAAAATAAATGCATTCTATGTTTCTCTTCTTCTAATGTTTTCTTTAGCTAGTTCAAGGAAGATGTCATTCAAAGGTCAGATAATATCCACAGATGCATTCTACAAATCCATTTAGTACTTGTAAAATAACACACACTGGCATAATCGCACAGAGAATATCATGGGGGAAAGAACAGAAGTCCAAGTACCAGAATGCTGCTGCTCGGTATGATCAGGACTGGTAGGGTGTGAGGGCATAGATTGAGCATGTGCGCCATCACATGGAATTGTGTCTGGATCCTTTAAAACAGACGAAATACCATCTAAGACACCAGCATAGCACTTGAAATTCTAATTTTGTGTAGCTACTATCCAATGACCAGATCTTACAGTTCTATGCATTTGCATAATCAACAGCTAACATGAAAGTTTAGCTGATTAAGTACCTTATTAATTCCAGAAGCAGAAGCAGAAGCAGAAGCATCTGGATGTGAAGATGGTGCTTCACTGGCCTTACCATCTTGTCTAGATTCCAAAGCTGAAAGAGCCAAAACTGTGAATCAGTGTTTATCAACTATTTTTAACCTATTCCACTATTTTAAAGTACGAAATTATCTAGAAATGAGAATCAGATCTACTAAATTGCAAAAAACTTGCTGACAGTTGCAGAGAATACAAATCCAACCTACAAGGGCAGGATCAGCATTCACTCCAACATCCATCAAAGCGTTCATGGGGTTTGTTCTCCAAAAAGAGTGTGGCTTAAATATTTCTTCTCCCACACCACCAGCTCCGGTGGACTCCTCCCTAGTTGCTGCAATTGCAAACAATGATGAATCATTTTTGGCAGGTGGTGAGCGCAACATATCTTCGACTGCTTTTGAGCGCACTTTCCGTAATTCTTCCTGGATATTCCAGGATCCAGATGCAAGAGAACTCTGTCTCTGAAATACAATAATCAAATGCAAATGAGTAAGACGGATATATATATGTAACCTGGGATAACAAATGAAAAGGCTCACATCACATGAATAAAAAAGGAAGCTTATGTTTTAAGAATATTATCAAGATATTGGTAACAAAATCTATTTTTCAAAACAAGAAATTGGGTGAGGAGAATCACATGTGGATTTATGATGTGCCATGAGAAATATCAATCCTGTTAACAATTGATTGAAATAAGCAACTAAACATTTTGGGTGAAATTCATGTTCAAACCACATTTTGTTTAATAAAACTTTAGCACAAGATTGCCTCCATCCAGCTAATTCATGGACAGACAAAGACCTTATACTGCGAGTTAAGATGTAGATGACATTGACATAAAGTTGCATAATGGAGGGAAAATAAAAGCTGGTTTGGCAGTAATCTACACAGCTGAGCTGACAAAATAGATGGACACAAAATAAAAATCCAAAACTGCACCTTTGATGATGACAAAACATCTTCAGTAACTGAATATGGTGTTCGTTCCTTGAAAAGTTTCATAGTTGTAGTCAATGGGGTTCTCAATTCAACATGTTCTGTTGGAGATGCCCAAGGAGGCCTTTCCCTCATATAAGATCTGGCCATATCCACAGGAGAGCTAACTCCACTTTCCATCTGCATTAACAAAGATCAATGACATTATATACATATCAAGATCTCTTTACAAGGCAAGGAAACCTTCAGAACTCAAGAAGAAGCAAATGAATTTGTTCAAGACATGCCCCTGATGTAAATTATGTAGGGTGAAAACTACAATTGAAGCTCCACAGTAAAAACAAAAATGACTTTCTCTGATATCTATCATTTTAATTCATGACTAACATGGTCAATCGCAGCAGAGTTAAGATTACAAGTGCCATGTGTCAACTCTACCACTGAACTGGACCCCCCTTTCTTCTCTTGGAACCACTTTTTAGCTTCCAGAACAGCTTTATTGAGTATATACGGATCTTCTGCTGATGAAAAAAAATAACTATATAAATAATTAAAAAGATTCAAACAAAGGATTGTCACTAGATATCCTACAGCAATACCATCTGTTTGCGGAGGAGAATTCGCAAGTGATCTTTTATCCCCTGCTTCAACCGACCAGTCCGTAACTCGTGAATAAAGAACTTGAGTCAGCCTATCACACTCTTCCCTGAATAAAATCAGACATCAATAAAGTTAAATTGGAAAGGTAGATGACTTTTTAACTTTAATGAGTCATAATCCATCTAAATTAAGCAAAACTAAAGAGTTGTCAGGCTCTTCCTCAAAAAACTTACCTTGAAAAATTCTCCTGCATAATGAGCTGCTCAATTAGCCACTTGGTTTCAGGTCTCCGCATACTGAGCTGAGACTCTCGTCCATATCTTACCATTTCTGCCGAAGTCAGTTTTTCCTAACAAAGAGGAAAAGCCACATATGTAATTGCACAACCTATTTTTTGACTAAAATAACCTGTAAACTAAGGATGAGAGTATAGCATCATATTAAGTAGCTAATATTTCAGATGACAGATGCCGTACAAACTTACAAAAAACTGAAACTTAAGACAATACAACAGGCAATACTAAAAATAATAATTGGCGGCAAATAGCAAAAAAATTTTTCTAGACTGTCATCCTCATCCACGTGACATGAAAGAGCACGATGTTTCTTTTATGGTACCCATTAATAACTGAATGCTTTCTTTACTAACTTCTTTTTCCACTTGGATTCAAACAAGGGTAGAAGAAATATCCATTTTTTAGGTGATTACTTTCAAGCTGATCAGACAGAACTCTAAAACTTAATGTACATCAAGTTTACTGAAACTAATGTGAAATCCCAAATCCTTGACAGTCAAAATATGCTATTCCACTAAACATGGGATCCATCACAGTGGGTGGTGATGCTGGATCAGAGAGATGATTCTCCAAGTCAAGGTTGAAACCATTCAACGTGTTCTGCATCATAATCTAAAGATTCTTCAACAACATAAAATGGTAAATTATTATCATAGCCTTTGGAACTCAACTTCCAAATTTATATAAAAGTTATCCTTTCTCCAGGAACTTGTACCACAAAGTTCTTTTGTTCTTCCAAATCTAAGAGGAAGCACAGTTATATCCTATTAAGTGATTAAAAAAAAGTTATACTACATCTAAGCAAAAGACACCCAGTTCAATATTAAGGATTCATCTTACTCCAATTTAAAGTCAGCACAGTTCAGTCTCATGTACTAATGTACTAGATGGAGCAACTATTTACCTCATTTAATGCACTGACTCCACCACATGGGCTTTCATACTCATTAACAGTGCCAACATCATCCTCTGCCAAATGAATAAGAATGAAATTACAGGAATTACAAAAAAAAAAAAGCAAGGAAGACCAAATCATGTCAGGCAACTCCCAACAGGCAATGACAATTTAACAGAACTAGTATAAAACTTTAGGAACATTAATTTTAGTTGCGAGAACAGGGAGTCCAGAAAAAAAATTCTTCAAACCTCATCTACCTTCTAAAACTCCCAACTATTCGATTTCTCTCTCTTTCTCACCCTCCCACCAAATCATTATCAAGCATATGAAGATCAAATAACAAGATGATGTCATCATAAAGAAAGCCCCAATACTTACTATCAACAAAATAATCCTCAAACTGAGCCACGCACCATAGTTCTTTTGCCAGCATACAATAAACTTAAAGACTTTTAAACAGGAATTTCTAGCACTCCATGATGCATGAAAATCCCCAGAAATGAACAAGGCTACTCAGAATGCAATTAGTGTATCTCCGGAGAGAGAGAGAGAGAGAGAGAGAGGATGCGATTAGTATAATTGTTAAAGTTTTTATTTATTTAAACTGAGAGAAGACTTCTCACTTCCATTTGATAAGCTTCAAAACCATCTGAAAATAAGCTTAACTACTTGAGCATTATGAATTGTGCTCAATGATATACAGTAACTCCACTCCCACAAATTGAATAATAAACTCAATCTCAACTACACAATACCTAGCTGTGGCTCCCGCTAACCCATTTAACATAACTTGGGATGAAATGCTACCGTTAGTTAATTCGGAAAGAAAATATAAGAACGAAGCAAAACGGAAATCTGAAAGCCATCCTTGAATTAAGCGGAAAAAAATTAACAGCAGACAGCGCAATTAAACTCAAATACTAACGTTCTAATTTGGAAACCATACTAAAAATAGTAAACAAACAAAAAAACATGACAAAAAGATGAACGCGCACCCGAAGCGGAGCCGTCATCTTCAGAGGAGGAGGATTCAGAGTCGGAGAAGATGGCAGAGGAGATTAATTTTCCGGCGCCAGAAGCTAGGGCGCGAGCGGAGGGTATAATGACGCCGGTAAACCAATTAGGGCTTTTAGGCGAGGGACGAGGAAGTGGGCGGTCGTACGGCGTAGCGGCAAGCCGCTGTCTCCGCCGATTTGTGACCATTTTTCCGCCGGCGCCGGAGCGATAATCAGGCACAGCCGCCATATTGGGGGAATTCGGAAATTTTGAAAATGGAACGACTGAAATCTGTATGTTTCAGCTACATTCACGAATAATTATGATGTCAGTTTTTTGTCTCTCTCTACTCCCTTTCTCTCTCATCTTAGATAGTGTTTTCTATTTATTTTTTTATTTCTTTTTATGTTTAAGTTTAACAACCGCAAAATTAAATTGTAAATTAAATAATATTGACTAAAAATTACAAATATATTCTAAATAATAATCTAATTGATTTAAATAAAGTTTTTAAAATTGATTAGAGTAATAAATTTTGTTCCCGACCAGATAAATCGTTGGCATTATATAATCTGATTCAAATTGATTAGATTTTGTTCCCTTTATTATAACTGTATTTAATACTCCCTCCGTCCCATTATTCATAGCACGTATTCCTTTTTGAGCCGTCCCACGTAACATGGCCTGTTTCTATTTTGAGGTAAAATTAGGGCACCATTAAGTTGTTAATTAAACTTTATGATTTTTAACCCTAAACTACCACATCCACTGAAAATAAAAAATCTGAATTTTTAACCCAAAACCTATACATCCGCCGCACCATATCTCTCTCTAGAGAACCCTAGAAATCGAAAGGTCTGCCATCGGTCTCTCTCTGGCCGGAGCAGCCTCCCTCCATATTCCTCTCACGGCGCCGGTGTCTCTCTCCCACCGCAATGATGAAATTTCCATGGGAAGATTCCCACGATTTGAGCGGCGTCGTAGTGCTCGACACCGAAGATCCGTTTGACACTACGATTCAGTGCCGGAGACCGATTTTCCGGAGCCAGAGGTGGAGTTTCAGACCGAGGAGTCCGATGAGGGATGGATCTCAGATATCGAGGCTTGGCTCCGATCTTATGAGATGGAAGACAGATGCAGAGACCAAAGGCTTCAATCTTTTCCGATTGTAAGTAAAAAGTCTCTATTCCGCCGCCCTCTTCGCCCTTTAAGGCAGATCGACGATCTATCGTCTTCTCCCCTTCTCCCTAAAGTTGAACCATCGATTTCTAATGATGTACCTTCTCTTCTTTGTGAGGAACACTGGGAGGATATGTTCATTAGGGATTCGGTGGCATGATGAGGAGACACTATCTACCCTCATTTTATACTTGGTGAGATCTTTTCATCTCTTTTGTTAACTGTGAGATCTGTGAATCTTGACTTTCCTTCGATTTCTATGGCTGAGATCTGTGAATCTCGAGTTTCCTTCGATTATGTGGCTGGGTTCTGTAAATCTCTGTGTGTGGCTTTGAATATGTGGCTGGGATATGTGAATCTCTATGTGTGGCTTTGAATATGTGTGATCTGTGCATCTCTAGATACGAATTGTTGATGCATGCGAAATAACAGTGGGAAGAGTAGAATATTTGGTCTGAAATGATGAAAATTGCTCACTATGATTGTCCAACTAAGTTGAAATTCTATGATTTAATGCTTGTTTATGTCTGATCTTTATTGCTCACAAGTTTAAGGTTTGTTTTTTGATGTAGTATTAGAGCATCCACAACACATCTCTCAAAAGTAATTCTAATTTTAAATTTGAGTTAAAATAATAAAAAGTGAGATAAAATGATCATCTAACAGATCACCTATATTAAGTTGGGCCTACAAAAAATTAACACCCCCTCAAATTTAATCCTAAATTTACACCCCCTTAGAGCACTCCCAGCAGAAATCCCAAAATTATGCTCCTATATTCCTCTCTAAAGCTTCCCTATTTAATTTTAGGATCTCGATTTTATAAATGCATACACCAGATCTCCTATTTTCTACATAAAAACAATAATTATGTGTGGGCCCTATTAATTATAAGCTTAAAATAAATTTAGGGTGGGTGTAAATTTAAGATTGAATTTAGGTAGGTGTAAAAAATTTTGTGGGCCCCATCCAATTTAGGAGATCTGCTGGATGCATTTTTTATCTCATTTTCAATTGTTTTAGCCTAAATTTAGAGTTAGTGGTGTATTTAGGTGATCTGCTGGGAGTGCTCTTAGAACACTCCCAGCAGAAATTCCAAAATTATGCTCATATATTCCTCCCTAAAGCTTCCTTATTTAATTTTAGGATCTCGATTTTATAAATGCATACATCAGATCTCCTATTTTTTACATAAAAACAATAATTATGTGTGGGCCCTACTAATTATAAGCTTAAAATAAATTTAGGGTGGGTGTAAATTTAAGATTGAATTTAGGTAGGTGTAAAAAATTTTGTGGACCCCATCCAATTTAGGGGATCTGTTGGATGCATTTTTGTATCTCATTTTCAATTGTTTTAGCCTAAATGTAGAGTCAGTGATGCATTTAGGTGATCTGCTGGAAGTGCACACTCCCTGCAGAAATCCCAAAATTATGCTCCTATATTCCTCCCTACAGCTTCCCTATTTAATTTTAGGATCTCGATTTTATAAATGCATACACCAGATCTTCTATTTTCTACATAAAAGCAATAATTATGTGTGAGCCCTACTAATTATAAGGTTAAAATAAATTTAGGGTGGGTGTAAATTTAAGATTGAATTTAGGTAGGTGTAAATTTTTTTGTGGGCCCCATCCAATTTAGGGATCTGCTGGATGCATTTTTTATCTCATTTTTAATTGTTTTAGCCTAAATTTAGAGTTAGTGATGCATTTAGGTGATCTGCTGAGAGTGCTCTTAAGAGGGTGTTTGGCTAAGCTTATTTTAAAGAACTTATAAGATGTTTCAAAAGCTTATAAGATGTAATTTTTAGAGGTAAAATTTAAAGTGCCCTTTCTCTTATGAATAATTTGAAAAATGCCCACCCTTATCATGCAAAGCACTACATGCCCTAAATAAGTGAAGAACCGAAAATGCCCTTTGAATGTGATGGATGTGCATTGTTTTCCGCAAAAGTACTTACACATCTATGACAAAAGTTGTTAAAGTGTAAGAAAAACATCAATTCAACAATTTAAACATTGAAATCGGTCAAATATGTGTTGGAACATGTGAAATACTGACAGAGAAGTCAATATTTATTTATTTTTGAATTAAAATCGAAGGTTTTACAAGTAAATCGTAGGCTAATTAATCAATGGAAAATAAATACTAAAAATTAACACAATCGATATTAGCACTCAAAACACACATTGGAAACAACAAAACAAGCGTCCGACCGGGAAAAACAAGTGTCCGACCGGACACAAGTTTTCACCGGGCGGACATATATATGTTCCGGTCGGATAGATTTTTTTTTGGTTCCTATGTGTGTTTTGAGTGCTAATATGGATTGTGTTAATTTTTTGTATTTATATTCCATCGATTAATTAGCCTTCAATTAAGGGACATAAATTTTTTTTTTTTTTAAATTGATGATAAACGACAAATATGATGTGAAATAGCTTTGTCAGTAAAGTATTCATGTCAAACACTCTAATTTCATTGAAATTCACCTGAAATGAAGGAATCTTTGTTTATATATGAGTGAATTCTCTCATCCTCTCATCCGAACACTCAAAGTGAAAAAACACTCAAACTCATTAGAAATTCTAATATTTTCCAAGTGGTGAAGCTATTATTTGTGAATTCTCTCATCCGAACGTTTAAAGGTATGTCATTTTACGTTTGAAATGTAATTTAAGTTGGTTATTGTTTATTTTCAATGTTTTGTTTGATCCTATATGCTTATGTGAATTATTAGCATATTATAGCATACTATGATTTAAAGCCACGTTTGAAGGAAATACATGTGAATTAGAGCAAATTCTATCATGTTTTAAAGTATTAATTAGTAATTATTAGTTGCATTTTAGTTCTATACATATATATTGCTACATAACTCATGTTATTATGCTCGAAAATTATGTATCCGCCCGGACAAGTGTCCTTGAAAATGTGTCCGGCCGTGTGTAATTGTATATCATGTAATACACGGCCGGACACATTTCCTCGGCTACTTCCCCGGGCGGATAGATGTTTTTAGAGTGTATTAACATGTTATATGTTGTATTTTAACATTGTATTCCATTTACATCATATATTTATTTATTTATTATTTTTTTTGTAGATGAATGAATATGGGAGATACTTTGTGGTTAATTATGGAGGTGCCTTCAATGGTTATGAGTACATCGGCGGCTCTTCTAAGAATTTGCATATTTTCGGAGACACAATGGCCAGTACGGTGTACATGATAAATTACCTGATGATGGAGAATTCATTGAGCACTAATTACAGCTTGTATTATTTGACGAAGAGATTAAATGGCAGGGTATACAGTAAAAATATTCTTGCCGATGACAATGATTTGCTTCAGTTGCTGGCGTCGCAGCCACATTTTCCTGAGATTTATGTTGTTGAAGACGATTACAGTGGAGGAGTGTATGTTCCTTCGTTCGATCTCCCTCAATCTTCCGGGTATGGAGGTGAATCCAGTGCAACATTCGAAGGTGGGGACGGATTGGAAGCAATCCAAAGATATGCTTATTTAGACCTATCAGCCGGAGATTCACCGGCGCAACAAAGTGTTGAACCGTCGGTCACTTGGGGTAATGATCAGTCAACGGGTTGGCCTTCATGGGATGAGCCAAATCCGTACCAGTACGATCGCCTAATAACTGATCGTTGTTGGGGTCCAGCTGATGATCAATATACGTACGAGCCTCAGTTCGTGGAGGATGCTGGTAATGTAGATGAAGATTATGTTCCATCGTCTGAAGCCGAGACTGATACAAGCGCCTCTGAAGACTTGTCGGAGCCAGAGAACGTGAGAAGGGCGGGGATTGAATATGCAGGTTGGCAGAATTTGCAGATCGACGAGGATGATGACGAACAGGTTCCTGGAGCAGATGAACTAACTAATTGGTTAGTTCCGGTTATCCCGTTGGACGCCGCAGCGGCAGTTGTGGATATTGAAGATTATCAGCTATTGCCTCGGGAGTTGTCAAAGAATATGTATTTCAATAGCAAAGATGATCTGATCGTTGCAATCGGTCTGTGGAACATGAAGCAGGGCAAGGAATTTTCTGTCAGCAAATCAGACAGCAGACGAGTCTACGTCAAATGCAAGCATTCAGATACGTGCCCCTTCAAGCTCCATGCATCGTCACAAGATGGAGTCATTTGGGGAGTGTATAAGTTCACCAATGAGCACTCATGCGACGGTGAGCTAGGGCGCGTAGCGCGAATAAAGGCCCCCGCAAAAGTCGTCGCAGCATATTTAGCACAGAAGATACACGACGATTGCGAGATCTTGAAGCCGAAGGCCATCCAGCTGGAGCTGCGACGTGAGTTTGGCGTACAGATCAAGTACGATGTTGCATTGCGAGCCCGTAATCGAGCCACTGAGATGGTTTATGGTCGACATGATCAGTCCTTCGAGATGCTGCCCAGGTACTTATACATGTTGAGACAATCCAATCCCGGTTCGAGGGTGGAGTGGGAAGTTGACGATGATGGCCGATTCAAACACTTATTTGTTGCTCTTGCAGCTTCGGCTACCCCTTTCATGTTCAGCTTACGGCCAGTGATTGTCGTCGATGGCACACACTTGAAGGGCAAGAATAGGGGTATTTTGTTTGTTGCAGTGACGAAGGACGGCAACGAGAGTTTGTTCCCACTCGCGTATGGTGTTGGCCCGAAAGAAAACGATGAATCGTGGAGTTATTTCATGTCACGCATTCGACGTGTTTATGGCCAAGCCGATCCACTTTTGATTGTCTCTGATCAGCATATCTCCATTGCCAATGCTATCAGGAATGAGTTACCAAATGCAACCCACGGCCTATGCTACTACCATTTGCAAAATAACCTGAAGCATTACGGTAAGGCAGTGGTCGAGGTGTATCGACAAGCTGCATTTGCGTACGAGAAGTCCGACTTCAATAGGGCTATGAACGCCCTGAAGGTTATGAAGAGAGCCGCGTACGATAAACTAATGGGGATTGGGCCGGAGAAGTGGGCTCGTTCGATGTGTCCTATGCCTGTGCGACGCTACAGTTTTATGACATCAAATGCTGCTGAAGTTTTTAATTCCAGATTGTTGTGGGCAAGAAGACTTCCTATATGCTCGATGTTAGAGGCAATCAGAATTGTTATTGAGAAATGGTTCAGCGAGCGACTAAGGGCTGCACAACAAATCGAGCAAGGCTTGACTGTTGAGGCTGGTAAAAGGGTAGCTATTGAAGTCCAAAAAAGTCGTCGATACACTGCACAAAGGTTGAGTGGCATGAAGTATAAGGTGCAAACTGCTGACAGAAGCTTCAAGGTGGATCTAGAGAAGAAAAAATGCGAATGTCGAGTATTTCAGCTAGACCAACTGCCCTGTTCTCATTCAATCGCTGCAATAAGGTACGATCATGAAATATGTTCTAATGTTCGTTATATTGATTACTATCAGAGTTTGTTTGTTTTTATAGTGAAGCCGGTGATACGATCGCGGAGTATGTAGACTCGTACTACACGAATGACTTTCTTATCGATACTTACTCTCGCGAAGTTAATAATCTCCCGCCGAGACGCCAGTGGTTGGTTCCCGAGCACATCGCGGAGCAGGTTGTATTACCTCTGATTGTAAAAGGTCAAGCGGGGCGCCCAAAAGAAGGTAGACATCGAGGCGGTGGTGAAGGCACCAGCACACAAGCCGATGAGTCTTCTAGTATCAGGCGTCGTAAACCAAAGAAGTGCAGCATCTGCCATGAAGAAGGACACAGCAAGAGAACGTGCGCTGGCAGGGCGACTGAGCCCAGCGAGTAGTGGGATCCATTTGTGTGCTGTAACAGTTAATGATATTGATTGAATTATCTTAATATTCGATAAGCTGGAATGATTTACAGGAAATAATGCTCGTTGAATAACCAAATAGAAGCATCCATTAATGTAACAATATACAAAACTATGCAAAACCAAGTCTATTGATACGATGTGTCCTAGTTTCACACAACGAAAATATAGATCTAGCAATCTTGGCCCTGTATGCCGCCACGTTGTGGTTACCCCACTCAATGGATGGAGAGCCAGATATCAGTCGTTCAGCATACATGCAGACGAAAGGCCCGCAGCTGACAGAGTCCTGCTGGTGAAACTGAACCTCCGCTGGAGCAAACACTGCCGTCATAAGTGGCCACTTGCTCTTTGCCACTGTCGCATCAATGGATGTGTCGTCTAGCCACCTCGACACCTGAAGGACAGCTGGCAACAATCTCAGTAAAGGTAATAAATCACCAACTCGATCATTCTGTTGTCGAGGTGTTAGCTTGTGGAATACTGGGTCATAGACCTCGCATACGGCGTCTCCTAACCGAATCCGACATAGGATAAAATGGTGGCCAATTATGACTGGCATGAGAACCTATGACAAACCACAATGAATTGATAAGAAACAACGATAAATCACAAATGACAAGTAACAATAATTGTTTAACTGATAACCTGTGCGGCATCCATCCATCCTATATGACCAGGAGGAAGTTCATGGCCCTTAAGTGATTTTCCACGTACTTGGCAGACCCACTCTATAGCAGGCTGCCAATCATCAGCCAGTGCTGTACTAGTCAATACATGAAACTCCTTGGGGCCGAACTCACTTCCTGCCCACTTATCCAATAGAGCGTCAAACTCTTTCTTGAGGTATATCTACAGATCAAATAAGTAATTAATAATTTATATCCGCACCAATGAAAACATATAAATAATGAAAGTTTACTTACAAACCAATCCGTGTCTACTATGATTGTGTTATTCATATCTACGTCATCCAGTAAATCCAGGGAACCTCGAAGTCTATTTCTCAAGGTCAAGAAATACAAGTCAATATCCTGCAACAATGTTAAAATCAATAAGTTAGTAGACAGTAATTTAACAATGTTAAAATCAATAGAAGTGATTTACCCCAGTTGTGAATTCCTGGCTGACATTATCCACCCGCGCGAAGTCGTCGTACTCCCGCAAACCACCACTTGCCTTGACATAAATCTCACGACCCCTACCCTCTCGACACCTAGCCATCCACTTCTCATAAAGGTCACTGCAGGTTTGTGTCACTGGACGTGGCATTTGGCTATTAACCCAAGGCGATCTCTGAAAGTTAGACGGACGCCTCACCCTCTGACTGCGACGCGGGAGCTCTGCTGGCGGCTGCTCTGGGTGCTGCAGCAGCAGTACCTGTGGCTGCTCTGCCTGTGGCTCAGGCTCCTCCGTCTGAGCCTGCCCTGACGAACTGGACTGTCCCCACTCATGTGGTGCAATAGAAGTGAGCGGTTCAGCAAAGTATATCGGGGTCTCTGTGCTATACTGCGGCTTCAGGAATGGGGAAGACCAATGAGGGTAGACCTGGGTCGACCAGTCAAAAGTCTGCGCTGCCGGTGTGTAGTCGCCCTGAACAGACTGATTCATGGCCCGCCACTGCTCGTTGTAATCCGGGGTCTCTGCTGGGCGGGAATGGGCATAATCTGAAGGGCGTGATGGGTAGGCCTGGGTCTCTGAATGGCGTGGTTCCTCATCGCGGGGGTCGTCGTCGCAGGGACGTGAAACGCTTGGCCCTGAAGCGTCGGGCCCTGAAGCACTGGGTGGAGGAGACCGTGGCTGTGGAGGAGACCGTGGCTGTGGAGGATCAGGGGACCGTCGCTGGTCATCATCATCAGGGGAGTCGGGCACTCGGAAATGTTTGCTCTTCTTGCACCTGTCCTTTTTACCCTTGCTCTTCAGTTTCTCCACGAATTTGCCGAAGGCCTTCTTAATCTCCTGACGGATCGTCTTCTTCACCCACTTACGATCCACCTCACCCTCGCTGGGACTGGATACAGTCCGAGATCCGCTCGACGATGAAGAAGTATGCGGCGCTGGGCGCTTGCCCGGATCTACTGAATGACGAGCCGGCTCGTGGGGTCGAGCATCCCTCACAGGGCGCGAGCCCGTCTCTACTGAATGACGAGCCGGCTCGTGCTGTCGAGCATCCCTCACAGGGCCCCGGACACTGTGACTGCGAGTCGTACGAGGCTGTCTAGGTACATCCTCCTCGTCCCCGCGCTCCTCCACAACACGGGCTCCGGTGCCCTGTGGAAATTGGACACCCCGAGCTAATGGGTTGTCGGGGGGGCTGAAGCTCACCGAGAGTTCGCCCGGTGTCAGCGCTGATATGAAGTAGTGACTCTCCAGATCGTCAGCATCGGGCTCCAGGGGCATGACACCACCCTAAAAAGCAACAAAGATAATATATTAGAACATAAGTAAAACCAGTAACGGTGTGGAGGATAATCTTAAATAACTGATTACCTGTCCCTCGAATAGATCGCGCAGACCGTGAAGCTTCGGCTTACCCCTGAAAGTCCATCTCAAACACCGAGGGTGCGCTGTCGGATCACCGCTAGATGCTGCGACCATGTGTCCGAAGCCCGGGACGCGCTCCAATGCCCAGACATATAAAGCCCACGAAGGACCGTAGAAGTGATATTTCTCGCCGGTTCCTACATCTGTCGTATAATGGCATAACATCTTATACGAATACGCGCCCCAGGGGAATCTATCAAACGCAGCCAGATCATCCACCAAAACCCAAAGCCACGGCTGTACCCGCGCATCCAACCCAAGAACAAGGGTGTGAGCCACACACACGAGGACAGCACGAAGGTACAGGCTCCCATCCTCATCATCCACTCGACGATCCAAATCGCACACGCGTTTGATGAGCGACTGTATGGTCATGCTTCGCACACCGCAGAATCGTCGGTATGCCTCCACGCGACTGCAGTCGTGCTGTAATGTCGCATCGAAACTCGATCCCCCGAAATTGAGCCCAGTCACTAATGCGTAGTCCGCAGGGGAAAATCTGACTCGTGCTCCGCACAGAAAGAAGCAGATCTCATTTTCTTCTGACACAATCTGCCTCGATACAATCTGGTGTAATGCTTTATTGCTCTTCGCGCCGGGCCTCCAATCAGTGAAATGCCCAAAACATGATGCTCTAAATCTTCCCAATAAATCTGAATTGCACTGTTCGCCGACCACATTTAAAGTTTGAACCAGCTCCGGAAAATGTGAATCCCTATAGTAGGTGCTGATAGCAACCTCCGTCTGGTCTATAGTGTCGCGACGAAGATATGGGACATTCGCCTATTCATTTACAAAATAAAAACATATTAAATTCAGTAAAATATTTAAAAATAATACAAATAGGCATAATTAAAAAAGAGGCGAAATTAATTAATACCAAGCAATTAAATTAAATAGTATTAAAATTCAGTAATTCAGTAAAATAGTAAAATTCAAGTAAAATCGTAAAATTCAGTAAAATATTAAAACATTTAAAATTAAATTCAGTAAAATTCGAGTAATTCAGCAATTTAATATTAAATTCAGTAAAAATTCAGTAAATTATTAAACTGCAATTAATACCAAGCAGTTTAATTAAATTCAGTAAAATATTAAAAAACTGCAATTTAATTCGTAAACCAAGCAATAACAGTTTCAATAATTAATAATTAAACAATTAAATATAATTATTTAATAACAGTTTCAATAATTAAACATAACAGTTTCAATAATTAAACAATAACAGTTTCAGTAAAATAACAGTTTCAATAATTAACGTAAACATACAGATATATTTAGTAAAGTATTTTATGCCTAAAACGAAACTAGCCGGCCGGTGAAGTGACCGGTAAAATGTATCCGGCCGGGTACATTTCAGATTGAAACTGTTCCGGCCGGACGCATTATTCCGGGCATAGTACCGGCCGGATCGTTTCTCTATAGGCATAAAATACTTTATTTTATTAAATTACACAAACACCACACAAACAATGCAATGTAATACCCAGCAAAACTCGCAATAATAATTCAATAATGATTACTTAAACAAATATAATTAAATTAAATTCAGTAAATTTCTAATGATTAATATAAACATACAACTAATTAAAATGGAATAATTTATGCTAAAACACGCTCGGTCCGGCTGGTGAAGTGGCCGGATAAATCGATCCGGCCGTATGTTTCATTTAAATAATGTTCTCGGCCGGTTCGATTTATCCGGCCACTTCACCGGCCGGACCGATCGTGTTTTAGCATACATTATTATATTCAATTTCATGAAAATTAAAAATAAATACCTGTGAAGAAGATGCCATGGATGAGTGCTTCAATCTTTTGAACTCTCTCTCTCGGTGGGTAAAAGTGAAGAAGGCGGTGGGTAAAAGTGAACAAGCCGATAGAGGTGTGTGGTGAAGGAGCCGATATTAAAAAACCCTAGTCTTTTTTAAAGTAAGTGAACGGACCGATACAATCGGCTTTATGTCTATCAAAAGGGAATCAAATTTTGAAGCAAGATATTTTTTACCTTTATGTATCGGTAACATGCATGATTTTTTTGGGTAACAAGCATGCATTTAAATGTGTTAATAGGGTTACAACGGATATTGAGTATATATATATATATATATATTTTAAATTTAAAGATATCAATTGATTTACACGATATATATAGTACTATATATCAACATTCAAGAATAACACAATATATATAGAGGTATATATATACAAATAATTTCAAAGAATATATGTATTGAAATTAAGATATTAAAGGGAAAAAAAATAAAAAATTTAAGATAGATACGAATGGATATATATTATTAGCGTCTTGATTTTTTTTTTTTAAAATTGAATAAAATAGAATATTTTATGCCTAAATAATATCGATCCGGCCGGTAATTGTCAAGGAAAAATGTATCCGGCCGGGTCGATGTGTACCTGAAATATACCCGGTCGGATTCATTGATCTGGCCATTTCACCGGCCGGATCGATGATATATCGACTCAAAAGTTTGTATTCTATCTATTTGTATTTTTATATTAATTTTTACTATTTTGCTGAATTTAATTTAATATATTGTTTAAGTGTTAATTAGTGTGCGGTCTATAATATTTTCAATTTAAACATATGAACATTGTATATATATACAGTTTAAAAAAATCATTTCGGACACTCAATGTGTAATCATTTCGGTCAACATCACAAATTATTGTACAAAAATGCATGGGAACCCTCAAATGTGTAAGATTGTGTAAGAAGACCGAAATGATTACTTAAGATGTTGACCCACCTAAGGGTTAATTAGTAATTTAGGTCATGTAGTGCTTTGCATGATAAGGGTGGGCATTTTTCAAAATATGAATAAGGAATGGGGCACTTTTGCCTATTAACACTAATTTTTAAGAGCTTATAAGTTGTCAAAGTGTTTGGATAATTGAGCTTATAAGCTAGAGATAGAATTTTTTGTTAGAGAGAGAAAATATTTTTTTAGAGAAAGAAAATCGAAGAAAAATGAACTTGAATGATATATAATAATGAAAATAATAAATTATAGTTGAAAAATATTTGTAAAATGATTGTTGCATATGAGAGTATAAAAAAATAAGTTGGGGTAGAGGATCTTATTATTTGAGAAGCTTATTTTTTAGCTTATAAACTATTTGAGAGCTTATTTTGCCAAACACTTTTGGAAGAGCTTATAAGCTGTTTTGAAGAGCTTATAAGCTCAGCCAAACACCCTCTAAATCTAATCCTAAATTTATAAAATAGATAATGAAAAATAGGAGAGCTGCTGTGTGCAATTGTAAAATAGGGGTTAAAAATAATTTAGGGAAGACTTTAGGAGTATTTTTAGGAGTAAAATTTTGAGAGATATGCTGTGGATGCTTTTAGATTAAAATCAATTAATTCACTTCTCAATAACAAAGTTATCACACCATCGACTAAGCTATTTTGTAATGGCCTAATTTATGAATAATATATTACTGAGTGTGTTTATTTTGAAGTATAAGGAAGAGATAAATACATTTATCACCTTATAATAGTAAATGTAATAAAAATTTCGCATAAATAGTATAAATGTTTGGGCAGTACTTTTTCCTTTGAAAAATGTATAATTATATAGTATATATATATATATACATATATATTTAACAAGTATTAGTATTAATTTTATACCTAAGGGATGCTGGTATAATTTTATATAGTCTCATAAAGTGTGAATAAATATATTATCATTCATTGGGGTACTGCTACTTTCCACGGTCTCATTTGGTGTGAGTTGATTCGTAGTTATTGGAAAGCGTCAGAGTTTTGGGGTGTTCTTAAACGCTCTAAACATATATGTATGGAGGATATTTGTCTGGTTATGGTGGATGAGTTGGGTGTAGAGGGTCTTGAAAGGTGGTTGCAGTCTCTTTGGCGTATTTGACGATATTTGTGCGATGTTAAACACGGTAACAGGCCAAAGTCGGAGGTGGTTGATGTTAACATGGGGGAACGATTGCTGAATGTTTATCAGACAGCTAGATTTCAAGTGGTAATAGAGGAGCGTCTTCTTCCTTGTGAGGGTTCGGCAAACTGGTATTCTCCTCCCAGATGGGTGCTTCGAGTTGACGTGGATGTGGCGTTTAACAAAGCGGGGTCGAGGGCTGGTGTTGGCTTCGTGGTGAGAGACTCAGATGGAAGATTGATTGTTGCGGGTTCACAGACCATCAACCATACTGATACAATTATTCTTGGGGAATTACATGCGATCATTATTGTTGCTGGCTATTGTTTGGAGAATGACACGGGTCCTATTGTGATCTATATCAACTCATTGCTTGCGGTTCATGTGCTACAGGATTCTACGAAAGGCTCGGACTCTCTTTGTGATGACCTTTGGGATGCATTTGCTCATGCTAAACAATATATTGTAGTTGATTTCTTGCATATGCGGCGAGATGCTAATAGAGCGGCTCATGAGTTAGCTCAGTTTTCTTATTATGTTTGTGATTTGTCGTAATATTATTCCACTCTTTTCGCTTCAAAAGAAATATACTATTATCGTTCAAATTAAACAAAATATAAAAAATATGCTCTTTACTTTTTTTTTTAGAATTACAAGTTGTATGATCAAATAAACAACTCGCATGCAGCGGGACCTCTAAACCACACAAAGGTGGAAAAACTACCGCACGCAAGCGGGATTTAACCCAATACCTCTCACAAAGGAAAGTCTTGGATGCCTCAACTTTGCCACTTGAGCTAAGCCACATTGGCAAATATGGACTTTATTTTAAGGGTGTATTTGTTTCCAGGCATAAGGAATGGATAAGCTTCATTTACCACTTTATAGCTCATTTACTTTGACGTAATAAAAAAATTCCGGTAGATGGTATAAACTTTCGGGCAGCACAGGAAAAATGATAATTTTATACCTAAGGGATGATAGTATAATTTTATACCACCTTATAAGGAGTTAATAAATATATTATCATTCCTAGCAGATATAAAAAAATACGATCCTCAATTTAAGGGATAAATTTATACCTCTTTATTTAGAGAGGAAAAAAAAATACATCCTAAGTGATAAATTTATACCTCATTATATTATCAATTTAATTATGCCTCATTATATCATTCATTATTAATCTATTATCTTAAGGAATGGTGGTATAATTTTATATCACTTTATAAAAAATGGATAAATATATTAGTGTTAATAGACAAAAATGTCATATTCCTTAAGTTATATTTAAAAATGCCCTACTTTATAAACTTAAACATTTTATGCCTAAATTTAAGTGAAGAACCTATTTTACCCTTTTTGGTTGATGGGTTTGCTTGGTTTTTTGTGAAAGTCTTACACATTTGACCTATTTGACAGCTATCAGTCAAGAGTACATATGATCGGTGGGTGGCTAGATCATCTGATCGTCCGAGCGGTCAAATCATTTCACCAGTCGGTCACATAATTTTACCAATTGAATCATCTGACCGCCCGGTGAAATGATTTGGCCGCCCGAGCGGTCAGATGATCTAGTCACCCACCGATTATATATATTCTTGATGGGCTAAGTATCAATTTGGCCCCTGACGTGGAGGTCCTTATTACATCTAGCACCTTATGGACAGGGGTGTGCCAACTAAGCCCCTGAAGTACCTATTTTCCTTCAATTAAGCCCTCCGACTTAACGGAGAATTAACATCGTTAACTATTTTTATTTTTATTTTTTTATTTTGTTGGTGGTGGGACCCACACCTTCTTCTTCACCAAACTCGTCGAAAACGCATCGGTCCGACCCCTACGCCATGAACTACCGCTTCATCGCCGCCAACACGCTTCAGAAGCTGATCGTCCTCACCGGAAACACGTCGGAATCTGGGAACGACAGCAGTGGCGGCGTACCCTCCTCCGCCCGAACCCAGCAGTCGCCCCTCTCTTCTCTAAATCTCGTCGCCGCTGCTTCTCCTCCTGCGACGTCGCACCGCCTAAGTCCGACGCCCTTCTCTCTCTCTACCATACGCAAAGCCCCAAATCTCTCTCTGATAGCACACGCTCAAGGCAAAAGGGCGAGCCCCAATTCCTCCCCTAAATCGAAATCGCCGCCGCCTGAGCCAAAATCCTGTAACATAGCCCCCTTCTCTCTAGCGTGGTCGATGCCTTCGCGCCGGAGGTCTACTCCGTTTTCCTTTCCCTTTTGATGTTGAGCCCTAGCCCTCCCCCCTTAAATCCACCGCTGTGGGTTCTGTAATTTCGGCGATTTACAGTCGCCAATCATTCTTCTCGGTTACCGGAGTTTCTCTCACCTTTCGAATTCAAGGAAGGGTGCCTTCCAGCAGGTCCGAGTCATAGCCCTTCCCTATCACGAATCATCGTTGTTGTCCTCTTCGGAGTCGACCACGTCGTTGCTGGGTTCGGGCTGAGGAGGGTACGCCGCCACTGCTGTCGTTCCCAGATTCCGGCATGTTTCCGACGAGTTTGGTGAAGAAAAAGGTGTGGGTCCCACCACCAACAAAATAAAAAAATAAAAATAGTTAACGGTGTTAACTCTCCGTTAAGTCGAAGGGCTTAATTGAAGGAAAATAGGTACTTCAGGGGCTTAGTTGACACACTCATGCCCATAAGGTGCTAGATGTTAAGGGCCTCCACGTCAGGGGCCAAATTGATACTTAACCCATTCTTGATTGATAGCTGTCAAATCGGTCAAATGTGTAAGAGTTTCACAAAAAACCAAGCAAACCCATCAACATAAAGGGCATTTAAAGAATAAGACATAGAAAGCTTATGTTTATGAAAGAGGGCATTTTTCATATACTCCCTCCGTCCACCAATCAACTACCCATTTGATGGTCGGCACGGAAACTAAAAAAACTGAAAAAGGTGGTGTAAAAGACTAAAAGGGTAGTGTTAATATATGTTGATTAATTTTACTAATCTTTCATTAGCTATTTGACATTATTTTAAGGGATAATTGCATGTAATATCATCAACTATAATGAAATTCCATTTTTCCCATAATTTCTTAAAATTCCATTTTTTACCATAAAATAAAAAAGTCATCCATTTTTCCCATAACTATCTTTATGATAATATCAAAATAACCCCACAGTTATGCAAAATATTGCAGCAACCCCCACAACTTATTCTTTTCAATTAAAATACCCCAATGAGTGTTCTTATAATTATAACAACAGTAAAACATAAAATAGGCCCAACATGCTTCCGTAACACTTCAAAATAAATCTTAAATTTAAACCAACATTATACCTTTGTCGACTGGTCTTCTTCAGGAGTCAGTCTTGTTGCGTTTTACGGCTCGTCTGCCCACCCGGCACGTACCAACCACGCACTCGCAAGAGATGGTTGCAACCCTTCTCCTTCACTAAGTGTCGACTTAATATTTTTGTTGGAAAAAATAAAGAAAATATTCTTACTCAACCGGAATAGTTGGACAAAACTAAGCGTTTATAGAGGAATTATATAATAATTAATTTATTTCATAAAATTCTCCCCAAGGGAGGAGACAACTTGTTTAGCTACTCATAGTAGCCAATACTTGTGTACATAAAAATAAAAAGAAACTAAACTTAAAATGAAAAACTTTGAAAACAAAATAAAATTACAAAGATAATTTCTAGAGAGAGGATGTGGTGTGTGAAAATGTTGTGAATTTTTTGGATATCCTTCTTCTCTCCAGCTCTCGTGATTTTATAGAGGTCTGATACCCTCTATTATTGCTTGGTGGTTGGCCTCGGATGCTATCCTCGTGGCCAGCTTGCTTGAAATTGACAGCCACCTTCTCTTGTTGGCCATTATTGCCTACACTTGTTGGTGTTGTCACATGTGCTGGGCCCTTGCTTTATTGCTTTGTGATAATGCTGGTAGGGGCCGGCTACTTTCCTTCCACTCACATTTATCCTGGAGCGCTGAGTGGTCCTCCTGTCATTCCACCCACTTTTGTCGTTTCTTTTGTGGGTGCGATCCTTGCTGTGAATCACATGATTCACTCTGCTCTGTCGGCCACCTTACTTTTTTGGTGCCCGAGGGGTCCTCCCCTTTGGAGTCTGATGCTTGTCGTGTTCATCAGACCGGAACCTCCTTCTGTCTGGTTTCGGGAAGAAACCTTTGCCGAATTCTGGTTCCTTCTGCGACGAACATTGGTCGCAGATTTTCTCGATCCACTGGCCCGAATGAGCCATGTTACAGAATTTGCGACGAGTTTCTTTGCTCCCCGCAATCTTGTTTTCCCATATCGTTTGCCTCTTTTTCTCGAAAGATTTTTCGGCAAACTCGGTTGTTGTTCCTGTCATTGTGTTTACCAGGAACGTTCCCAGATCTGAACTCTGAAAGAATTTAAACCTGGACTTCATTTTGTCCATCTCTGTGAGACAGACCCAAAGACCCCATGCTCGTCTCGTGGAGATTTGATCCTCCGTAAATGTTGAGGCAATTGGGACTTGAAAATCAGGAACTTTGATCCGGTTCAAGGCTCCTGTATCCGGTCTCCGAAGCTTAATGAAATGAAAAGCTTCATAGACTCCTTTTCCGACGGGTTCTGGTGCTGCACTAAAGAAGTAGAGTTCCAGAACATCTCCCCGTTTAAGGGACTCGTTGTTCTCCCAGGCTTCAAACACCGTTCTCTGGATCCACTTTGGTAGACCCTTGATTTCGTTGAAGGCTGGAGCAGTGGTATAAACTGAGGCCAAAGCCCCAAACTCATACCATTCCTTGATGTGATTTGGATTGGCTCCCGGAGTTGTCCAAATCCTAGGGTATCTTCCTGCAACATCAACCCGGCAATTTCCCGGATTAATGCCCTTTCTCGTGATGAGTTTCTCCCATCTGTCTTGATAAATCTGCCAAGAAGGAGAAATATCAACAAAATTAGTATCAATCTTAATTTGGCCAGTCATTGGCCTAAGATTGATCTCTCCCTCTTTTACCCCAGAGGTGGAGGGTTGACATGTTGATTCAGGGTGTGACCCCTTAACAACATCTTTTCCTCGAGCGTCCGGCTGTGAAGCCATTCTCTCAGGACTTGTGCTAGGGGTACTTGAATCCCCTGCTACAGGTAATCCGCCCTGTACGGAAAGCATTGCTTTAGCCCGATTTTCACGGACAACGCGCAAAAGCGGCTTGCTGAGTACTTCCTGAAGATTGAACATCTTCATGAAGCAATCATCGATTTGGTTGGATACTTGGGCTTCGTCAGCCGCTTGTATCTTTCCAGCTTGTTTAGTGTGTAGTACACACTTCTGCCATTCTTGTTGTAGCAGCTCTAGACTTGCAAAGAGCTGCCCTTGTATTGCCTCGATGGCCTCCACTTCAGGGAGCTCCATCCCTTGTAAGGAAATCTGCAAGAACATTCTGATCAGATTTCAAAACGACAATATCATAATCATAATATTGACATTCGGCTTGCCATCTAAGCAGTCTAGATTTTTCAGGCTTAGATTCAATCTTTTTTGTTAAGAAAGCTTTAACGTTAGTGTTATCTACTTTCAAAACAAATTTCTTAGCAAGTAAGAAAAGCGGCCATTTTTTAAACGCCTTTCGCACTACAAAGAATTCCTTTTCGTTGATGTGCCATCGCACAGCTTCGTCATCGGAAAAGAGCCCGCTACAGTATCTGCAAGGTTCTTCTCCATACGGAGTAATCTTTGTAAGCACTGCTGCCCACCAGAAATCACTCGCGTCTGTATAGAGGACCAAGTTATCCTCGTCTTGTGGTATTGAAAGCTTCGGGAGATTTTTGCAAATCTCTTTCAACTTCTTCATTCCCTCCCGATGTTCCTCTTTCCATATGAACGGAACATCTTTCTTCAGTAGTGGACTGAAGATCTTTCTGTGTTCTGCAAGGTTTTTGATAAACATCCCTGCAAAGTTGACAACTCCGAGAAAGCTTTGGAGCTGTTTTTTCTCTTTGAGATCCTCCGGAAATCCCTGGACTTTTTCTACAATATGATCTTGTAGAATAATCCCAGATTCATCGATCTCGATCCCCAGAAACTCCATCTTCTGGGTAGCTATGACTGCCTTCTTTTCTGACAGCACTAGTCCTTCTTGTTGGCAAACATCCGCGAAGATCTCCAGATGTTTGACATGTTCATGAATGTTTTTTGATGCAATAAGAATGTCATCAATGTAAACAAACATAAACGAAGAATAATCTTTGAAGAGATTATCCATCTTTCTTTGGAATATCTGAGGCGCGTTGGCCAACCCCATTGGCATGACATTCCAGACATAATGTCCTTGTGGAGTAGAGAAGGCTGTGAACTTCTTACTCCCTTCCTCCATGCGAATCTGGTAGAAACCTGATTTGCAATCAAACTTTGAGAATACCTTTGCACTTCTGATGCAGTTGATGAGGTGTTCTCTACTTGGGATGAAGTATCCGTCAAACTCCAGAATGTCATTAATCCCTTTATAATTAATGACTAATCTTGGTTTTCCTCGCTTGATCTCCCCATGATTTCTCACCAGAAATCCAGGACTGCTGTAGGGTGATCTTCCTCCTTCAATTAGCTTTAAATCAAGGTGTTCCTTGATTATACTCATCATATCCTGTTGATCTTAAGGGTTCATCAGGATAGGTTTGAATCTGACGAACTCATGCTCCTTTCCAGTTTTAACTTTCAAGGTTGCTCTGAGCTGGTTCTTGTCCCACCATGCCAAAGGATCCTCGTGGTAACACTTCTGGATTCTCCTTTTAACGTCGGCAATGGACACCTGTTCTTCTTCCTTGATATCTTTGTGTGATATCAGAGATACTTTGAGGATTTGAATTTCTTCCTCAGAGAGATTTGGAAATCCCTCAGTTCTGCATTTGAGCAAAACTTCTCCGAATCTCCTTTGATCCTTCATTTGGGGTCTCCGGAGTCTGCCATCATCACCACGCTTGCTGCGGAATTTGATTGGCATTGAACGATGAAAAGCTCCATTGAGCCTTTGCACAATGATCTTGTGGTCACAATTGGTTGTGAACACTAGCCTCCTAGCTTCATTGTCTTGAATATACCGCTTAAAGCTTTGCAGAAAATTATTTCCGAATAATATATCTGCTCCGGTATCATGGAAATAAATTGGTGGAGTTTTGACCTTGTACCAAGGTGTCTGTCCTGCTCCGCCGATTAGTATTTCCGTTTGTTTTACTCCTTTTGATAGAAGCAAAATCTTCTTGGAGAAATCCCTTCCTGCAATTCGAGGTAGATCTTCTTCCACTGCTGTTGGAAAGATTCCTCGTTTTGCTGTACAGATTCCTGCTCCTGAATCCACATAAGCAGCAAAATATTCTGCTTTGTATTCTTCGTATAACATCCCTACAGAGATGTATATCGAGAATGGACTGGTCATTGGATCATCACTCTTTGGCGTCCAATGGTAATTTCCATTCCTCCTGCTTTCCATGACCATGGCTTATATTTGTCAAGGAAATTTCGTCCTAAGATCAGGACATCCGCTTCTTGTCCGGCTTGGCCTTCGGTCTGGATTTCAAAACCTCCAACCTCCAGAGTTCCGATGTATCGGTTATCTCCTGGATTTGCCAGATAATACAACATACTGCAAGGAAACTTGTTTTCCATGCTTGTTGTATCAAATCTTGTGGAAACCTGTCTCCATCCTTCGGGACATTTGAACTTGATTCTCATGTCCGGGACTGGTGTTTCCTGGATCGCTCTTCTCTCATAGGAATGAGAGAAACTTCTTGTTATAGGCCCTGAAGTTAGCCTATTTCCTTGGAATGATAGCCTTGGTGCTCCCAGTCTGAGACTCTGGGTATGGTTGAGCACCTGCTTGTCTCCAATGTCGATGTCGATTTCTCCGATCTGAGGAATCTCCACTCGGTTTGGATTGACTGCTTTGGCTACCTCCTTAAATATCTCTGGGATTTCAATAAATTCTTTTCCCAGAAATAACTCTGTATGATGGGAATTTGATAAGGCATACGAGACTTGGTAAGTCAGTGAGTATGGCCTATTTCCTCCCGTCATAAGCTCCTTCTTTTTGTAGTCCTGATAGAGAGTCAGGGCTCTGCTGAAGGATGAATCTTGTAGATTATAAGCGATCTGTGGGTAGAACTCGGTTATAATCCTCTTGGCATAGAGATTGCCCGAAAAAGCACCAAGAACTGATGCTCTTGTATCTCTGATTCTTTTGTCGCAAAGTGCGACATCAATCGGTTGGTCTGTCCCTGGGGATAGGGATGATTTGATCACCAACTGAATTGCTCCAATATGAATCCATTTCATCGTGCTTGCGACTTCTGGCTTCATTTTCTTAAGATCCTGCATAATATCTTCGGCAGGAACCAGCTGGATCTCCACCTGATTGCTTGTACTCTCAATTGGAAGTGCCATTTCTCGGTTTGTGACCCCGAAATAGACATGATGCTTCCTCTTGGATGGAATCAAGCTATTAAAGACTCGATTCAATCTCCCATTGGAAAACCCTTGATACGTCTGTACCTCTCCGGTTTCCCTATTGAGTTTCCTTACGAGCTTCTTCACCACCTCTTCTTGTGGAATCAGAAAATGGCTGGTAAATCCATTCTGATCCTCCTTCTGGGTGTGATGAACCTCGCGTTCCTCTTTAGTTTGACTCGTCTCCGGTTGATCCATCGGTCATCTCCGAATCCTCAGAACTAAAGACCTCTTCTTGCTCATATATACTCTCATCAGAGGATATATCTTCGAATTGATACACGGGTATCAATTTCTGGTGGTAGATAGCGTCTTCGATATCCGGTGTGGATTCGAATCTTCTTATCTCCCTTTTCTCGTTGTCTGGGCAATTGGTTGAAATATGTCCCTTTGCACCGCACGACCAGCAGTTGCAATCCTTGAAACTTTCATTTGCTTTGGCTTGGGTACGCCTGAAAGTTTTCCTTGCCGGGATTCTCTTTTGATTTGAGAATCGGTTTCTTGAGGGTCCGCTCCGTTGGCCTGACTTGTAGGAGCGTGCCTTCTGTTTGGTCCACATAGTTCTTGGTTTCCAAGAACTCCTTCTGGACTTTCTTTCATAGGGTTGATACCTATGTTTCTTTCGGCTCCTCTTTTGATACAGCAACTCAGCACCAATCTCTGTTGGGAGATCAATGTTGTCGCACATCAATGGGGATCTCTTGTTGAGTCTCCTTAATCTCTTGAGATTCCTCTGGTCCGCCGCCTTCTGGCACCATTCGGACAGCTTTTTGTGGACATAAGACATCCTCCTTGAAGCACTGTCGAGGGGATATCCTCCGAGTGAAACATACTCCTTGATGAGCATCTCTCTCCATGGACTTGGAAACTTTGGAAAAAAGAGGTCCATGGCCGTCTGATCTTCCACTTCCCCCATATGGACATATAGGGTATAAAGGCGCAGAAATTCATCGAGAGCTTTTGGCTCCAACACCATCAATCTCAGATTGTGAAGTGCCTGTTGATATTTCTTGCGCTTCTCCTCCGCGGATCCTTCGAAAAAACCCATTCCCAAGAAATGGATTTTAATCTGTTTAGTAATCTCCTTGATGATGTCATACATGGATGTGCTACTAAACATTTCTTCCCTTACTGGAATCGCAAGTTTGTCCCAGTATTATTTTGCCATTCCAGCCAAACTGGCTTCGAAGACTCTGGCAAATTCTTTTTTTGTCGTAATCGATTGTAGCAATCACGACCTTTAATGATGAAGCCCATTCGTCGATGAGATTCTCCCATTCTTTGAAACTGGCTTCGTCGAGGTTGAGAATCAATCCATATGGATGGATTGGTTCTAGTATGACCTTTCCAACCGGAGTATCCTTCAACTGAGGCCTCCGTCGTCGGGTTCTTTGGAACTGGCTTGCATCGTCTTGGGCTGACCCTTTTCCTGACGATTCTTCTCCTTGAGGCTCAATTTTGGGGCCTTCATCTCCTTGGTTCATCTTTAGATCAACCATATTGAGATTAGCAAAAGATTCTGCTAACTCTTGTAGATCTTCTAATCCGATTTTGTCAAGGCTATTCATGATATTTGCCTTTCATGATTCGGATTATGTCCTCCGGCTGCAACTCCTTGGGTTTTGCATCGAATAGAGATGTAGACGTCGGGTCTTTGGACCATGGATTCCGAATTTTCCCGGAACATGGTTTTCGCCTTTCGATTTCCTCCATTCTTTTCTGGATATCACGCAAGAGGGTTAGTATTTCCTCTTGTTTGAGTGATATTCTGCTTAGCTCCATCGGTAGATCATACAGCTTGACGCCATAATATTCCACCGTCTTCTGGATCTCACGCAAGTTGACGTTGTCGGAAGAACTTGGCTCGATCTTTTGGTAGCCTGGATAGACTACTCCCGCCTTGTCTTTTTGTTCCATCAATCATGTGACTGATGGGCCTCGTCTTTGGTTCGTTCAATCGCCGTTCTGGTGGCGGCGAGTCCCATGAGGTTCTCATGGTAGAATTGGATACTCGTGATGATATCACGAATAATCTCGGTATCTTCTCCTCGTCGTATGTTGGTAACGAGGGCTCGATTGTTCCAGTTGAGTCCGTCTAGTAGACGGGTCATTTCACTCTCCAAATATTGGAGAGAATTCCTGTATGGTACACATCTCGGACACTCGTCCGGATCCATAAACTTTTAATGGAGTCTCCTCCCACATGGGTTAATAATAAAATAAACTAAAAATTATATAATTCCTCTATAAAAACCCGCTCTGATACCATTTTCAACAAGGATCAATTATTAACTGTTTTTGCTTAAAAGTACGTGGCGTTGTCTCACAGTTCAGACCCAGATTACAAAGTAATCTAACGGGCACGAGAAAAGTTTCCAGCCGATATACCGTTTAAGCATAATTATAAGAAAATTTTAATTTTCAATCTGGGGTTTTGGTACCTTTTGTAAAATAGTTGGGGTTTTGCGCAATAAAATTTTTTGAAGGGGTCAATTTTGAATTTCAGCAATTTGAGATCGTGGGAAATTTGGACCAAATATTCATTTCGTGGTAAATTTTGGAAAATTTGGAATTCGTGGGAAAAATGGAAAATTGTCATAGTTGGTGATATTATACGAAACTGTCCCTTATTTTAATGCATTGACTTATTAAAGTGTTTTTTTTTATAAGCTATTTCTTTCTTTCTTTTTTTACTCTTTAATTAAATAAACTGAAAACTGGAAAATAAATAAATTGAAAATTCAAAAATAAATAAATAAATAAACTGAAAATTCAGAAAATAAATAAATAAATAAATAAACTGAAAATTCGAAAATAAATAAATTAAAAACTGGAAAATAATTTTTTTAGAAAATAAAAAAAATTAAAGTTTGAAAATAAATAAATAAACTGAAAATTCAGAAAATAAATAAATAAACTGAAAACTCGAAAATAAATAAATTAAAAACTGGAAAATAATTTTTTTAGAAAATAAATAAACTTAAAGTTCGAAAATAAATAAATAAACTGAAAATTCAGAAAACAAATAAACTGGAAATAAATAAATAAATAAACTGAAAATTTGAAAATAAATAAATAAATAAACTGAAAATTCAGAAAATAAATAAACTGGAAATAAATATATAAAAAAACTGAAAATTCGAAAATAAATAAATTAATTAAAATCTGGAAAATTATTTTTTTTAGAAAATAAATAAATTAGAATTAAATAAATAAATTAAAATCTGGAAAATTATTTTTTTTTACAAAATAAATAAACTTAAAGTTCGAAAATAAATAAATAAACTGAAAATTCAAAAAATAAATAAATTGGAAATAAATAAATAAATAAATAAACTGAAAATTCGAAAACAAATAAATAAATAAACTAAAAAAATTCAGAAAATAAATAAACTGAAAATAAATAAATGAATAAATAAACTGGAATTAAAATTTTCAGAAAATAAATAAATAAATAAACTGAAAATTAGAAAATAAATAAATAAACTGAAAATTCAGAAAATAAATAAACTGGAAATAAATAAATAAATAAATAAATAAACTTAAAATTCGAAAATAAATAAACAGGAAATAAATAAATGAATAAATAAACTAGAATTAAAATTTTCAGAAGATAAATAAATAAATTAACTGAAAAAAATAAACTGGAAATAAATAAATAAACTGAAAATTTGAAAATAAATAAACTGAAAATTCAGAAAAAAAAATAAACTGGAAATAAATAAATGAATAAATAAACTGGAATTAAAATTTTTAGAAAATAAATAAATAAATAAACTAAAAACTGAAAAATAAATAAACTGGAAATAAATAAATAAATAAACTGAAAATTCGAAAATAAATAAACTGAAAATTCAGAAAATAAATAAGTTGGAAATAAATAAATGAATAAATAAACTGGAATTAAAATTTTCAGAAAATAAATAAATAAACTGAAAATTGAAAAATAAATAAACTGGAAATAAATAAATAAACTGAAAATTCGAAAATAAATAAACTGGAATTAAAATTTTCAGAAAATAAATAAATAAATAAATAAATAAACTGAAAATTGAAAAATAAATAAATCGGAATTAAATAAATAAACTGAAAATTCACAAAATAAATAAACTGAAAATTCGAAAATAAATAAACTGGAATTAAAATTTTCAGAAAATAAATAAATAAATAAACTGAAAACTGGAAATTAAATTTTTAGAAAATAAATAAACTGAAAATTCGAAAATAAATAAATAAATATACTTAAAATTCCGAAAATAAATAAATTTGAAATAAAATTTTTAGAAAATAAATAAACTGGAAATTTAAAATATCTTACTCCATTTAATTAACATCAAAATTGGATTAAGTAGACAAGTAATGGTAGATTGTGGTGGGTCTAATTGATAAAGTGTAGTAATTTGAAAAGTAAGGGAGGGTATATATGTCCAAAAAGCAGAGTAGGTAGTTAATTGGTGGACAAAATTTTAGAGGCAAATGGGTAGTTGATTGGTGGACGGAGGGAGTATAACTTAAGGAATATGGCATTTTAAATTTTCACTCAATATATTATCATTCAAATTAAACAAGTATAAAAACTTATAATCTTAAGTGATAAATTTATACATTATTATATTATTAATTTATTTAAAGGGATAAAAGGCAAACACACTAAAAAAACTACAATAAATAAAGAAATAAAGCAGCTAGTATATAATTTCAGAAAGTATACCTGAACTTTTCTGTTCTTTATTTTTTTCATTAAATCCGCAACTGCTAGTTCTGTATACGCTAGATTTCATCCATTTGATTAATAGCACTTTCCGAGTCTCTCACTTAATATAAGAGCATCCACATCCATTGAATAAGCTTACTCAATGGAGTGGGGGACCGTTTATGAGTAAGCACCTCACATTGGGGATACTCATTCTTTTACTAATTCTCATTAATTTTGATTTTTGTATTTTACATTTCATTTTGAGGCTCAGCCCTTAGTTTGCGCTCTGTGCTCTCAAGGATTTTTAAGGTTCTTCGCTTTTTCTTTTTATATCTTTTTTATAATACGCCATATTTATATAAATTGCACCAACTTAAATAACACAATTTATTTCAAATTAAATTTTCATTAATTTAAAAATTACATATAAAAAAATTAAAGATATAATTAAAAATTACATAATAAAAACTAGCTAGTTTCCATCACCCCTTTGCCGAGCTAGAAACGCCGTCACCCGTTCCTTGTGGAGTTCTAGCTGATTTGATCTCATGTCAAAGGTCTTCATGAACAAGATCGTCGTGGATCTCCCTCTTGAGGGCATTCTTCGTGGCGTACTCATCGATCATTCGATTGAGCTTGGTGTCAGTATTCGTCATGTACTCCTTGAGAGAGAGAGGATGAAGAGAATTGTGGGTGTATGATTTTTGGTGGAGCAAGAAAGTTTAAATAGAAGATTTTTTTTAAAGGAAAATTTGCAATGGCCAAATGGGAGAAAAGGAAAAAAAAATAAAATAAAAAAAGAAACGGTCGATTGAATACGGAGAAAAAAAAAAGGTAACGATCGAATGCATGTTCAAAGAATTAGTTTTTTTTAATTAATGCACGCGCCATTTATATTTGAGATTGAGTTTTACTCGAAAAAACGAGTAAGCCTCGAACCCCCCTACCTCCACATCGGCTTACTCGAGTAATTAAGGGGGATCGAGTATGTGGATGTGAATGCTCTAAGAATATTTAAACTTATAGCTTTCCTTATCATAGTTTGTAGTTCTAAATTGTGTAGTTCTATATTGTTACTCCCCCCGTCTCATTACAAATATCTCATTACTTTTGGGCACGAAGATTAAGAAATGTATAAAAAATAGATAAAGTGTGTTGGTAGAAATTATTTAAATATTAGGTATAAGAAGAGAATATATTGTCAAAAAAAGAATGAGACATCCCATTATAAAAAGTGAAACATTTGTAATGAAACGAACGGAGTATAATACTCTATTACCTTTGCCATGCTAATCATTTACAAATTCTTAAATCCTTATTAGACATCCGTAGTATACTCCTATGATTTGTGAAAGCATTTCGCTTCACTCTCTCTTATGAGCTAAAAAAAATGAATGCCTGATGGAAAGCCAACCCCGTATATACTAGTATTCCCTTTGTTCTTATAAAATGTACCTAATTTGTTATTTTTGTTCGTTCACATAAAATGTATCCAATCTATTTTTAGTAAGTCTTCCATTCACAATAAAGTAAAACCCTTACTCCACTCACAATACATTCAATTACTTTATTAAAATGTGTCTCATTTAGAATATGTGATACATATTTTTTATGAGGAGGAAGTACTATTTACTAATAAACGAAACGGCGAAAAAAAAATCAATGATATTTAACGCGAGTGAAGAGGTGACTTTCACATTAGGTGAAGAGAGTCTTTTTTAATTTTATTTTTTTTATTCTTGTCTTATTGTAGTTGATGTTTCTATCTCATCTCATATGTTGAAAAGTAGGTATGGAAAATTGGGAATCTTCGAAGGCATTTCGGCCTTTTGTTTTATGCTGATAAGTCGCGGTCCATGAGGCACGAATGATTAGAGAAAAATGTGAGCTTGTGTTCCGTTGTTTGTTGAAACGCTTTAAAATGTGAAGATCAATTTGAAAGGTGTAATAATGCATGCATACTTGAAATTTTATAACTTAAGTGATTTTTCTTTTTATTTATGGGTTTGAGGGAGCGGAAAGATATGAGAATCTCATTACTTACAAACTGAAGTATCCATCGTTTAAATATTCTATTAAAAACATAATTTACGTGATTTTTAAAAGAGTGGATTTTAAAAATAACCACTTTTATATAGTAAAAATAAATTTTACCCACTAATATAAAAACTTAAAAAAAATACCCACTTTTACCATTTTACCCTTGCATATAAAATTTTTACAAATACCCACGAATTCACAATCAGTGAATTCACAACCAAAATAAATTTTGATTGTGAATTCAAGCTTTAAAACTCGAATTCACAACTGAATAACAAGTATTGGTTGTGAATTCAAGTTTTAAAGTTTGAATTCACAACTATAAATAGTGTTAGTTGTGAATTCGCGTGAATTCACAACCCACACTATTTCAAGTTTTGAATTCACAACCGATAAAACTTGAATTCACAACCAACATTTTTTCAAGTTGTGAATTCACAACCAATTAAACTTGAATTCACAATCAACACTATTTCAATTGTGAATTCACAACCAACGCCGATAATTCAGTTGTGAATTCAAGAACATTTGTACAAAATTGAGCGATTTTCATTAATTTCTTCAATCTGTGATCCAATATACTTAGTATTCAATCAAAGCAAAGCTTATGCAGAAAATTTATTACATTTCCTTTCTTGAAACAAAATACATCGCTTGTAAACATAAAAAATCCCATAAATAAGAAAATTTTAAAAAGCCCCAAGTTCATCTCAAATTAGGGCACGATTTCCCCAAATCAGGAAACTAAATCACCAGAGACTTCGGCCTCTGCAGATCCGGGGCGGGGCGGCCGAGGCCAGGCTCCGCTGGACGCGATCGGAAGCAGAAATCGAGAGAGAGAGAGAGAGAGAGAGAGAGAGAAATCGGCGCCGGCTGAGATCCGATGGCGGCGTCATGGACGAAGGCGTCGGCCGTTCGCCGGAGTTCGGAAGAGCAACAGCGGTGATTTCAGATTTAAGGGAAAAACTAGGGCTTTCTTCATTTTTCCTCATCTCCGTTGAATTCACATTCCGCCGCCGTCCTCGTCGTCGCGAGATCTACATCGTCTGGCGCGGCCCCTCCCGCCACCATCGTACTCCAGTTCGCCGCGCATCTGACTGCATAATCCTCCTCAGATACAAGCATCCAACAAACCACAGCAACACAAAGCAGCACAACATCCTTTCCAGAATCCATCGCCTCTGGATTGAGTTTCTATCGGTGGATCATTAGTCGGAAAATCAGCAGGCGGCGGTGGCGGCAGCGGCAGCGGCGCCGGGTAAAGAAGAGAGAGCAAGAGCGGAGAGAGAGAGAAGAGAAGAGAGAGTTTGGATTAAGATTTCAGTCTTTTCACCCATTTATATATAGGGGTATTTCAGTTCGCCGCGCATCTGACTGCATAATCCTCCTCAGATACAAGCATCCAACAAACCACAGCAACACAAAGCAGCACAACATCCTTTCCAGAATCCATCGCCTCTGGATTGAGTTTCTATCGGCGGATCATTAGTCGGAAAATCAGCAGGCGGCGGCGGCGGCAGCGGCAGCGGCGCCGGGTAAAGAAGAGAGAGCAAGAGCGGAGAGAGAAGAGAAGAGAAGAGAGAGATTGGATTAAGATTTCAGTCTTTTCACCCATTTATATATAGGGGTATTTCAGTCTTTTCGCATAAAAAGTGGGTAAAATTTATTTTTGCTATATGAAAGTGGGTACTTTTTATATTGACACTTTTTAAAATATTGTAAATGTAGCATCATATATTTTGCTACAATTAATACGTGACTACGTCCTACTCCACAAATTTTGTCTGATGTTTACATTTAAGGCTGCGTTTATTTTGATAAATAAATTTATTCATGAAAAAGAATGGATAACAAACATTTATGCTTTTAAATGTCTTTTTTTTCCTCATATTTTACACAAAAGAGAAGTTCACTATTTTTCATTCATTATTTTCACTTCAAGGATGGATAATATTATCCATCCATTTTTGGTGTGATAATATTATCCACCCTTGAAGTGAAAATAAGGAAGGAAAAATTGTGAACTTTCTCTTTTGTGTAAAATGTGAGAGAAAAAAAAAAGACATTTACAAGCATAAATTTTTGCTATCCATTTTTTTTCTATGAACAAATTTATCTATCAAAGTAAAAACGCAGCCTAAAACTAAAGAGGTGGAGGTGGAGCTGTAACACTCCACGTATATTCTTTTTGGGATATTATAATTTCATAATTATTTATTTGTAAATTGATTTTTTAATTTCAGCTTGTTGGAATATAAGCTTGCGGGCGTAATTACAATGAAACAGAAAGCAGGAGATGAGATTACAAAGCAAAAACTGTATTGAAATTACAATAAGAATGAAACCAGGAAAACAGCCGAGTCGAGTAGGATCCTCTCTCCGCAAGACGAGATACGCCCCGGTAGTGCTCTCGGTTTGGCGTGTCGTCCCCAAAGATGAAACGGCTTCGTCTTGTAGGTAGCAGCACCGCAGACCAACGAGCTCCGGCGAACTGGAATGAGGCGAGAACATAACTTTAACTATGGATGCAGGAGTGCAGCAGAATTTCTGTGTTAGAATGCTTGTTGTTGTGTGTATGATGCATGGAATGCTGCCCTATTTATAGGCACAGACCACATCAATAGGGGGAGCCTGCGGGTTTAATTCCATTGATGGAATTCAAAAGGTGTCGGGGGTTACAGCAGCAACAGACGTAACAGCAGGGCTGTTTGAATCTGCCATGACTCCTCCGACAGCAGCAGTTACGTGGGAAGCTTCCTGGGAGACCAAGGGTCCTCCCGTTGGACCAAGCCATAGCGAGCTTCGTGTGCGTGCGCGTAGGCCCAACCGAGTTGGGCCTCGTCCCCTTCGGACCAAGTTTTCGTTGGTCCAAAAAGATAAGAGCCGGTGTGGGCTAGGGTAGGCCCAAAGGCCAGCCCAAAGACCAATTGCCAAGATCCAAGTCCACGGCCGCGCGTTGGGTAACGGGATCGGGTGCCGGGGCCGAGGCCAGGCGGGCGGCGGCGGCGGCGCGCGCGTGTGGGCTTTGCAACCCGTCACGTGTGCACACAGTTTTATTACATGCTCTGATGTAATAGCATTTATACTGTAATAAATGTTATTCACATTTCAATGTGGGATAAGCATTAAATCTTCTTTAATGCTTATCTTTTCCCACAGCTCCATGTTTCAAGTACCCAACTTTAAATAATTATTTCTCACTCACCGAAAATCGATTTTGAGTAAATAAATATACTAAGATCATCTACTCGGAACGTAGATCGATCCTGTCCCATTTAATTATGCTAAATTAAATGTTTTCGGTACTCGAAAAATTATCAAATATTGGTTACTCACAACCAATTTCCAACAATCCCCCACATGAGTGGAAATAGCCAAATGCAAATGCAGACACAAGCTCTGTTCTCAAGAGACCTTAGTGCATTAGGATAGGTGGTTTGCGGCCTTGAACCATCCTCAGTTAATACTATCGGATATATTGGTGAATTGGTAGAACTTGATGTCTTTGAACATTTCCCCTTCGTGTATACCGAGACAACAGAATTAACACACTAACGCCTCAACCTCATTTCGTTCTCACATTTTTGTCCTTTGCGGGCCTTGGACATCTCTTTGGATTCATAAGTGTTAGGTCGATGCGGCCCCCACATCTCACGTTTTTGTCCTTTGCGGGCCTTGGACATCTCTTTGGATTCATAAGTGTTAGGTCGATGCGGCCCCCACATACTCAACCTCCCCGAGGTGTTTAGGAATCATTAAAAGTAAAAACTTAACCTCACCACTAAGCAGGCTTCGACACTCAGTTGCTCTCTAGGGAATGCAAGTAGTTGAGTGTTCTACTTGGAATCTTATAGCTTAGTTTTCCCATTGAACCACGTTCTTGGGATCTCCAGTCATCATGGTTGGGTTACCACTATAATCATTCTTATTTTGTGGATTTTACACCCATTCCCTCTAGCAATTTATACATTTGATCTCGATTCAAAGCTTTAGTGAGCGGATCGGCCAGATTATCTATTGACTTTATGTAGTCAATTGAGATAACTCCACTTTCGATCAAATGTCTTACGGTATTATGTCGTCGACGTATGTGTCGAGACTTACCGTTATACAACCCACTTTTCGCCCTCCCAATAGCTGCTTGGTTGTCGCAGTTTATCATAACAGGCGGCACGAGTTTTGACCAACATGGAATATCTTCCAAAAAGTTTCGTAGCCACTCGGCTTCTTCACCTGCTTTGTCTAAAGCGATGAATTCTGATTCCATGGTGGATCTAGCAATACATGTCTGTTTTGTAGATCTCCATGAGATTGCTTTTCCCCCTATAGTGAACATGTAACCACTCGTTGATAACGAGTCTTTCACCTCGGATATCCAGTTAGCATCACAGTACCCTTCAAGTACCGGGGGGTATCTCGTGTAGTGTATTCCAAAATTTAGAGTATACTTTAAGTATCTCAAAACTCCCTCAAGTGCTTTCCAATGTTCTCTACTTGGATTGCTTGTATAATGACTCAATTTGTTCACTGGGCATGCAAGATCAGGTCGAATGCAATTTGTAATATACATAAGGCACCCAATGATCCTTGCATAATCTTCCTGTGCGACAGGTTCACCCATGTTCTTCTTCATGTGAACGTTGAGTTCCAATGGAGTTTTTACATGCGATTGTCAAACACATTAAACCTTTTGAGCACTTTCTCAATGTAATGAGATTGTGTCAAAATTATTCCATCAGTGGTCCTGAGAATTTTCATTCCAAGGATCACGTCAGCTAACCCCATGTCTTTCATGTCAAAATTCATTTTTAACATGTTCTTTGTATCTACAATGATACGATTGTTGCTTCCCATAATCAACATGTCGTCTACATAGAGACACACCATAACATATCCATTACTGGTGCTTTTGATGTAGACACATTTGTCACATTCGGTGATTTTGAAGCCATTTGACAACATGACATTGTCAAATTTCAAGTGCCATTGCAGCGGTGCTTATTTTGATCCATAAAGAGACTTTACTAGTTTGCATACCTTTTTCTCTTGTCCAGGTACTACAAACCCTTCAGGTTGCTCCATATAGACTTCTTCTTCCAGGTCACCGTTTAAGAACGCAGTTTTGACATCCATTTGATGAATCTCAAGATTGTGCAGAACAACAATAGCGAGAAGCACTCGAATGGATGTAATCCTCGTCACTGGTGAATAGGTATCGAAAAAATCGTACCCCTCACGCTGCTTAAATCCTTTAACGACTAAGCGCGCTTTATACTTGTCTATTGATCCATCAGCTTTATATTTCCTATTTAGGATCCATTTACATCCCAAGGGTTTACAACCTTCAGGTAAATAAACCAACACCCAAGTGTGGTTTTGCATGATTGAATCAATTTCACTCTGAACTGCTTCCCTCCAGAGTAGTCCGTCTGGTCTAGAGAACGCCACTTTGATAGATGAAGGTTCTTCATCTAGCATGAAAGCGATATATTCTGGACCAAAGTCCTTGGCTATCCTGCCTCGTTTACTACGTCTTGGTTCTTACACTTCAAGGTCAGAGAACGGTCGTTTTCTCGATTCGGGCACTGTCTCAACAGGGTCAGAACTAGTAGCTTCTTCTCTAGTATTGTTGCTTGTACTAGCTTCTTCTTTTTCCTTGTCTTTACAAGAAAAGATATTCTCAAAGTAAATAGCGTTATTTGATTCCATTGTCATTCCTACAGTCATTGTTGGAATGTCTGACTTGTGAACCAAAAAACGATGTGCATTGCTGTTTAGTGCATACCCAATAAAGACACAATCGATTGTTTTAGGACCAATTGTGACTTGTTTGGGTGGAGGTACTTGCACCTTGGCTAAACACCCCCACACTTTAAGGTATTTGTATGAGGGCTTTCTGCCTTTCCACAACTCATAGGGAGTGACGTCCCTTCCCTTGAGTGGTATTTTATTGAGGATATAGTTGGCTGATAGAACAGCCTCCCCCCACATGTTCTGGGGTAATCCAGAACTAATCAACATGGCATTCATTATCTCCTTAAGAGTTCGATTCTTGCGTTCAGCAACACCATTAGATTGAGGTGAATATGGAGCAGTTATTTGATGTATTATACCACTAGCGTTGCATAATTCCTCAAACGGAGCAACATATTCTCCTCCTCTATCACTTCGAACCATCTTAATTCGACTACCAAGTTGATTCTCGGCTTTTGTTTTGAAGTTCTTGAAAGCTTCAATAGCCTCATCTTTACTTCTTAGAAGATAAAGATAACAATACCTTGTGTAGTCATCAATAAAAGTGATAAAGTACTTTTTACCACCTCGAGTTTGCACAAACTTTAGATCACACACGTCGGTGTGGATTAGTTCTAAAGGTTTAGTACTCCTTTCAACGGAATGAAACGGAGACTTTGTCATTTTTGCTTCAACACAAACTTGACATTTGTTTTGAGTGTTAAATTCGTTTATTTTTAGTAAATCCATATTTACCAATCTTTTTATAGCATTTAGATTAACATGTCCTAATCTACAATGCCACAAATCACAACACTCAACCAAGTAAGATGAAGTAGTAGCATTTTCATTGATAGGTTTGCCAATTACACGCTTGACAAGCTGAACATTAAGCTTGAAAAGCCCATTGGTGAGAAAACCCCTACCAAGGTACTTTCCAAACTTGGTTACAACAACTTTCTCGGACTCAAACACTAGTCTAAAGCCCTTATTAACTAGTATGGACCCCGAGATGAGATTCTTGCAGATGTTCGGGACATGCAGCACATCCTTTAAGGTTATCTCCGTACCGGATGAAAGCTTGAGCACCACATCACCAATCCCGACAACTTCCGACGACGCTTGGTTACCCATGCTTAGCTTCCTCCCTTCAACAACCTTGTAGGTAGAGAAACGCCTCTTGTCGGAGCACACGTGCACGGTTGCGCCCGTGTCAATAAACCAAGAACCTTGGTTTTCAACAAGGTTGACCTCCTCGGTGATAACCGTCGCTAAGTCATCCTCGTTCCATTCGTCGAAGTCCTTCTCGACGACGTTGGCATCTTGCTTCACCTTCTTCTTCTTGGGCTTGCGACAGTCTTTCGCCAAGTGGCCCGGTTTGCCACAGTTGTAGCAATCCCCTTCGAACTTGCGAGCAGGAGCTTTGCCTTTGCCTTTGTCCTTGGGATTAGGACGCCCACGTTTGTTGGAGTTGGATGGGCCACCACGCTCCAACAAGTTAGCTTTGGCCTCAACTTGGCCATTCCGTTTGCTATCGAGCCTCCTTTCCTCGCATTCGATGCGGAGCCTAACGATCAAGTCCTCGAATGTCATCCCCTTTCGTTTGTGTTTGAGGTAGGTCTTGAAGTCCTTCCAACTTGGGGGCAACTTGTCAATCACCACCACCACGGTGAATGAGTCGGAGACCACATGTCCCTCGGTGAGTACATCATGCAAGATAAGTTGGAATTCTTGCACTTGGTCGATGACGGGCCTCGAGTCCACCATCTTGTACTCCATGTACCTGGTTACACAAGTATTCTTAGTGCTAGAATCATTTAGCTTATACTTTTTGTCTAGTGCCTCCCACAACACTTTGGAGGTCTTTACATCAACATACACTTTGTACAAACTATCCCCTATACCACCTAGAAGAAAATTTTTACAAAGGAAATCGCCATTATGACAAGCATCATAGGCTGCACGAACGGTGAAGCTCGTCTCGTTCTCCGCCGGTGTGGGCGGCTCGTTGTCCGTCAAATATCCCGCATACCCCAATGTCGTGAGGTAGAAGAACATCTTTTGACGCCAACTCTTATAGTCGGAGCCACAGAACTTTGGTGGCTTGTCGGCGGTTGCGTTGGCACCGACCCCGCCATGTGGCCATAGCTCATCATGTTGGTCCCGAAGGCCCCAACGGTTTGTCCAAACATGGACCCCATGGAACCACTAGAAGTGGAACCAAACGCTGACCCAAACGGAGTTTGGCCAACCGTTCCTTGCACGGAACTATCTCCTTCAAGTGTTGTTTTGGTTAGCACCAAACATAAAAGGAAGTGGTGTTGAACCACCAAACGGACCACCATTAAAGGTGGAGGTAGCAGCGGCAGTGGTGGCGGATGCCACGGTTGACACGGCCGCGGCGGATGCGGTGGCAGCAGCGGCGGCAGAGGCAGCGGCAGCGGCGACAGCGTTGGCAGCCTCAGTGGAGTTTGCAGGACCGGTCGACATCTCCAGCAAAGGTATTTAGGTTTGGAAAATATTAAGTTCAATTACAAGTCGAAAAAACTCCCACTTTGCAAGCTTATCTCGTCTTGCGCTTGTTGGAATATAAGCTTGCGGGCATAATTACAATGAAACAGAAAGCACGAGATGAGATTACAAAGTAAAAACTGTATTGAAATTACAATAAGAATGAAACCAGGAAAACAGCCGAGTCGAGGAGGATCCTCTCTCCGCAAGACGAGATACGCCCCGGTAGTGCTCTCAGTTTGGCGTGTCGTCCCCAAAGATGAAACGGCTTCGTCTTGTAGGTAGCAGCACCGCAGACCAACGAGCTCCGACGAACTGGAATGAGGCGAGAACAGAACTTTAACTATGGATGCAGGAGTGCAGCAGAGTTTCTGTGTTAGAATGCTTGTTGTTGTGTGTATGATGCATGGAAGGCTGTCCTATTTATAGGCACAGACCACATCAATAGGGGGAGCCTGCGGGTTTAATTCCATTGATGGAATTCAAAAGGTGTCGGGGGTTACAGCAGTAACAGACGTAACAGCAGGGCTGTTTGAATCTGCCATGACTCCTCCGACAGCAACAGTTACGTGGGAAGCTTCCTGGGAGACCAATGGTCCTCCCGTTGGACCAAGCCCTAGCGAGCTTCGTGTGCGTGCGCGTAGGCCCAACCGAGTTGGGCCTCGTCCCCTTCGGACCAAGTTTTCGTTGGTCCAAAAAGATAAGAGCTGGTGTGGGCTAGGGTAGGCCCAAAGACCAATTGCCAAGTCCAAGTCCAAGTCCACGGCCGCGCGTCGGGTGACGGGACCGGGGCCGGGGCCGGGCGGGCGGCGGCGGCGGCGCGCGCGTGTGAGCTTTGCAACCCGTCACGTGTGCACACAGTGTTATTACATGCTCTGATGTAATAAATGTTATCCACATTTCAATGTGGGATAAGCATTAAATCTTCTTTAATGCTTATCTTTTCCCACAGCTCCATGTTTTAAGTACCCAACTTTAAATAATTATTTCTCACTCACCGAAAATCGGTTTTGAGTAAATAAATATACTACGATCATCTACTCGGAACGTAGATCGATCATGACCCATTTAATTCTGCTAAATTAAATGTTTTCGGTACTTGAAAAATTATCAAATATTGGTTACTCACAACCAATTTCCAACACAGCTCCCTCCAACTATATCTATTTATAAATTAAGAATATTGTAATTGCAACGAGAAAAAAAGTTCTAATATAATTGTAACATTTTGAAAATCACATAACAAAGTACAAATTCATCAACAGTTGTTTAATACGTATACTTATTAATTCTAAATAAGATGTCTCATGTCACTGAACTGCAATTGTGCAAATGTTTAGTAAGATCTTAAATCTGAATGTCAACAAATATTCGAGCTCGACAAATAAACTTTTAGGCAATGTTTAAAAACTTGGTTTAGATTAGCCCGGCTGCGCAAACTCAAGGAAACAATGCTGGGTTGGACCGTTAATGATTCATGGGTTGTGCGTTTGGTTGCATGTTGTTGAAAGACGAAAATAAAGTGCGTATGTTTGGTAACAAGCGCTAATGACATAGAAATAACATGAAATGTCCAAAATGCCCCACAACGAGCCAGCCCCATTGCCTCCGAGCTCGTAATCCGACATCGACGAGATCGAAACCCTCATCCACTCGTACCTGACCGTCGTCCTCCTCGCGCCTCCATCCCAATGTCCTCCGCCCCCCATATTCATCCCCTCCAATCTAAGGCAAGCGTCGGTCGCCCCTCCCCTCCGCCCCCAATTCCCCCTCCGCGCGGCTACACCAGCAATGTTGTCGCAGATATTCTGACAAATCCGTGGTGGACACGATCAAGCGAGATCTGTGACCGTGAACAATTTGAAGTTGGTTGTCTTCACCAATCCTAATCGAGAAGATCCGGCTGGGTAAGGACTTGAGGGATTGGGATCTGTGGGGCCCTTTTTCTTCATCATCTTCCTCGGCCTCATGCTCTCATGGTCCTCGCCCGTGCAGAAGGTGCACTTATTTATATTAACGTAAGCATGTCGTCTGGTTGCATATTAGAATAATGGTTGTTTTGCAGTTTCAAGTATTTGCGATGGCGTTCACAGTGCTTGTTGCAGGAGGCGTGATTCTCACCTTGAACATGTTGGTTTTGGTAATTAATCGAATAGAATTGAATAGCACATTTTGGACAACAATTTGTTTTTGAGCGACAAGATGAAAAAAAATTGAATTTTTCGATCGAAATTGGATTTGCAAAAAAATAAATTAAACAAAGGACATTGTAACATCCCAGTATCAGTAACCAAGGGTGACCCCCGCATGTTTCCCTTGAGGATCAATGTTTTTTGCTCGACCTCCTCGCTTTATTTTACCGCCCTACCAAACGGAGAAAAAAGGCCTAATTAACTACACAATGAGACCTTAACTGGGGTATCAAACTGACCCTTAGTTTCTGCATTTACTTAGAGAAGACCTCCATGTAGAGGTGTGCATTCGGTTATTCGGTTCAGTTTTTGCCAAAATCAAACCAAATTTATGTTCAGTTAAAAAAAATCGAACCAAACCAAAAAACCGAATTAATCCAAAAAAATCGAAAAAAACAATTTTTTTTATATATATAAAAAAAACTGCTCAAAATTAGATTATATATTTTTATCATTATCCATCATTCATTTTAGGGTAAATATCACTTTAAACCCCAAACTATTTTCACACTATCAATTATATCCTAAACTATCGAAAATTATTTTTTAAACCTTGAACTATCAATTTTGTATCAATTGTACCATTCGTTCATTTTTTTAGCTTAAAAAAATTTGACGTGGCTCACTGGGTGTCACAATATATTTTGAATCATTCTTTTTTTTTTTACCTATATTATATAAAAGGGAAAATTGCACCTAAATACACAAACTTTGCCGAAAATCCATATTTGACGCGAAGTTAGGAATTTACATTTTAATACACCAATTTAAGAAGTTGTTCAATTTTGACACATTTTTCAATTCCGGCGACCGGCATTCTGAAGTGGACGCCGGTATGCCACATCATCACCACGTCACACACACACACACACTTCACTCTCTCTCTCTCACACCCCACTCTCTCTCTCTCTCTCTATACACGTCACCTTCCCCCTTCTCTCTCATCACTCTCGCCGCCCTCCACCCTCTTTCTCCCTACCTCTCTTCCATCTTCTCTCCTGCCGGCGCCGCCGCCTTCCATTCCCGGCGAAATCGCCACCAGCTGCCACCACCACCTTCTTCCCCTCATCAAACTCACTCAAATCCCGTTCTTTCATTCTCAAAACCGAACCAGATGAAGTAACTCATGAAACTCTCCCCCTTTTCTCTCAATTTCCCGTCGACAGACGGCTGGCGAGTGCCGCCGCCGCTCTCTCTGTCTTTCCTTCCTTCCCCCGACTCTCGCTCTCTCGCTCGTCCCCCTTATCTCATCCCTCACAAAAATCCCCAAATCCTCAAATCACTCTCTCTAAATCCCTAAACCCTCTTTCTCCTACGATTTCCGGCGAGGTTACCGCCGGACTCGCCCCCTCTGCTCCAGCCGACAGCAGCAGTCAGCCGGACCGCCGCCATCGCCGCCTCCCTCATCCTCACCTCTGCCCTTCTCCTTGACAGACGAACAGCAGCAGCCCTCGGCCACCACCGCCGTCGACCTCACCCTCTCTGGACCGTCGGTCGACCTCAAAGGTTGAGGCCGCCATCGCTCTCTCCGCCGAACAGCCCCGCTGTCCAGTTGCCTCCCCTCACTCTCTCTCTATCGACGGTGGTGGTGGGAAATCCGGTTGGTTTGGTTGGTGGAGGTGGCGGGTGCGCCGCTGTTCTGGGGAGGGGGAAGTGGCTGACGGCGGGATGGAGGGTTTGTGGCTGTGGGGCTCGACGGCGGTGGTGCGACGCGGTTCTGGGGAGGGGGAAGTGGCTGACGGTGGGAGGCTGGGCTCGGCGGCGGTGGTGCGACGCGGTTCTGGGGAGGGGGAGGGTCCGACGGGGGGAGGGGGGAGGTGACGTGTAGAGAGTGAGAGAGAGTGGGTGTGTGACGTGGCTGCGACATTGGCATTCCGGCGTCCACGTCAGAATGCCGGTCGCCGGAATTGAAAAATGTGTCAAAATTGAACAACTTCTTAAATTGGTGTATTAAAATGTAAATTCCTAACTTCACGTCAAATATGGATTTTCGACAAAGTTTGTGTATTTAGGTGCAATTTTCCCTATATAAAACGACATGATTATATGCATTACTCATTAAAAATTCAATGGATTAAAAATGGATAAAGGGTACAATTGATATAAAATTAATAGTTCAAGGTTTAAAAAATTATTTTTAATAGTTCAGGATATAATTGATAGTGCGAAAAATAGTTCAAGACCACGAATTCATCCAACAAAGTTACGAATCAACCGTAGATCTTGATGATCTAAGGGCTGAAATTTTTTATATTTTATATTTTAAGAAGTGTTTTTATTTTAGACCTCCCCTATATATAATATAAATATAATTCGTTTTTTCGGTTTAGTTTGGTTTTAAAAAATCTAAACCAAACCAAACCGAAAAATCCGAATTTTTATGAAAAAAAATTCAAACCGAACCAAAAAATCGAGCCATATTTTAAAGGGTAAATATCACTTTAAAACCCAAACTATTTTTCACACTATCAATTATATCCTAAACTATTGAAAATAATTTTTTAAACCTTGAACTATCAATTTTGTATCAATTGTACCCTTTATCCATTTTTCATCCTTTAAATTTTTAATGAGTAATGCATATAATCACATCGTTTTATATAATATAGGTCAAAAAAAGAATGATTCTAAATACATTGTGGTATTCGGTGAGCCACGTTAAATTTTTGAAGCTAAAAAAATGAACCAATGGTACAATTGATACAAAATTGATAGTTCAAGATTTAAAAAATTATTTTCGATAGTTCAAGATATAATTGATAGTGCGAAAATAGTTTGGGGTTTAAAGTGATATTTACCCTATTTTAAAATTTCGATTTGAATCGGTTCGATTGTTCAATTTCTTTTTTTTTTTTGCTCACCCTTACCCTGCAAGTAACGAAGTAAATTTTCATAATTATAATAAGATCTTAAGGTTATTTGTCAATATATGGACTGAGAAAATGAGTTAAGATGGAAACTATCCTTAACATAAAAATTAGGTATCAATTTAGTCAATAATTCAATATATCACACACTGATGCAAATGTCTCTAATTTTAGTCAGACTTAGAAGGATTATTTGACCATTTACATGTATCTTCCTTTTGTTTGTGGCATGAGGAAGAGATAAATTTTATTTATCATTTATTTTAACGTAATAAAAAATTCAAATATGTTGTGTAATATTATAAGCAACACATTTTTCTTTGGATAAGATATAAGTATATCAAAGGAATGAGTTATAATTTTATACCACTTTATAAAAAATAAAATAAATACAAGAGACAATACTATATTATAACTAAAAGCATATATAATAACAGAAAATTATTATCATATAAACAAGAATATGGAAATAATAGTTATTTTTTACTATTATTCTCTTACACACTTACATGGTATATATACAAATTTCGATAGTAACCAAATTTACTACGGCTACTATTAGAGCATCCGCATCGCCTACACGATAGCGGCCTACTCGTGTAAGGCTCGCATCGTGTAAGGCGATGCAGCCCTCTCTTACACGAGGGTCGACCGTTCAAAATAGGCGCGTGTTTTACATGCGCCATTAAAAAAAATATATCGAAAATTCGAATTTTAAATTTGACTGCCTCGATTTCCGTGTTTTTTTTTATTTCTCTCTCTTCTTTTTCTTCTCTTTTTCTTCTTCTTCTTCTTCTTCTTCTTCCTCACTTTCTTCATTCACCTTCTTCATCTTCCTCACTTCTTCCTTTCTTCCTCTCTCTACACCCTCCATGCACACAACTCAAATTACTATGACCTAAATTGGTGCTCCGAGCTATCCGACGACTATCATCCTGATTTGTCGGGATGTAACTTGGGGGATGCTCCTCCATCTGACGAGGAGATACCTTCGACAGCCCAAAGTGCCGCCAAACCAAAGAAAGGCAGCCGGAGGAAGGAAATTGCCCACAAGATCCGGCATGACAGGCAGGCGCCGGCAGCGGAGGAGGAGGATGACAGAGGAAAGACTGTCCGTCATACCTACACCCCGGAGGAGACGGACCTCATCGTCCAAATTTGGACGGAGGAGACAAAGGACGCCATCCGTGGGACAAATCAGAAGGGGCACGAATACTGGAAGAGGATTGTCGCCCGTGTCAACCCCCTCGTCGGCGCCAACCTCAAGCACCGCCAGATTCAAGGGCACTGGACGCGAGTGGTCCAAGATGTGCGACTTTGGGAGAGTATTTGGGTGGAGACGCGCACCCGGTGGCCTTCCGGCCATTTTGACGATATGCTCCGGGACAAGGCCCAAATCCTCTTCAAAAGTCGGACCGCAAATAAGGCCTCCTTCAACTACTGGAATGCGTGGAAATTCTCCGACACAACCACAAGTTCAAGTCGCTGTACCTCGAGGGAGACGTGCATTCCTCCAAGAGGACAAAGACTACAAAGGAGGGAGCCTTCACCACCTCGGCGTCGGGCGAGGAGATCTCGTCTGCCCGGCCGATTGGGAACAAGACGGCGAAGGCGGCAGCGAGAGCGGCGAAAGCGAAGGGGAAGGGGAAGGCGGCAAGCTCCGAGCAATCATCGGAGTACAAAGAGGCATTGGAGCGGTCCGACCAGAACTTGAAAAAAATCACCACCGAGTATGCCAAAAAGAACGAGCTCAAGGAGAGGGAGCTCGATATGCAACTACTCGGTAAAATGTGATTTTTTTAATGTAATTTTTAGGTTTTTTAATTTAATGGAATTTTAATTATTAGTAAAAATGTGTTATTTAAATTTGAGCAATTAAATTTAAGTGAAAAACATAAAAATCAAAACTAAAAAAATCATGTAGGCTATCATGTAACACCAATGCAGCCTCTTTACACCATGTGGCCCCCCTCATAAAGTAAGCTATCATGTAACACCAATGTGGATGCTCTTATACTTTTATATATACGACTACAATTTATATTTGTTATATGAGAAAGATTAAGTAATAAATTTATACTCCCTCCGTTCCATTGTAAATATCTCATTTTTCATAATGACATGTCTCATTATAAATGTCTCATTCATTTTTTGACAATATATTCACTCTTAGATAGCAGTGTAGCAATAATGTTTCCATGTATCCACATAATTATGAAAAAAAGTTTATATTTGATCATCTTCTTTATGTATATATATGTGCATCTTGTGGATGTAGAGTTTTTTATTTTTTTTCATAAAAAATGAGAATAACGAATAATTGTATTCAATTGATACAATGAAAATTTCACATTCTCCAAGATTCGAGCTGGAAAGCCTATTCACACATATTCATGTACATTCTCAATTTTAATATTCATTTCGTCTCATTCCAATAGGTTCACTTCTTTTGGACACGAAGATAAAAAAAATTATTTTTTAAGATAAAAGTGATGTAGTCCACACTAATTAAATACTCTCTCAATCCCTAAAAATTGTGACCCAATGACAATGGCACAGATTTTAAGAAAAAAGTGTGGTGATTATATTTAAGTGGAGATTGGATCACACACTTCTTTGTAAATAGTGAAATGAAAAGTTTGTGGGGTCATTTTTAAATAAAGAAATGTGACAATTTTGAAGAATATAATAATAAAATCATAATTTTCAAAAACGGAAGAAATACAAATTTTTTATTTAAAATAAAAAATAAATATATTCTAATGGGACGTCCTAAAAGGAAAAACGATCCCATTAAACCAAAAGGGAGGAAGTACATTTTTATATAGACTATAGAAATAGAGTAGCGCCATTGCGTGTGTGACAGTGAATGTCACCGCCTGCACTTTCTCTTTCAAGGTAAAACGCCAAAAAGTCCTCCACTCATCCACTCCACCCACCCTCAAATTCCCAAGTCTCTTTTATGCAAATTGACCCCATATATTCTCTCGACTTCCATGTTCACTTCCTCACGCTCTCTCTCCATTTTCAGCGCAACTCATTTGCCAGGTTTCACACTCATCCTTTTTCTTTCTTTTTTCGTTATTTTCACTCAAATACTGTTCTTGAATGCAATGGTGGAGTAACAACTCAAATGGGCTTGTCTAATTTTGTATATTTGAATTTCTTTATCATGATTATAGCCATTTTTCTTTCAATTTCTCAGTGTGATGGGTTTGGAGGAAAGTTCGAAATAAAATTAGTTAAATGCTAAACTTGTTTGCTGTTGATTTTGAACTGGTTTTTGTGCAGCTCTTGGTGTGTGAAATTCAGCATTTTATTCTCATTGTGAATGGCTTCATTTGTGTGTTTTGCAACTTAAGAGAAATTAATTTTTTTAAGACATGGTTTTCGAAGATATGGTGAAGTAATTGTAGGTGAACAATGATATGGTAGATGTTGTCTGGGAAAAATATGGGATAGTTACATAGACTTAAGAAAATTCATAAATATTGATGGGAAATTGGCGTTTCTTACTAAAACACATACCTTCTTTTTAGAAAGATTGCCTTTGGATTGTAGTTGTAGAAAATGAATATGAGTTATGTGTAGATTTGTGGTTTGCATTTTTTGTTGAAAATGATTTCATTCTGTTGATTCTTTTTAGCCATTTGTTATCAGTTACCTGTCGAGATTTCCCTAAGTACTTGTGGAAGGGGGTGGTATGGTTTTGAGTTTGATGTTTTCTTTTTTCAGAAATATATTGCGACTTCTTTTCACTGCGGCCAATGGAGTAACTGGCTGCATGATTGATTGGTTACCTGCACAAATATTTCTGCAGCGCGATAAGGCTCTTGACATGACATGCACTGTGGATTTCAAAATTCGAACATTTACATGGGCATGCTAGATTTCTGTCTGCTTGTTTTATTTAGCATGTGGCGTGTAGGGATAAGCGCGAAATGAAAGGGGAAATTGAAGAATAATCATATCAAGTTCACAAAGAGAGGCAGCTGCTTTATTGCTTGGTACTTGTCTATGGACATGGAAACACAAAAAAAAGATCAACTATAAACTTGTGAACTGATATCTTTCCAGTACACTGTTTCAACGTTCATAGCTATTGTCTTTCCTTGTAATATGTTGGGCATCTTGTGTAGCTTTCTACATTGTAAAAACAATGTCGTATGTTTATCCTGGTCCTCGAAAGCATGAAGGTACTCGCGCTTTGTTTTTGAGAAGTTGAACTTTAAGCATCTACATTCACTTTGATAGCTTGTGGCACTGAGGGGTGCAGACCAAAACATAACTTCGATGGAGGATGTTCATGTGTGTACCAACTGCGATGATGTCATATGTCCAATATGCTTGAACTTTCCTCACAATTGTGTACTCCTTCAATGCTCATCATATGAGAAAGGATGTCGGCCTTTCATATGTGGTACAGACCATTTACATTCGAATTGTTTGGACCGTTATAAAGAAGCAAATGGGTGGTTATCTGGTTCAAAATCTAGCAAACCGGCATGCCCCTTATGTCGAGGAGAAGTTGCTGGATGGACAGTGGTTGATAAGGCTCGTGCACATTTTGATGTGAAGAAACGTTGTTGTGAAGAGGAAAAGTGCCCGTTTACGGGCTCGTACTCGGAACTCCAAAACCACGCAGAAGTAGAGCATCCACATGCATGCCCTTCAAGAGTTGATCCTGCACGTAAGCTTGATTGGGAGAATTTTCAGAGATCCTCTGAGCTTATCGATCTCCTGACCACTATACATTCACAAGTCTCAAATGGGATCATTTTGGGTGATTATGTGGTTGAGTACGAGGAAGATAATTCTGAAGATGATGAAGACGACGACTTCCATGGGGATGAGGGGAACTGGTGGAGATCTTGTGTACTATATCAGATATTTGCAAGTCTTGGAATATTTAGAAACAGAAGAAGGTCTAGCATCGGTGACTCCAGAAGAGGAAGCCGTCGTGATACTTCTATCTCTGATGAAGGTTCAGTGTCGCCTGCGGAATATGCAGATAATGCTGATGAAGTTGATGGCGAGTTTACCGGTAGAAGGGATCTTTCGAGAGAAAGAGCCTCTCAACGCAGGTCAGGACATTTATATGTTTCCCTGCTTGATCATTCTTGATTATTTAGGTTCTGCTAGTATTTTGAATTATTCTTTCAATATACGAACATAACATACTTCACATTGTCTGGCATAATTCACACTTACCACAAAATAAGTTCGTGGTATTAACTAATTTCCCAGTATGTCATTTTTGAGAGCAGAAAACACGTTGGGTCTAAATATGTTAGGTACTTCCGTTACAAAATCATTTGTGGCCTACTTGATAAAATAAATACTGAATGATATCATACTCTATCTATCTTGGTTTCTTTTGGACATTTCTGTGAATTTGCCTCTTTCACATTGTGAATCAAATTAAACCTCATATTAACTAGTTCCATGTTTTAAGTAGAAATAGCATAAATCTTAGTAAAGATTTTTCTGCATTGATGTGAGAAATGATTCCTTAGATACTCGGAAATGGTCAATATGGACTGAAAAGGACAAAAATAAAAGCTAAACTAGTCGACTTCTAGAAAAGTTAAAAGAATTTGACTAGTATGATTGTTCACACACACAAAAATGGAGATTCCTGTTGTTGTAAATGTTTATCATCAGTAGTAATGTCATGCAAATTAGCGTTTTGCTAACTCTCTTAGTTGCAGTCGGGTCATGACCATATGCATTTACTGTTATAGCTAATTGGCCTACATTTAACATTCACAATACCTGTCTCTCAGCTCTCGAAGGCATCTCTCCCGCTTCAGTGACAACTAGGTATGCTCTCTCGAGATAAAACTTTGCACTCTTCTAAATTTACGTATCACCTTTTTCATCTACGGTTCTTCACATCAAGTGTTGCGCCTTTAATTGAACAACCGTGGTCTTGGAAGAAAAGCTTTCAGATGGAAAACCGGATACTAGATCATCGTTCGTTCTTCCTTCAAGTAACCGTACGTTTCCTCTTCAATGGAGGATGCGGTCTTGGTGATAAATGTCGCTGATATCTGTGTTAATTTCTGGAAGATCAAGTTTGAGTTCATCTATTTCTAGACATAGATCAACCTCGAGATCATGTATGTATATATACAACCTTGTATAGCTACTATGAATTTTTGTACTGTATATATAGAACCTTGGGATGGATATCTTCGTCCACTTATCTTACAGTTGTTCTTGTTCTCGTTATGATTCTGAGCACGTGTGTGTGTGTGTGTATGTGTGAGAGAGAGAGAGAAGGAGAGAGATGGTTAAGTCAAGGTCCCCAAGGAGTTGTCGATAATTTTAACTCGATTTTTGTAATTATTTAATGCGTTTACTTGTAAACTCACGTGTGAACTTTACATCTCATTTGAGAGAGACATTGCGTCGAATTATTAATTAGTTAAAAAGTAAATAAAATATGAGATTGATATCTTTGAATTATTTTAAGTTAAGCACGTCCACTTTATTATAGAACATGTAGTCAACTTTCTTCGAGGTAAGAAAAAATGTGGCAATTTATTCAAAACAAATGAATTCAGCTAGATCGACGTAAAGCACATTGGTAGAATACTCAAATTATTGGAATGAATTCTTTCAAAACTTGAATATATATATATCTCAAGCCAAAATAGAACCATGGCCATGGGTATGGAAGAAGGCAAGAAGATATTTCAAGCAAGAAAAAAAATATATTATTGGAGAACTTGGTTCACTGAGGCAGACAGTGAGTGTTTATCATCATACAGTTTTCACCAGAATGCCTAGGAGCTTGAATATGATATTTACAAAAATAAGAAATTCAAAGACCAGAACAATTCAAGAAATCCATTACTGTACACTGAGAGAGACAAGTTTGCACTAAGAGAGAGAAGGAGAAGATGGTTGTGATGGAGCTGCAGCACTCTTGCAGATAGGGCACCAGTTCTTCAGCCGCAGCCACTGATTTATGCACGCCACATGATACGCATGCTCACACTCGACTAACTCCCCGATAGCATCTCCCTTCAAGTACTTCCTCCTGCAAAACACGCGAGGTTTCATTCAATTACGATGCAGCAAGTTTGCGAGCAGACTGCATAATGATATACGTAAGAGTAGAGTGTGAACATTATTCGTGTTGAAAATACCTGGCAAATGCTGCATTTGACATCATCTCCATCTTCGCCCGATTCTGTGAATCCTGCTTCTGTTGGGGTAAACTGATATATGCTTCTCTTGATACACTTTGACAGTTCCTTTTCTGAAAGAGCCGTGCTAACCTGTACCCATCCTATCCCCTAGAGCCAACAATTCCTGCCAGATGCGCACGACAGAATGTCAGAGAAACTGCTGCAATCGCAATAGGCTATGATAAAACTCTAGTGTTCGAGAAATCTAATGAATACAGGAACATATTCTCCAAATGAACAATGAAAAAGGAATATGATACCAAGTTACATCCATCAACCATGGTATTGGTATGTAGAAAAGGAAAGCAAAACAACCTCATACGACATGTCATCAATATCCAGTCTCATGTCTCGGTGTTGGTCATATAGGTTGAGGCCGTTGAGAAATAAACTGGTCTCCAAGGCGAGTATTTGCTGCAGGCAGGTACAAAGTGTTTCGCATTAAAAACCGAATGTGCAACTATTATAGAGCAAATAAAGATCGCAAAAACTTGTGTACACCGGATCACCAATCACAATTAGGATTTAATTAGGGAGGATGCACCGGAGTGTGCTTCAATAAAGATTGACTACCTCATGTGTCATTTCTTCATCCTGCCCGATCCTCTCGAGTGCTAGTAATACCTGCAGAGAGAAAATATACACACCATACATGATACATCATTTGATAAGAAGACCCAACTCCGAGTAGCTGGATAACAGGATTCGGAAATGCAACTACACGAACAAAAACAAATTAAATTAAATGCATAGAAGGAACAATACCTCAGCGATACCATCCATATTGTATCGTTGTAACATGTCACGGTTTACAAAGTGGCTGTAGCCAGGTTCAGCTGAAGTATAAGGCATCAAAGTGGATCGACTGTCATCATTACTACTAGAATGAGAGAGACTATACGAACTCAACCCACTCGAAGAGGCATTGGGAGAGTATTGCTGTGATAATCTCGGTCTGCCAACGTTTCTAGGTGGTTCAGAATCAGGAAACCGGGAGACGCGGATCGAGGATTCTCTAAAGCTTGAAGTATTTCTTCCGTTTTGTCGGTAAGAAAGCCTCGTCCTACTCTTGTTAACATTAGCTGACCCGCCTGTCCTGACAGAAGCAGACGTGCTGCTATCCGAACCAGAGGGGCAACTGCTGTGTCTAGAGTCAGAGACGGAGGTGCTGCTACTTGAAGACGAGACATGTGCGGCTGCACTTGTTTGTCTCCCTCTACTGGACTCGCTGCTATCCCCTTCTAGGCTTCTCTTCTTCATCACATTTTTGCAGGGAGATTTCGTCCCCGACGATGAACAATTAGGTGGTACTGCCTCTGACACCGAATTGTATTTGAGGTTTTTCAGACACCTATTTCTGTTACTACTACTAGTACTACTATTAAATATTCCGGCGCCAGAACTTCTAGTAGTGGAAGAAACAGCAGAAGCTGTCTGAGTATATTGCTTGTTCGATCCCTGAAGTATGCTGAATCTTTCTGCGCGATCTAACACTTGATGGGACACTTCCAGTTTTCGCCACGGGATTTTTTCCAGACTTGTTCGTTGATCCAGAACGATGAGGTGTCGAACTCCTACCTGGTGAGGACGTCGATTGTGCGGCTTCTGAATCACCTGATTGACTACTTTCGGATTGATCAAATGCCAATTGGGATGACAACTTTCTCTTTGAATCAAGATATGAAGTCTTTTCCCTGGTCACCACAGAACCACTCGTAGACGAAGCTTCAACCACTCCATTCCCGTTTGAAGAACAAAAAGAGGACTTAGAGCATTTGGCTTTCTCGGAGCTTCCAGTTTTCGTATTTTGACTTCCGTACTTAATTCTTCCACTGCATCCTATTCGGTTACAGAATTGAACATTATGATCCTGGGCCGAGTTAGCTTCTCTTGAACCAACACCTTTTCTAGGTGCCCTACTCGTAGCAACACCTCTTTTGCTGGAGTATCCATTCATGATCGATTGTATTGACTTTCTATTCTGTTGCACGAACAAATAGACATTTAGCTTTCAACTTTCAAGCATCAAGAAACATGCTTAATCTAAGAGGACAAGACAGAATATTTTTCCCTTTGTTCAAAGCTAAAAGAGTTGCAGAAATAAACAAACCAAACTAGTAGAATGCATCTGGAATTGAATGAGGAAATCGTTGTCAATGAACAAAATCAGGCTAATTTGGTCAACAGAATACATATTAGGTAAACATAAAAACCACCAAAAGATTTTACTATATCAGCCACAGAACTATTTACACTATATCTAAACGTACAACGTATTGAGAATTGTTGGACGAATGAAAACAATGCATAGTTTAGATAAAAAGTATAATAATTTTGATCAAAAAATGTGCAACGAGTTTCTCAATGGTGAAGAAAATACCATAATACGATTTTAGAGACACAGCTGCGGAAATAATCATCATAGAAAAAACTAAAGTACAGCTGCGGAAATAATCATCATAGAAAAAACTAAAGTAAACTAGAAGAGAATAAAATTGCAAGATATATATATTAGTCTCATATAAACATAACTAAAACAGTTCAAACTCCTTAAGAGACGGCCTTTTCTTATATTTTCTAGTAACTGTTAATTATACGATACGTTGTATTGACTGCTTCATACTTCTCTTGTTAAAGGCATACTTTATCAGAATCTAAGTCACCAAAAAGTTCAAGCAAAGAGGATTCTGCAACTCTCTTCAACAACAAACAAACTCCTAGAGAAGCAAAGGTGTTGGATACAACCATCATATAAAACTACACAGAAATTATAAAATTTGATCAACATGATCAAAGCAATTGATATGAGATTACCTATTCAAATAAGCAAAATAAAGTCAGCAGCAAGAAAACCAATAAAAGTCAAATCTTCAACACAAATTATTGGCTATCCATCAAGATTGCAAATTTATCACAAACCTCAACTCCAAACCCAATAAAAGTTGATGACATCCAAGTTCAACACTTATTAAAAAAACCGATATAAAAATAAAAATAAAAAATCAAGAATCAAAATCAAGAAAAAGATGAGTGACAGATATTCATATCACAATCAAGGCTCTCATCAAATCAATTCCCATTGAAGAGAAACAAATAACAAAAGACACCAACTCATAAAAATCAAGAAAAACAGAAAACTTGATGACAACCTGAAAGATTAAAAAGCCAAAGCTTTGGAAACTATTTTTCTCGTATTCTTCACTTTTTCTGCTCCCTTTTGACTCTTTATTCTTTCCTGTTTTACAACGAAAGAAAAAACCAAGAAAAAAAAGGAGAGGCTTCCAACAACCACTTAATACGAGAAGGCTTTTGCCCTTTTTTAAGTGTGAGAGAGAGAAGGGATGGGTTTAAATTTAGTATGAAATCATATTTGCGGATAATAACAATATAATCATAAATACATTGAGTTAAAGATCCGAGGATGATGGCAGACAGTTTTAAGGGAGATATGATAAACATGAATTTTTTCACTTTTAGTTTTAACCATCAAACCATAAACAACTAACGCTGAATTGCCGTCCTGCCTTTTGAGTCTCTTCAGCGGATCTCAGCCGTAGGATTTGCGGCCGGAGTGATTGGACGGTCAGATGTTGGGACCTGTTGGGCCGCCTAAACGTCAGCTTCTTGGGCCCACTGGGCCTCTCGCTTATCCATTCGCCACGAGATTGTGTAATGAAACACATAACTTGTTATTGGGCCAAATGTGATATGCACGTGTTCCTTTATTATTTTAAATTAAGAAAAAAAATATCTAAAATAGTTGTAGCATTGATAGGGCGGGACATAGAAAAAATTACTAATAAAGGACTATATTTTAAAATTTTTGAATTTGAAATTTTAAAAAGATAATTCATATAAAAATATCAATAATGTGATAATTTTACTAGAATAAAAAATAAAAAATAGTTTGCGCCTTAGGCTACACGTGCGCTTGCCATTGACTATTGACAATTAGTACAACCAAAACATTAGTACTCCCTCCATCTCTAAAATAAGTTCATCTTTGGGGACGACACTGTAACATTTTAAAATGTTATAGTGTCATTTTTAATCTTATAGTGTCATTTACAATCTTATAGTATCAATTATAGAAAGTGCAATTTAAATTTTTGAATAGTGTCAATTATATACACAGTGTCATTTACAATGTTATAGTGTCATTTATACGCATCGTCATTTCTATAACAGAATAGTGTCAGTTACATGCAATGTCATTTATATAATCGAATAGTATCGTTCATACGATTTGAGTCAGAATACGAGTTCAAAATCAGAATGCGAGTCAGGGTCTGAATATGAATCAATTCGATTGTACGGTACATTGAATTGTACCCAAGACCACATCCGAATTGATTAACGTCGTATTGATCCTCATGGTCCTATTACTCTATAAATTTTATAGATCTCTCATTAGGCAGAGCGTACAAATAATATTCTAAAATTTACGAGTATAAATTCCGTATTTATTCAAATACTATATTTGACGTATAAGGCATGAGTCGATAACATATTTGTACCCTAAAATACGTGCCTAAATAAATATGAGTTTCACCTATAAATAAAATACCATATGAGATTCAAAATATATTCAAGAATCTCTATACTTGGTAACAAAGTCATTTATTAGTCCCCACAAATGGACAAAAAACTAAAAATTAACCAAAATAGGTAAAGAACAAAAATACCCATTTTGTTGTGGATGGAAGCAATGACCAAACCCTACCACTAACCTCAAACTGCAACAAATTAATGGCCAACCCCAACCTGAATGCACTTTGTGGCCTCAATATTAACTTCTATTTTTATTATATTGTCATTTGCTATAATTGAGTCACTATCATCCTTTATTATTATTGAATTTTTAATTAAATAATTTCGGACCTATATGATTGGGTTTCTTTAACTTGTTTTGGCACGACCATAGCGGCTTTGTGTTCGACTCATGTTCACATAATATATTATTCATTTATATATTTAGATATATTCAACTATGTACATATATAATGGAAATCAAAATGTATTAAATTAGTTTATAGCCATTCGAAAATTATCGTGAATTTA